>NC_064614.1:117002676-117311947 GCF_023898315.1 Schistocerca nitens | reverse complement strand
ACTCAATTTTATGGACCAGGAATATAGTAAACCGAACCAAAAAAATCATATACAAATCGATACTAGAGAGCGTAGTTATTTATGGAGCAGAGACTTGGACTACAAATCTGAAACACCTAAAAAAAACTGCAAGCAGTAGAAGTGGACTTCTGAAAAGATCAGCAAGATTTCTAGAAAAGAGAAAGTAAGAAAAGACGAAATAATAAAGAGAATGGAAGTAAGGGAAAGAATACATGACGTGATGGATTGATGGAATGGTACAGGCATGTAAGAAGGATGGAGGAAGCCAGAATTCAGAAAATGATTCTGGAATGGGAACCAGAGGGAAATAAGAGGATACCCTATGACCACCTGGCTCCAAAATGTACGATTGACAGTGAGAAGACTTGGCGCAAGAGAAGAAGATATACAAGATCAAAACACCTGGAAGGACATCCTGAGGAGATACATTAAGGTCCTATGTAAAATATGAAATTATTTCCGGGTATTTATGTTGGAGAAAAATCTTTGTATAGAGGAAAATTTCAATAAGTAAAAACAATAAATTTTGGATATCGATCTCTGAAGACATGAACTCACGTATTTGGAAGCCAAGTTGTAACGATTTTATTATTGTCAGTAACATTACTTTGGTGTGCTTCTAACTCTGTCCGCTGCTGTCTCTCATGTCCTCTTCTCATTAGTTACTCCGTCCTTCTGTTGGTTGTCTCTACTGCAAGGCCGCAGTCGCCTTTTAGTTTCCACCCTCCTCCGTCTCATTTGTGCACTGAATGTTTATATCATTGTAGCTTAGCCTTTGTCGAACATTAATGAGCTCCCTCGGCATGAATCCACATTACAAAATACTCGGAATACTAACCTTCAATACGGCGATGTCGTTGACCCAGGAATCACTGGCGTTGTATCCCTCGTGAGAAATGATGTCTGTCACTGTGTGTCTGGTACCCCCTTCGATGACGCTGTTGGTACCAGCTAGCACCTCGTACGTGTCCTCGCTGCTGCCAAAAAGAACCAAGAGTGCGTCACATCTTTGCAGAAGAGAACTAGGTGTAACCTGGTACAGTTAGACAGAGCTATTTTCAGTTGGACAGCGCTTAGTGAGGTACACTACGTGATCAAAAGTATCCGGACAACCCCAAAAACATATCTTTTCATATTTGGTCCATTGTGCTGCCACCTACTGCCAGGTACTCCATATCAGCGACCTCAGTAGTCATTAGATATCGTGAGAGAGCAGAATAGGGCGGACTTCGAACGTGGTCAGGTCATTCGGTGTCACTTGTGTCATACGTTTGTACGCGAGATTTCCACACTCCTAAACATTCCTAGGTCCACTGTTTCCGGTGTGATATGAAGTGGAAACGTGAAGGTACACGTAGAGAAGAAAAGCGTAAAGGCCGACCTCGCCTGTTGACTGACAGAGACCGCCGACAGTTGAAGAGGGTCGTAATGTGTAATAGGCACACATCTATCCAGACCATCACACAGGAATTCCAAACTACATCAGGATCCACTGCAAGTACTATGACAGTTAGGCGGGAGGTGAGAAAACTTGGATTTCATGGTCGAGCGGCTGCTCATAAGCCACACATCACACTGGTAAATGCGAAATGACACCTCGCTTGATGTAAGGATCGTAAACATTGGACGACTGAACAGTGGAAAAACGTTGTGTGGAGTGACGACTCACAGTACACAACGTGGCAATCCGACGGCAGGGTGTGGGTTTGGCGAATGCCTAGTGAACGTCATCTGCCAGTGAGTGTAGTGCTACCAGTAAAATTCGGAGGCAGTGGTGTTATGGTGTAGACGTGCTTTTCATGGAGAGGCTTTGCACCTCTTATTGTTTTGCGTGGCACTATCACAGCACAGGCCTACATCGATGTTTGAAGCACCTTCTTGCTTCCCACTGTTGAAGAGCAATTCAGGGATGGCGACTGCATCTTTCAACACGATCGAGCAGCTGTTCATAATTCACAGCCTGTGGCTGAGTGGTTACACGACAATAACATCTCTGTAGTGGACTGGCCTGCACAGTCCTGAGCTGAATCCTATAGAACACCTTTGGGATGTTTTGGAACGCCGACTTCGTGCCAGGCCTCACCGATCGACGCCAATACCTCTACGCAGTGCAGCACTCCGTGAAGAATGGGGTGCCACTCCCCAAGAATCCTTCCATCATCTGATTGAACATATGCCTGTGAGAGTGGAATCTGTCATCAAGGCAGGTTAATGGTGGGCCAACACCATATTGAATTCCAACATTACCGATGGAGGGTGCCACGAACGTTTTCAACTAGGTATTCAGGTACTTTTAATCACACAGTGTGTGTTGTAGGATTATGTTATGCGCAGGATTGCAGGTAAATGTGTTATACAAAAATTACGCAAGACTAATGTGGGCTTTAACTCGATAGTTCGTTAGAACACCACAGACATTTACTAGGCAAGGGCATATTGGAGGTGCTATGCTCTTACCATATAAATTTTCGTTGCCAATTATGAGGGGACCAACAGTTCAACTTGGAAGCAGACCACAAGCAAGATGGCATTTTTCTTTAGTGCAGTTGTGGTTATAAACTGCTAAATCCGAAACAGATCCCTGCGTTCTTCGAACGAAATGTATCTATTTTGTACTGGAACAGTTTCAGACGTGAGATTACGAATAAGTCGCTAGTAAAAAGTACAGGGTGTTCCATTTATCTGATAACCGCCTGCACGGGGTATTGCCACTGAAGCCGCGCCTGCCGGTCGAATGGGTCCCGGGGGACCACACTATCCCCCCTCCCTTTTTTTGTGGGTTTTTAGCCTGAAGGTCGTACAAAGATACGCGCCATGTCGGTCAGTGTCATTCGAGCAATGAAACAGGCGTGACGATTGAAATAGTCAAGCTTGCGAACACAACCATGGCAAAAGCGAATTATTCAATTCCACAAGTGTTTATTTACGATTTGTATGTGCGCACAGTCCGCTCGTACTGTTCGAATATTGTTTGAACAGAAGTTTCCAGGTATTCGAGTTCCGAGTCATGATGCAGCTGCCGGCCGCGGTGGTCTCGCGGTTCTAGGCGCGCAGTCCGGAACCGTGCGACTGCTACGGTCGCAGGTTCGAATCCTGCCTCGGGCATGGATGTGTGTGATGTCCTTAGGTTAGTTAGGTTTAAGTAGTTCTAAGTTCTAGGGGACTTATGACCACAGCAGTTGAGTCCCATAGTGCTCAGAGCCATTTGAACCATTTGAACCATGATGCAGCTCACAAATTAGTGAATAAATTTCGTGAAACAGGAAGTGTTCAAGACAAGAAGCATAAATGACGACGTACAGTGCTCACAGAAGCTAGTGTCGATAACATTGCATACCGCCTGGAAAATTCCCCTAAATGTCTCTTACAAGGGGCCAACCGATTCGGCTCAAATTTGGCAGGTCGCTTGTGCTCAACCTAAATCGAAGGAATCTAAGATATTTTGGGTCAACACCCCCGCGTTTTTGAGAAAATCACCCCTAAAGGTTATGACGAGCAATGGACTGAAATTGGCGGGATTGACAGATAATTGTAAATAGAGCATTTTTCATCATCAGGTATGGGGTCCGCAAACGCATACTTTTCCAGAAGTCGAGGTAAAAACGTTTACAACTGCCGCGTCTGTAACCACAAGGTCAACGCTATTCGCCGACAGCGCCGATAGCGCAACGGCCAAGGTGACTGGCTGGGAATCGGAGATCCCGGGTTCGAATCTGGAAGAAACGTAACGGATGTTATTCTTTTCATTTGTAGTTTCCCATATCTCAATTAATAGGGAAAGGAGGGTTAATAAGGTAAATAAATCAATAAGGAATGATAATAAAAAGGTAGGCAAATAAATTTCTCAAACCTCTTAGGATAGTAAACAATTAAAATCTTACCCCAGGTCACTTTACAATGGCTCTTCCAGTCACTGTTACGTGTCCTCACTTTTGTTCGAACATCTAGATGGATGGTACTTGGCATATAAACATTCGAAACAAATATACTCAGCACCAAGAACATCTAATGAATGCAATCTTTCGACAGCTACACTATTCCTTCCGAAGAGTTGGCGGAAAACGAACTTGGTTTACATTTAAAAATATATCTTTTTCGTGAATTAATTTTGATGCGTACCACGCATACGATATCATTGCCTGAAAAATCGGTGCTGAAAGTTGATTATGAATTATGCTGTGAATAGTTATTACATCTGTGAGGTTGTGCAATTCTCGCTGGGTTTCCAGAAGCAAACTGCAATTCTGAAGCCTGGAAATAAATTTTTTAACATAGCGATAGAAATAAACATCACACGGCAGGCACTGTATTCATTCACAAAACGTATTTCATTTGACGCATTAACGATGGAAAAATCACTACATGTATTCTCGAGGTTCGCACAGCCTAATGGCGGAAAACAACTCTTTCCGATTGACTTCTATAAGGCTCGTGCTGGACACCTTCTCTCTTCCAGTTTCACAACTATGACATGACGAAGAGGCAATTCTTCGTGCATTCTGTCCCGTGCCTCGCTGTAAACAAGTTGTCGCGCGGTTGGCTATCTGTGATCCCTCATGAGGAATTCGCAGCACTCTTACTCGGAGTTGTTTTCATGTGACAAGGCTTAAAAGTTTAATACTTTACTAACTCACAGCGTTTCGGAAATTAGTTTGCCTACCTTATTGTTATCATTCCTTATTGATTTACTTACCTTATTAACCCTCCTATTCCTATAAATAGAGATATGGAAAAAGACAAACGAAAAGAATAACATCCGCTAGGTTTCGTCCATATTCCAACCCAGGTTTTCCTATTCCCAGCCAATTACCTTGCCCGTTGCACTATCGATGCTGTCGGCTGAAAGCGTTCACCTTGTGGATACAGAAGCGGCAATTGTAAAAGTTTCTTTTCTCGATTTCTAGAAAAGTTTGCGTTTGCGGACCCCATACTTGATGACGAAAAATGTTCTATATACAATTATCTATCGATCCCTCCAATTATTAGTTGATTGGTTGTCATAACATTTAGGGGTGATTTTCTCAAAATTGCGGGGGTGTTGACTCAAAATATCTGAGATTTTTTCGTTTTAGGTTGTACACAAGCGACCTGCCAAATTTGAGCCGAATCGGTTGGCCGTGTCTGAGGCCTTCTCCTTGTTATTCTTCAACAGCTAACAGAAATATCGTGCACATCTGTACAAAGAGGTGCTGAGTTGGTCCCTAATAAGTGTCAGCAGCACAAGAACTTCGACCTGGTGATTCTGTGCAACGGGTTAAGTTTTGCGAATGGGTTTAAAAACAAGTGCATGTCGGTGAAATGGATCCTTATCTCATTCTTTTTTTTAGATGAAGCTTGGTTCCATTTTCAAGGGTATGTTAATTCCCAAAACTGTCGACTATGGAGCGCAGATAGACCTGTTGTGCATCATGAAGAACCCCTCGATTATCAGAAAATAGGGGTGTGGTGCCCAGTTAGTGGTGACAGAATAGTAAGTCCAGTTTTGTTTTTTTAATGATACAGTTACAAGTGAAAGATATGTGGAAAACATTTTGCGAACTTTTTTAAATAAACTGAGTCAAAGACAACGAAGTTTCGCATTTTTTCAACAGGATTCGGCAGGGGCTCATATGGCAAATGTTTCTTTGTTCGCTATTCATGATATGTTCGATGAAAGAGTGATTAGTAACAATACCTTGCCCGTTAGAAGTTTTTTTATTTGTGGGGTGCACCGAAGGACAAAATGCACACAACAAGTCCTCACACGATACAGGAACTCAAGAATAACATCTATGAGTCAAATGGTTCAAATGGCTCTGAGCACAATGGGACTTAACATCTGAGGTCGTCAGTCCCCTAGAACTTAGAACTACTTAAACCTAACTAACCTAAGGAAATCACACACATCCATGCCCGAGGCAGGATTCGTACCTGCGACCGTATCGGTTTCGCGGTTCCACAATGTAGCGCCTAGAACCGCTCGGCCATTCTGGCTGGCCACCTGTGAGTCAATTAATTCAAAATCTCAGTGAGAATTACATCATGTGAACAATAATTTCTTGGGTAGATGTCAGAAATGCGTGGAAAATAATGGCAGGCAGTTGCAGCATCTCCTTGCGTGACATGGGTAAGTACAAAATTTATTTGCTTATATTTCAAATGTTATCGTGTCGTACCGTAGCAGTAGACGGGAGCCACGGGCTCTGATGGTTCAAAAATGGTTCAAATGGCTCTGAGCTCTATGGGACTTAACAGCTAAGGTCATCAGTCACCTAGAACTTAGAACTACTTAAACCTAACTAACCTAAGGACATCACACACATCCATGCCCGAGGCAGGATTCGAACCTGCGACCGTAGCGGTCTCGCGGTTCCAGACTGACGCGCCTAGAACCGCACGGCCACACCGCCCAGCCGGGCTCTGATCTCACGGTCAACTTTGCGCTCGCTGCCCGGCATCTACTGCGCCGCAAAGGAGGTGATCAGATAAATGGTACAATCTGTAAAACGATATTTTGTTCAACTAGAGCTGTGAAACGGTAGTACTACAATATTCGTCTCTTCTTGGCGAGTCTGATTATCTGCAACAATGTTGTACGGACTGGCAAAGTCCACCTCAGGTAGCTAACAAACGATTCCACGTCTCAGACAGCCTCAGGCAACTCCAGGAATTTACACTTTGCATTCCCTTGACTATCTAAATGGATCGTAATATTTTTGATACATTAAGTTCAGAATTGCAAAGGGTTTCGGTTGCTGCATAAGGCTTTTTCGCAAAGTGATTCTAACGAGACAGAAAATTATACGAAACGTGTACATTAAAAAATATTATTAAGGAAACTTGACAATTAAGGTACTCCAAAGATTATAATGAATTATCTTAATCTTCTGCACTAAGAAGAATGTCTCTGTTTGTAACTTTTTTTTTCCTTTTGGCTACTGCCTGAGGCTACTTTCTGCGCAGCATCCAGCAGTAGCCATATGTCATTGCGCCATCCCATCGGCCCTGGAAGATCAGTTCCATTTCTTTAGTATTTTGATGGAACCATTTCCCTGTCTGTCACTCACAGCACACAGACTGTACGGGAAAAGCTTCGGGAGATTACAGGAATCGCGGTTTCCAGCTCAATGAGGCACCTAATGGTTTGTAATTATCCAGCACGGTTCTTTCTGTTTTCTCACCGAGTGAGGAGGCGCAGTGGTTACCTCCCTGGACTTGCATTCGGGAGGACGACGGTTCAGACCTGCGTCCGGCCATCTGATAATGGTTTTTAGTTATTTCCCTAAATGCCAGGATAGTTCCTCTGACTGGGTGCAGCCGATTTCGTTCCCCACTCTTGACTCATTCCGAGCTTTTGGTTCGTCTGTAAAGACCTAGATATCGACGATACGTTAAACCATAACTTTCCCTCCTTTTCTTGCCATATTCTCGTAATTAGAGCCTTTGTAGTTGCTGAAACACTTGTTCACAACTTCTTTAAAGGATATACAAGCAGACCTTCCCGTGAATTTAATTTTGTCTTCGAATGTTGCGTCTTTCGTTAGTTTCCGAATGTCAGGACCGACGAAAATTCCTATTCGATTAGCTTCTGACAGCTGCGTAAACTTAACTTGTCGCAAACTTAACATCATCTTTTGGTAAGGCTTTCATAAATTGTTCCATAATGCCAAGTATTATGTGAAACGAAAGAAAACTACATTGTCAACCAGTGGTATCTAACAGCAACTCCCGTACCAGTCTCACAGTAGCGCTCGTACCAAACTGCCTCGGGCATCTGATCTGTAAATTTCAGTCTCGAACCAACGTGCACGGAAGTTAGCTGTGACCTTGCTGCAGTATGTATACAATTTGGGCATCCTCCCTTTTACCAAGGAATTCTTTCAGGACTGTGATCGCAGTGGCCGAACCCCTTTCGCAGGTGCTACTTTCGATGGAACTCTGCTAGGACTATTAAGAAGGTTGTAAATAGGGTGGAAAGGCTTCCCAAGTTTTCGCAGTAAGAGCAAGCATAGGAAAGCCTAGAAAAAGTGTAACTGGTATAGGCCGCGACCAAATATTGTCACATGAATAGGTAGATGGTGGCGATAGGGCAGCCATGCATGGGCATATTCTGGCTAATTCCATTCTTCCTGTGGTCCTCCTCCGCAGGGGCTCTGGTAGGCGCCTTCTGTGTGCCATATTGCACCGTCTGTGACTGTGTACACAGCGATTGTGGATGTGGGACTACCTATCAAACACTACTCCGATTGACAGGTGCCCTGACATCATCGTTGGCGTGGTTTTCCGTTGACCGTGTTCGTGCAGAATACGATAGTACGGACATCTGTTGTCAGTTTGTATGATTATAACGTGAATTAGACACAGGATTGGGAAGTAGCGGTTTGCTGCTTTAATTTTGGAAACCAGCGTACACAAACATGTTACGATCTATTGTGAGCTACAGCTTACGAGCCATCGGCATCATCTGCCGATGTAAAACTAGCTGTGCTGTGGAAACGTTGTCGTTTTAATCCAGAAGATTTAACGGGAACCTGATTACGACGTTACTTTAGCTGAAATATATGAGGGCTCTCTTCCAACACCTGCCCAACTGTAAAAGGAGAAAAAGTAACACGGCATGGTTTGGTGGCACTGCATACCAGTTCCTTACCGCATTCGGCTTCAAGAACGGCGACTGAAAATTATTTGGAAGGTAAAACTGACATATATCCCACTAAGTGACAGATTGTATATGCAGTGCATCACACCGTAAACTATTACATCTTGTGTATATTATTTATCTGTATAGCAATTGGATAAGTGCCACTTGATACGACCAAAACTGTGCAGTGTAAGTGAAGTTAGGGAAAATTCGAAATGCACCATCACTACGGGGTGAAAAAACTTCTTTGAGAATACGATTTTGTGGTTACTTTAAAAAATTTAAGCTTACATATGAAGTCTGTATTTGTGCATTAGTTTCCAAGACTATATCAGGTTTAAGAGCAATGGATGCAGAGTGAGTTGAGCAGGGACATGTTTTTCCCCAAATTACATTCATTTCCGACCACATCATCACAAAAATTCTTAAGTTGAAGTACGGAATACCTTCTAGATCATGCCCTAGATATATGCTTTGTCAATTTTGCAGTTGTTTGATGCAAACCGCATCTATATCCGATGGGTCGTTCAAGAGTCGCTTGAATTTAAAATGAATAGCGCATCAGAATTCATGGAGGGAATTGGTAGCCATGTTGGACCATTGTCACACAAGGGTTGTGAGGAAGAAGGCATGAGTCGGCTGCATGACTCACGTAGAAGGGATAAACCGAGGCGTCTGAAACATTCTGGATACTTGGCATAGGGATACTTCCGTTAAAACTGAAAAGTAAGACGCAATTTTAGTGAGAAGACACCCTTCTGCTGCAGCTGTAGGGACTTCGCTCTGGGCCTGAAGCAAACTCTTAGAAAAAAGATTCCCCAGTGAGTTTAAGTTTTAGTTACTGGTGCGGCTTGTCACAGCAGTTAAATTATGGATATAAGGAAGAGTGATGTTTCTGACGTCACAATCCCACAAAAAGTTATAAATAGAGGTAGCGTCTCATTATTCTCGGCAGATCACGAAGCGTGTTGACTGAAGACAGAACTTCAGCTAATAGTAGCTCAGGCTCCGCGACACATTACCCTATTTTGTTAGATCACCAGACGTCTGCAGTGAATAACTATGAACAGTCTCGTGGGAAATGACTTTAATTGCTGATTTAAAACGATACTTCTCCCTGTGTCAGTCACTACAGTTTTACACCTGGATAGATCAGAGGAACATAGCTTATGTCAGGCATACTTAGCGTCTCACATTAGTACTGCTAAGTAGGACTCTGCTTATTATGTCACTGTGCATATACTCAGTGTTGTAGCAGATAATTCGGTAGTAGTGTAGATGGTAAGCCGTACTAGAACTATCATGGTGCTTCTGCTACAAAGTCCTTCATGAAGCTCATTTTATTTGGTACCGGCCCGGGGTCGCTAGATCGTAAAAGCTACGGTGTGAAGCATCGGTAAATTCTCTGGCAAGATGTTTTTCTCTTTGATTTGGAACTGTTACCGATGTACACCTACTGAATTGGAAGAGGCATGACCTTGACAATATAGTTCTGAATTGGAAGAGGCATGACCTTGACAATATAGTTTTGTTTTTACTAGATCCGTTAGATATTTATTTGCTGGTCAACCATCCTATTCAGAGGTGCATAATTTCATTCAAAGGCTGTGTATTTAGCACCAGCGGGAGCGCAACGTCAGAGAGAGTGCCGACCAGGCAATGCAGGTGGCCAACTATCCTCATCCGGACCGAACTGTAAAAGCATCAAGTAGGGCCACTTTAGAGTTAGATCCTGTGGGCCTGTTATTCCTGCCAGTTATGGCTGCAGTGACATTGCGTGTTTTCTGTACTTTTCTCCTATCAGTTAAAAATCGATGCATAATCATTAACGGACAAGGTGAAGTAGACTACAAACTGTGTTCCATTATTATGAAATACCTCGAAAAACACCGTCTGTAGACCCGTGAACAGGACGGATTCAGAAAATATCGTTCTTGTGGAACACAACTGGCTCTTTATTCACTCTTGGTTATGAGTGCTACTGACAATGGATCGCAAGTGGGTAACAAATTTCTAGATTTTCAGGAGGAATTTGACACCATTTCTGACAAGCGGCTTCTGTTCAGCTGCACACGTACTGAGTACCGTCTCAGCTGTGTGAATGGAGATGTGGTTCTGTCAGCAAGATCACAGATCATAGTAACTGATGGGGAGTCATCTAATTACAACGAAATCATAGCTGTGGTTCTCCAAGGAACATTTTACGCCCTCTGATTTTGTTAATGCATATAAAAAATTTAGAGGCGATGTGAACATCCCTTTTAGATTGTCTGTAGAAGATGTCATCGTTTATGATCTAGTGAAGTCATTAGAAGATCAAAACGAGTTACAAATTAATTCAGATAAGCTATGTGGATGGTGTGAAAATTGACAGTTAATTCTGACCAATAAAATTTGATAGGTGCTCAATATGTATACATATGAAAGTCTGTTAGATTTCGGTTACATGATAAATCACGGTTGTCGATTCACTAAATAAATCCCTGGAAATTACAATTACGAACAACTTAAATTGAAATATCATGGTTTATTGGTTGTCTGTCAGGAGGTGCAATAAACCTACTAGACTCCTTACACTTCATTTGTCCATTCTCTTTTATAGTACGTACTTCTTCGCAGTATGGGATCCTTACCAGATAAGACAATCTGAGGCATCGAAGAAGTTCAAAGAAGGGCAGCTCGTGTCCTATTATTAAGAAATAGGGGAGATACTGTCCCAAATATGATAATTACGATCACCAACTTTCTCCTTCGAATGCCGGAATATTTTGTTTACTCCCACTAAGACGAGTACAAGGTGATAAAATAAGAAAAGCCATAGCTCGCAAAAAATATTTAAGTGCACATTTTTGCATGTTCTTTTCAAGAGTGGAACAGCAGAGATATAATTTGAAATTAGTTTTAGGTACCCTCAGCTAAAACCCAACTGTGAATTGCAGAGTAATTATATATATGTCAATCATCTAGTTATGCTACATAAAACAGTCTTGTAGAATCTACACAATGATCAGTCTGTGGTACTGCAACAGAACGGTGAAGTATTTCTCTGTTATGTAGGTGAAAACACTAATCTGTTTCAGCAATTTGGTAAAATAATAATAATGTTGAGAAACAGAGAGTATGGTCTCACATCATCCTGTCTCCAGTGTGCGAAAGTGGTAACATAGCGCATATGCTGGCAAGCTATCAGCCAAGTAAATGTTATCAATTCGTGGTACTTTGCGTGTTGGTTCGGTTGCTGAGGCCAATGTGAAGGGATGCCAAGTGGTCTGTGACAGAAAGCCAAGCAACTGCCGGCAGAATATCACTACTCTGAAATATTTCGAAATTCAATAATAATTCACAGTTTCATTGTAACACAAAAATAATCACATCAGGATATACATGGGACTGCACTGCATGTATTCATATATAGATATTATGAACATGACAAAAACTATACAAGTACCCGCAATAAACAAATAATATTAAATTAGAAAATTGCAATTAAAGCAGTTGAACGCTTCATGAGATCTTATGAAACCAGACTGAGACACACACGTTTTTACATATTTCATCTATCAGGTTACTAAGGTTTTTATATCCTTTTAATTATATAAATATGTCACGTCAACGTATTCTTCAAAGCTACATATCAAATGAATGTAGCATCGCAACTTGCATGCCTCTATCTAGTTAGCCATGTAATAAATGTGTAGAGTCTTACTTAATTTCTAATTTATTTAATTGAATGTTCATTCGGCCTGTATTAAAACACTCGCCTTTTGAAAGTGGTAGTTTGCATATATGATTTGATATCATCACTGACTAGAGCATGAGAAGATGTATCTATTGAGAAGGCCAACTTTATTGTTTTCCATGTTTCAACGACTTTATCTGTTACTATTTTGTCGTAAGCGTGTCTGTGCAAAAATAAGTTTTAACTAATTACGCTTAAACTTTTATGTATATACCTATGTGTGTGGTCTGCAGGGGACTGTCAAAGTAAGACCTTTCGTTTCCACATGTAGGACGTATTTCTAACTTATGTCTGTTTTCAATTGTGGGTCCATTTTCTATGTTTTAAGCTCGTCGTGAATTTTGGAGGGGGAACCGAAGGTCTGAAAATGCCAGCGAATGGTCACTCGTGGTCATTCTGAGTCGAGTGGTCATTCTGGGCAGCATGCGTCTGGCGATCCGTCTGTATTGATCGGTCTTGAGCTAACGTGTTGCGGAGCCGATAGAGTGGTTTGAGACGTGTATAAGCGACAGATTTTAGGCGGAAAGCAACCCCACAGGCACTTTAATATTCGTTCGTACTTGGAAAAAGTCTGAGCCAAGTGAGACTTCATTACCAAGAGCTGAGTCTGACTTTAACATTTAGCGAGCGTTACATGATGTGCTGTACCGAGCTTTAACTTATTCCGGTTGTATTTTACAATAATTACTGGATGGAGTGTGGGAATCGACGAAGAATTCAGAGAATTTTAGCATGCTGAACAGCATAGAGGATTTTATGTATTTAAGAGGTGGAGAAAGTTTTTTGCGTTTAGTTTAACAAAAGGTGGCTCTGTTTTCGCGTACCAGTGGTGTTTAGACAGCATTTGGAGAATCTGTTATCGTTATAATTTCGCATTCAAGTAAACGTTACAACATTTGATTATTCTTATAATTTTATTTTCATATTCAAGTAAATTTTTGTAGTACTACCGTTTTTAAGATTTCATTGCTCTGACTGACTGAGTAAATTCAACTTAATCCATTTAGTGCCATGTAAAGTACATCAGTTATTCTGCGAAATACAACACCTGTTTCATCAATGTTATTTCGTTACAACCTGTTTTAATTTACAAAATTCGCATTACATGCGAATGTTTGGATTACCAGACTGAAGGAGCACAAGTTACACAACTATTTCTTGCGGCAAGTGCAGCTTCTGTGCGTGAAAGCAGAAGTGTAAGCTCAGTTCCAGTATGACTGTATCGAGCCACAATTTTAAATAGTGCTGTGCATCGCCCAACGTTGTTCAGTGCTGAATCTCGTCTCAGGGAGCGTTAGTGCACATTAAGGCGCAAAATTTGCCACTATTTCATATATTTCACATAGAAAGATACTCACACTTCGACACAGTGAGCTGCAGTGAGTGCCCAGTCTTGGTTCAAGATGGTGGCGCCGCACCAGTGTGTTGCGTTCTTCTGCAGCGACACCTGAAACACAAAGAGGTGTAGTGGCTCCGAACATCGGGTACAGCGTCGAACTGTACAGGCCGTACCGTCACCATTACCTTCAGCATCTACAGCTACACTCCGCAAGCCACTTTACGGTATGTGGAGGGGGAAACTTCTTGTATCACTATTGTTGGAGCCATGAACGATGGTGATCGAGTTTAGGCTCGTTCTGCGCATCCGTGATGACGTCATCCTCCGACAACCAATGAACGTTGACTAGTTTTCCCAGTGCTCTGCTGTGAATGTCTTGGCCAGTGCGAGTGTTGTGTTTGTGACAGTTATTTGGTGATGATTTTTTTTTGCTCTGGATGCAAGTAGAGAGGTTGATGAATTAGCGTCCAGCATTTGTCTAAACATTTAAAAATGCATTTAATGATTTCACCTATCTTCAGTCAGTTTGGCTTCATATTCAGCCAATCTGAACTTTGGTAAAAAGATGAGTTTTAACATATTGTAGCAAAATGATAATAATCTCCTTTTTCTTCTCGTGCCACTCCAGGATTAGGCCTAGGGCTTGTTCCAGTCTCACCATCTCATCCTCACTCTTCCCATTCTTGCCCCATCGTTTATAATCCATATCGTTTTGCAATTTGTTTTGATCTTCTGATGACTTTATTAGTCGATTAACGACAGTGTCATCTGCAAACAGCCAACGACGGCTGCTCAGATTGTCTCCCAAATCGTTAATCGATATAAGGAACAGCAAAGGGCCTATAACACAATCTTGGGGAACGCCAGAAATCACTTCTGTTTCACTCGATGACCTTTCGTCTGTTACTACGAACTGTGACCTCTCTGACAGGAAATCACAAATCCAGTCACGTAACTAAGACGATATTCCATATGCACGCAATTTCACTACAAGCCACTTGTGTGTTACAGTATCAAAAGCCTTCCCGAAATCCAGAAATACGGAATCGATCTGAAATCCCTTTCCAATAGCACTTAACACTTCATGCGAATAAAGAGCTAGTTGTGTTTCACAAGAACGATGTTTTCTAAATTCATGTTGACTGTGAGTCAATAGACAGTTTTCTTCGAGATAATTCATAGTGTTCTAACACAGTATATGTTCCAAGATCCTGCTGCATATCGACGTTAATGATATGGGCCTGTAATTAAGTGGATTACTCCTACCTTTCTTGAATATTGGTGTGACCTGTGCAACTTCCCAGTCTTTGTGCACGGATCCTTCGTCGAGCGAACGGTTGTATATGATTGTTAAGTATGGAGCTAATGCATCAGCATACTCCGGAGGGAACCTGATTGGTATACAGTCTGGACCAGAAGACTTGCTTTTATTAAGTGATTTAAGTTGCTTCACTAGTCTGAGGATATGTAATTCTACGTTACCCATGTTGGCAGCTGTTCTTGGTTTGAATTCTGGAATATTAACTTCTGCTTCTTTTGTGAAGGCATTTCGGAAGGCTGTGTTAAGAAACTGTGCTTTGGCAGCACTGTCTTCGACAGTATCTCCATTGCTATCGCGCAGAGAAGGCATTGATTGTTTCTTGCCGCTAACATATTTCACATACGACCGGAATCTCTTTAGATTTTCTTCCAGGTTTCAAGAAAAACCTTTCCTTGTGGAAACTATTATAATCATCTTGCACTGAAGTCCGCGCTAAATTTCGAGCTTCTGTAAAAGACCACCAATATTTTGCGTGTGTTTAAATTTGGCATGTTTGTTTCGTGATTTCTGCAACACTGTTCTGACCCATTTTGTGTACCAAGGAAGATCAGCTCCGTCCTTTGTTAATTTATTTGGTGTAAATCTCTCAATTGCTGTCGATACTGTTTCTTTGAATTCAAGCCACATCTGGTCTACACTTATATTATTAATTTGTAAGGAGTGGAGATTGTCTCTCAGGAAGGCGTCAAGTGAATTTTTATCTGCTTTTTTGAATAGGTATATTTTCTTTATTTTTGCAGCATTTGGTGCTTACAATATTCAATCTCGCTACGACAACCCTGTGTTCACCATTCCCTGTATCCGTTTTGATGCTCCTTGTTAACTCAGGATTGTTTGTAGCTAAGAGGTCAAGTGTGTTTTCACATGCGTTTACTATTCGCGTGGGCTCATGATCTAATCACTGGAAATAATTTTCAGAGAATGCGTGTAGCACAATTTCGAATGATTTTTTATGCGCCAACATATCGAGGGTAAATTAAAGTCATCACCAACTATAATCATATGAGTCGGGTATGTGTTTGAAATCAAACTCTCAACTTTTCTTTGAACCTTTTAGCAACTGTATTATCTGAATTGGGAGGCCGGTAAAAGTATCCAATTATTATTTTATTACGGTTGCCAACATTGACATCTGCCCATACTAACTGACAGAAACTATCTACTGTAATTTTGCGACAAGATAAACTACTTCTAACAGCAACAAACACACCACCGCCAACCGTGTTTAGCCTATCCTTTCGCAACACCGTTAGGTTCTTCGCAAAAATTTCGGCTGAGCTTATATCCGGCTTTAGCCAGCTTTCAGTGCCTATAGCGATTTGAGCATCAGTGCTTTATATTAGCGCTTGGAGCTCTGGACCTTTCCCAACACAGCTACAACAATTTACAAGTGTTATACCGATGGTTCCCGTATCTACGTTTCTCCTGTGTTCGGCCTGCACCCTTTGTGGCTGAAGCCCTTCTTCGGTTTTCCCGAGACCCTCTAACCTATAAAAACCGCCCAGTCCACGCCACACAGCCATATAGTGGACACCCGACCTATTCAGCGGAACCGGAAACCCAACCACCCTTTTGTCGCAAGTCGAGAAATCTGCAGCCTACACGGTCGCAGAACCGCCTGAGCTTCTGATTTAGGTCGTCAAGTCGGCTCTGTACCAGAGGTGCACAATCGGCCCTTTCCACTATGCTGCAAATGGTCAGCTGTGCTTTCATCTTGCAAGCAAGACTGGCAGCCTTTACCACTTCCGTTAGCTGCACCTTAAAAATAGTTGTGGAGAAAAGATTTATAGTGTACAATTTTCTAAAGTGAGATATAAGGAGATAAAGTGTCAATGGAATTCTTACAGTATTTAAAATGTAAAATTGATCAGCAGAGTTGTAGATCTGGTCAGCTGAAAACTGATTGAAGACAGATTTAGATCGTAAATTTGAGCAACAAAACAGTAAGTTAAAAAAGTTGTTAATAGGCTGTTGGATATTTAGGCAGACAATCAAAAATTGAGAGACAAATCGAGGAATCACAGGGAAAAAAACTCAGGTCAGAGACGAACATAAAGCTGAAATAGTAGAAATGGTGACCTTGTTTTGAACGAACATGACAATTCAATTGAAAAAATTGAAACTCACAGAGTACCAAGCACTAAAATTTAATTTTGCGTACAAAATTAAAGACCTGAGATATGAATCTGAAATGTTAAAATGCAAGGTAAGTGTGGATCTTAAAAACTGTAAACTGAATTCCTAATTAATGACTTAACTGGCATCAGTGTGGACATACCGAAATGGAAACGCAGTGCGAACACCAACATGAAAATAAGTTTAATGCTCTGAGAGATGACTTGGAAGTAATTACTAAGGACAAAACAGAGTGTGTGCATTCCTAAGGAACCAAACTGCTGAGGTCATCGGTCCGTAGACTTACACACTACTTTAACCAACTTAACGCTAAGGACAATGCTCACACCCATGCGCGAGGGAGGAATCGAACCTCCGGCGGGAGGGACTGCACGATTTAGTGACAAGGTGCCTCTAGCCGCGCTGACACTCCGCGCGGCTCTAAGGATATTAAAGGTAATTATAATAATGACAGTAATGCAGATTTGTAAGATTGGTGTCTAGAGGAGGAAAGGTGAAATTAAACTTTAGAACCTCTTACGATAGCAAAGGTAATGGCTGGCAGAATGAAGTGCTTAACAGTGAGATATCAGCCTCCGACTCAACACTTGAATGGTGGGTGGGATTCCAAGGTGGTGAGTTTGTAATGGTAAAGGTGCGTGGATAGAATTCCAAGAATAATAAACATTTAAAGAAATACTTTCACAAGTTTAATGAATCATGAGATCTCGTAGAGTAACCACAAAAAAAAAGAAAAAAAAATCTGTAGGGTAATTATCAATGAACAATAGAGATGAAAGGAGTTCATAATGTTGATGAGCTATGAATATATAATGTCTACAATGTGAGGAAGAAATCAAAGGAGGCATAACGTGTGTTCCGTGTCTGGAAAAAGAGTACTACTGAATACCTTTTTAATATGTTTCTAAGTACTTTACAGATTCCAGGTTTAAAGGAATAAGTTTTGTTTGAAATTTGAAATTTTTGGTAAGTGCCTATGGGACCAAATTGCTGATGTCATCGGTCCCTAGGCTTACACACTATTTAATCTAAATTAAACTGACTAACGCTAAGGACAAAACACACACCCATGCTCGAGGGAGGACTCGAACCTCCGACGGGGGAGCTGCGCGAATGTAACAAGGCGCTTCCGACCTCGCGGCTACCCCACGTGGCTGAGTTTTCTTAGCAGTATTGTTAACCATGTACTAGTTGTGAATGTAATTATTAGTGTATAGTCCAGATGTGATGCATTAATAAGTACAAATTAACTACCTTTGCAGTTGGACTTAGAAAAGCAGTCAGTTACAAGCTGGACGTGGTGTAGTAGAGAAATGTAAGGGCTGGATAAAGAAGTGTTGTGAATTATGGGACTACTTACAGTAATGCCTAGTCCATGTTAGTGTGCGTGGTAATTATTATGTGAAGGAAAGCTTATTTTTTCTGCTGTGATTTTTGAAATGGATATAGAAATTGAACACCGATTTAATGAAAGCTATTGATGACAGACATATTCCAATTTTATAACAGTCACTATCCCTAATCTATGTGTCCTATTATATTTCCCTCCTCATGCTGCAGAATACCGAATTTACTAATGAATAGATGGTAATGTTATTGGGCAATGATGAAGTAACACCACATAAAGCGATCCATAACTATTCTAAAAACTCTTGTGATATTATTTATGTAGACACAGCAAATGTAATGTTTAAAACTAATGATCACTGTTAATACTCACAAGACTGTTGGATGACTCTGACGCACTTTCAAGATATGTCAAAAGTTAAAGAGTGTTCAGATTATCTTGACAGTGTTTCCAAAGTGGTGGTTCTATAGAATGCGTTATTAAGATCTTTCTTCTTTTTTTCA
This sequence comes from Schistocerca nitens, assembly GCF_023898315.1. Taxonomy (NCBI): domain Eukaryota; kingdom Metazoa; phylum Arthropoda; class Insecta; order Orthoptera; family Acrididae; genus Schistocerca; species Schistocerca nitens. The sequence continues at coordinate 117,292,920 of NC_064614.1, read as the reverse complement.
TTAAATTTTACCAATTGCCTGACAAAATGATTCTCAAATTAGAGGAAAATAACAATTAGTGAGTATTTTAAGGAACAGAATTCTTACTGGTCTATTAATTCTGCAGGCAGGGAAAGAAAACAGAGGAAAAGTATGGGTAATGTTATAAGTTTATGTGAAGCTTGTTTGAAATGTACGGAAAAATCATTTGATTTTAGTGATGGTAATATTTTCAAGCATTTGATAATAGTGAAACTTAAAATGTTTCATATGATGACTCATTTTTTTCGCCAGTTTTTATTCTCTCAACTGCTAATGTAATGTAATAATGCATAATTAGAAAACCAGTTCTTGTTTCTACAGAAGACACGATTGTGATTAATGGAAGATTGCATTTAACAGACAAACATGTGGTTCCTGAAGAGGGGCAGCAGCCTTTTCAGTAGTTGCAGGGGCAACAGTCTGGATGATTGACTGATCTGGCCTTGTAACATTAACCAAAACGGCCTTGCTGTGCTGGTACTGCGAACGGCTGAAAGCAAGGGGAAACTACAGCCGTAATTTTTCCCGAGGACATGCAGCTTTACTGTATGATTAAATGATGATGGCGTCCTCTTGGGTAAAATATTCCGGAGGTAAAATAGTCCCCCATTCGGATCTCCGGGCGGGGACTACTCAAGAGGACGTCGTTATCAGGAGAAAGAAAACTGGCATTCTACGGATCGGAGCGTGGAATGTCAGATCCCTTAATCGGGCAGGCAGGTTAGAAAATTTCAAAAGGGAAATGGATAGGTTAAAGTTAGATATAGTGGGAATTAGTGAAGTTCGGTGGCAGGAGGAACAAGACTTTTGGTCAGGTGATTACAGGGTTATAAATACAAAATCAAATAGGGGTAATGCAGGAGTAGGTTTAATAATGAATAAAAAAATAGGAGTGCGGGTTAGCTACTACAAACAGCATAGTGAACGCATTATTGTGGCCAAGATAGACACAAAGCCCATGCCTACTACAGTAGTACAAGTTTATATGCCAACTAGCTCTGCAGATGATGAAGAAATTGATGAAATGTATGACGAGATAAAAGAGATTATTCAGGTAGTGAAGGGAGACGAAAATTTAATAGTCATGGGTGACTGGAATTCGTCAGTAGGAAAATGGAGAGAAGGAAACATAGTAGGTGAATATGGATTGGGGGGAAGAAATGAAAGAGGAAGCCGCCTTGTAGAATTTTGCACAGAGCATAACTTAATCATAGCTAACACTTGGTTCAAGAATCATAAAAGAAGGTTGTATACCTGGAAGAATCCTGGAGATACTAATAGGTATCAGATAGATTATATAATGGTAAGACAGAGATTTAGGAACCAGGTTTTAAATTGTAAGACATTTCCAGGGGCAGATGTGGATTCTGACCACAATCTATTGGTTATGAACTGCAGATTGAAACTGAAGAAACTGCAAAAAGGTGGGAATTTAAGGAGATGGGACCTGGATAAACTGAAAGAACCAGAGGTTGTAGAGAGTTTCAGGGAGAGCATAAGGGAACAATTGACAGGAATGAGGGAAAGAAATACAGTAGAAGAAGAATGGGTAGCTCTGAGGGATGAAGTAGTGAAGGCAGCAGAGGATCAAGTAGGTAAAAAGACGAGGGCTAATAGAAATCCTTGGGTAACAGAAGAAATATTGAATTTAATTGATGAAAGGAGGAAATATAAAAATGCAGTAAATGAAGCAGGCAAAAGGGAATACAAACGTCTCAAAAATGAGATCGACAGAAAGTGCAAAATGGCTAAGCAGGGATGGCTAGAGGACAAATGTAAGGATGTATGAATATCAAGAGCTCAGATGGCAACCCAGTTCTAAGCAAAGAAGGGAAGGCAGAAAGGTGGAAGGAGTATATAGAGGGTTTATACAAGGGCGATGTACTTGAGGACAGTATTATGGAAATGGAAGAGGATGTAGATGAAGATGAAATGGGAGATACGATACTGCGTGAAGAGTTTGACAGAGCACTGAAAGACCTGAGTCGAAACAAGGCCCCGGGAGTAGACAACATTCCATTAGAACTACTGATGGCCTTGGGAGAGCCAGTCCTGACAGAACTCTACCATCTGGTGAGCAAGATGTATGAGACAGGCGAAATACCCACAGACTTCAAGAAGAATATAATAATTCCAGTACCAAAGAAAGCAAGTGTTGACAGATGTGAAAATTACCGAACTATCAGTTTAATAAGTCACAGCTGCAAAATACTAACGCTTATTCTTTACAGACAAATGGAATAACTGGTAGAAGCGGACCTCGGGGAAGATCAGTTTGGATTCCATAGAAATGTTGGAACACGTGAGGCAATACTAACCTTACGACTTATCTTAGAAGAAAGATTAAGAAAAGGCAAACCTACGTTTCTAGCATTTGTAGACTTAGAGAAAGCTTTTGACAACGTTAACTGGAATACTCTCTTTCAAATTCTGAAGGTGGCAGGGGTAAAATACAGGGAGCGAAAGGCTATTTACAATTTGTACAGAAACCAGATGGCAGTTATAAGAGTCGAGGGGCATGAAAGGTAAGCAGTGGTTGGGAAAGGAGTGAGACTGGGTTGTAGCCTCTCCCCGATGTTATTCAATCTGTATATTGGGCAAGCATTAAAGGAAACAAAAGAAAAATTCGGAGTAGGTATTAAAATTCATGGAGAAGAAGTAAAAACTTTGAGGTTCGCCGATGACATTGTAATTCTGTCAGAGACAGCAAAGGATTTGGAAGAGCAGTTGAACGGAATGGACAGTGTCTTGAAAGGAGGATATAAGATGAACATCAACAAAAGCAAAACGAGGATAATGGAATGTAGCCGAATTAAGTCGGGTGATGCTGAGGGTATTAGATTAGGAAATGAGACGCTTAAAGTAGTAAAGGAGTTTTGCTATTTGGGGAGCAAAATAACTGATGATGGTCGAAGTAGAGAGGATATAAAATGTAGACTGGCAATGGCAAGGAAAGAGTTTCTGAAGAAGAAAAATTTGTTAACATCGAGTATAGATTTAGATGTCAGGAAGTCGTTTCTGAAAGTATTTGTATGGAGCGTAGCCATGTATGGAAGTGAAACGTGGACAATAAATAGTTTAGACAAGAAGAGAATAGAAGCTTTCGAAATGTGGTGCTACAGAAAAATGCTGAAGATGAGGTGGGTAGATCACGTAACTAATGAGAAGGTATTGAATAGGATTGGGGAGAAGAGGAGTTTGTGGCACAACTTGACAAGAAGAAGGGATCGGTTGGTAGGACATGTTCTGAGGCATCAAGGGATCACAAATTTAGCATTGGAGGACAGCGTGGAGGGTAAAAATCGTAGAGGGAGACCAAGAGATGAATACACTAAGCAGATTCAGAAGGATGTAGGTTGCAGTAGGTACTGGGAGATGAAGAAGCTTGCACAGGATAGAGTAGCATGGAGAGCTGCATCAAACCAGTCTCAGGACTGAAGACCACAACAACAACAACACTCGAAAGCCACTCCATATGAGCTTGCAGACATAAATCATGTACTGACATTACATTTCTGAGTGGCGTGTCATGTGTCAGCTCAGGTCACGGACTTGCACTGTGAGGTTATGGTGAATAAGAAACCGCCACATCGCGACGCGCCTGCAGCAGCTTGTATGTGTCGGGTGATCATTATCCCCGAACATTCTGAAATGAGGTAGGGCCCGTAAGTTCCCATCCGGAGTGCAGGGAACACCCACCATAGTGGCGATTCTTCTAGAAGAAAGCTTGGTGAAGTATCCCAGTTTCGGGTATACTCGCCTGAAAAGAAATCCACACACCCCATCGTCTTCTTAAAGACATTCAGAGATATCCTGCCTAGACCATGGGACGAAAGGCAGAAAATTTCCGATGCAATGCAGCGCGTTGCAGGTATAGCACCACCTGAGGATGTCGAAGATTCGTGCCGACGAAATATTCTGAAATGTATTGTAACAGATGCATTGGGAAAGCCTGAAAATTCACAACAGAAGCTCTGTCTGTATCACTAATAGTGACAAACATCTATGAGCAAGGAAAAATTCCTAGCCCCTTGGATTCTATTTCATCATTGTTAGAATGTATTAAACCTTAGTCTCTGCCAACTGTTTCCAGTTATTTTCCTACATACATTAGTTTGTCATCTTCAGAGCATATCTAAAAAAGACTTTGTGTTCTGCCTTACGACAGGTCTTGTCATGGGGAAAGCCTCGTCAGAGTGGTCCACTGCATGAGCGTCTAGGGAAGTGATTCAAGCGGTGATTTCCCGTTGCCTTCCACCGGTGATGATGAAATGATAATGACGACAACAACAACACCCAGTTCCTGAGCGGAGAAAATCTCCAACCCAGCCGGGAATCGAACCCGGGCCCCTTGGCTGGACAGATCACCGCTCTGACCACTCAGTTATCGGGTCGGACAGAGCATATTAACATAGCGGCGAATATTGAAGTTCCAAACAGATTTTGCTGCGGAAGATGTACAGATGCAGGTACTTCAAACATTTATTACTCCTTTCTGAGTAAAATAGAGATTCATTATTGGATAGTAGTGTTACTAGGGAGTTGTACTGCAGCAAAGTAATTACCAATAGCAACAATTATCTTCTGCAATCGAAACATGATCGAAATACACTCCTGGAAATTGAAATAAGAACACCGTGAATTCATTGTCCCAGGAAGGGGAAACTTTATTGACACATTCCTGGGGTCAGATACATCACATGATCACACTAACAGAACCACAGGCACATAGACACAGGCAACAGAGCATGCACAATGTCAGCACTAGTACAGTGTATATCCACCTTTCGCAGCAATACAGGCTGCTATTCTCCCATGGAGACAATCGTAGAGATGATGGATGTAGTCCTGTGGAACGGCTTGCCATGCCATTTCCACCTGGCGCCTCAGCTGGACCAGCGTTCGTGCTGGACGTGCAGACCGCGTGAGACGACGCTTCATCCAGTCCCAAACATGCCCAATGGGGGACAGATCCGGAGATCTTGCTGGCCAGGGTAGTTGACTTACACCTTCTAGAGCACGTTGGGTGGCACGGGATACATGCGGACGTGCATTGTCCTGTTGGAACAGCAAGTTCCCTTGCCGGTCTAGGAATGGTAGAACGATGGGTTCGATGACGGTTTGGATGTACCGTGCACTATTCAGTGTCCCCTCGACGATCACCAGTGGTGTACGGCCAGTGTAGGAGATCGCTCCCCACACCATGATGCCGGGTGTTGGCCTTGTGTGCCTCGGTCGTATGCAGTCCTGATTGTGGCGATCACCTGCACGGCGCCAAACACGCATACGACCATCATTGGCACCAAGGCAGAAGCGACTCTCATCGCTGAAGACGACACGTCTCCATTCGTCCCTCCATTCACGCCTGTCGCGACACCACTGGAGGCGGGCTGCACGATGTTGGGGCGTGAGCGGAAGACGGCCTAACGGTGTGCGGGACCGTAGCCCAGCTTCATGGAGACGGTTGCGAATGGTCCTCGCCGATACCAAAGGAGCAACAGTGTCCCTAATTTGCTGGGAAGTGGCGGTGCGGTTCCCTACGGCACTGCGTAGGATCCTACGGTCTTGGCGTGCATCCGTGCGTCGCTGCGGTCCGGTCCAAGGTCGACGGGCACGTGCACCTTCCGCCGACCACTGGCGACAACATCGATGTACTGTGGAGACCTCACGCCCCACGTGTTGAGCAATTCGGCGGTACGTCCACCCGGCCTCCCGCATGCCCACTATACGCCCTCGCTCAATGTCCGTCAACTGCACATACGGTTCACGTCCACGCTGTCGCGGCATGCTACCAGTGTTAAAGACTGCGATGGAGCTCCGTATGCCACGGCAAACTGGCTGACACTGACGGCGGCGGTGCACAAATGCTGCGCAGCTAGCGCCATTCGACGGCCAACACCGCGGTTCCTGGTGTGTCCGCTGTGCCGTGCGTGTGATCATTGCTTGTACAGCCCTCTCGCAGTGTCCGGAGCAAGTATGGTGGGTCTGACACACCGGTGTCAATGTGTTCTTTTTTCCATTTCCAGGAGTGTATCTTCGTTTCAGCACTTGCAGTTTACACTGTAAAGCATTTTTGTGGCTATTTATGTATCAGTACTCACTTGATAAGGAAACTCCCCAGGTTCCGCTTCGACACCGTTAACTATGCGTCCCTGTAGTACCGACGCCTTCCGCAGTAGTGCGCCACCTGCAACGGATTGTACTTTTACCGTGTGTGCTTCACACAATGAAGATACAGGCATTATTGGCAATCACAGGTGCAGTGTTCATTACTAATACTGGACGTTTATTCTGTATTCTACTTGTGCATCGATAAGTATGTCTTGTTAATGAAACTGCGTTTTAAAAACATTTCTCCGACACTGCTCCACACTGTGAGATATCTACTACCAATTTACGATCATAATTATACAACTTTTTGCCGATCCTTCTTCCGTACCTATGGTGCAGTCACTAAATCGACAAAAATCACGTGATATGCACATATATAGATAATGGTAGTATATTGCGCACAAGGTGTAAAAGGGCAGTCATAAGTGATTCATGTGAAAAGGTTTCCGACGTGATTATGGCCTCACGGCGATTATTAACACACTCTGAAAGCGGGATGGTAGTTGGATCTAGATGCATGGGACATTCCAGTTCGGAAACCGTTAGGGAATTCAGCATTCAGTAATCCACGATGTCAAGAGTGTACCGAGAATAGCAAATTTCAGACATTACCTCTCACCACGGACAACGCAGTGGCCGACAACCTTCACTGAACGACCGAGAGCAGCGGCGTTTGCGTAGGGTTGTCAGTGTTAACAGAGAAGCAACACTGCGTGAAATAACCGCAGAAATCAATATTGGAGGTACGATGAACCTGCAGCGAAATTTGGCTTTAACGGGTTATGGGACCAGCCGACCGAAACGAGTTCCCTTGCCAACAGCGCATTATCGCCTGCAGCGCCTCCCCTGGGTCCGTGACCGCGTGGGTTGGATCCCAGACGACTGCAAAACCGTCGCCTGGTCAGAAGAGTCCCGATTTGCCGATTTGGTAGGACCGGATGGTAGGGTTCAAGCGTGGTGCAGACACCAAGAAGCCATGGATTCAAGTTGCCAACAAGGCATTCTGCAAGCTAGTGGTGGCTCAGTAATGGTGTGGGCTGCGTTCACTTGGAATTAAGTGCGTCCTGTTGAGTGAACCAATCATTGACTGGAAATGGTTGTGTTCGGCTGCATGAATACCATTTGAAGCCATTCGTGGATTTCACGTTCCCAAACAAGGATCAAATTGTTATGGATGACAATGTGCCACGTTACCGGGCCACAGTTGTTAATGGTGGTTTTGAAGAACATTCTGGGCGGTTTGAGCGGGTGATTAGGCCATCCAGACGGCCCGACAAGAATCCCATTGAACATTTATGGAACATAATCTAGAGGTCAGTTCATTCACAAAATCCTACAAGCGCAACACTTTCGCAGTTACGGATAGCTGTAGAGACAACATGGCTCACTATTTCTGAAGGGCGCTTCTGACGAATTGCTGAGTTCATGTCTTGTGGAGTTGCTGCACTCTGCCGGAGAAAAGGAAGTCCGGCATGATACTACGAAGTATCTCATGGATTTTGTCACCCCTGTGTATATAGTGTGGAAAATGTAGGCCAAACAACTTCGACCATAATGGTTTAGGTGCTATGTAGTCCTCGAAGCCATTTAAATGGAATATCTCTCTGTCTTTCCCAGCAAAGATCCATTATTTTTCAAATTCACCTCCTTAAATAAAGTCTGTTTCTAATAAACACGATGAGACTAATGTTTCATGGCATCTGGTAACGTTCGCAATTATTTATGAAATTATAAACGTTATTAATATTGTAATGACGTGTATTCAGCGGTTTATATAAAGCACACGATTACTTTTAATAACGTCTTCAGTGGTTTATATAAAGCACAGGATTACTTTTGATAACATCAGATTTAAAGCAGTCTCTTCCATCTGCAGTAAGTAGTTAACTTTCCAATGATTCTTTTGTTTCCATTTTGTATCGTATGTAGTGTATTTTGTTCATTAGAGTAATATGGAAATCTAAATACCTGACTTCATTGCCGACACATTTAAGTTCTTTTGTCTTTCGTTCAGAAATTTATCTCCAGAAATTATTACATTTACCTTCTAAATTTTTCTTTTTTTTTTGACATAATGTACATCAGTTGGTCACTTTTCTCATTTAAGATCTGTTCTAATGTAAGATATCATTCTGATACTAAAGCAACGCTATAGAAATAAACTATGCCACGTTCACCTTAAGATGTTGGTTTTGTAGCTTTTGATGTTATACTGCATTTTAAAGTTTATAACACGAAATTAATTGTTGGAAGTTAGGGATGGGGGATGCAATATACCCATAATTAAGGACCTAAATTGGTATTTACGAAAACCGAAGGTTTTCTAATCAAGAAGTCGGCACTAGCATTTAAATTCTTCTTGGTAAGATAAACTGATGAAGTTGTTAGAGGAAAATGTAATTGAATGAGAATTGTGAAGTTTACTGAGGTTGAAAAAACACACACACAAAGATGATTTGCCCCATTCTCCATAGTGGAAATTTTGATTATATAAGTGACAAGAGTGCAAATGTTAATTGGAATCCAACTTCATCCAGAATTACTGATCAAACTACAAAGTAGAGTGGTTTCAGGAGAAGTAGAAGTCTAGCGTCTGTCTGGTTATCATGACTAATCCTTGGCAATTTTTGTTATTCGAATGCCTAACGTTTCTCTTTCGCAATACTGCAGACATCTTCGGAGTGTATCAAGACGCAGACAGTATCATCAAACGTAAACATGCTCAGCGAGCATCTGACCACTGTCGTAGGTTGGTGTCTTGCGCCGACGTGTTTTACAGAGCTTGGGTTGCGGAAGCTTTAGTGTCGTTTGCTGTATTTAGCACTACGGCCTAAAAGTTGTGTGATTTCAACTCTTCTTCTGTTCCGTTAAAGTAATTTTTGTGTTTTTGAATTTTTTTGGAAGAAATGGGAAGTGCAGGAACTCAGCTACACGAAAAATGTGAAGAAATTGAAAAAGAAATGTTCGTCGGAATGGTGGACTCAGCATATAGAAAAGTCACCACAACATTAAAAATGCAGCGGGAATTCCACTATTTAATGCAGAGGAGAGAGTGGATAGGTGGCAATAGTACGTAGGAGTCCTCTATGAGGAGAAACACTTCTCTGCTAACGCGATAGAAGACGAAACAGGAGAGTCAAGAGATCCAGAGTTAGAAGAAGAATTTAAAAGAGCTTTGGATGACTTAAGGTCGATTACGGCAGAAGGGATAAATAACATCCCATCTGAATTTCTGAAATAATTGGGGGACGTGGCAACAAAACGACTATTCTCGTTGCTATGTAGAATGTATGAGACTGGCGTTATACTATCAGGCTTTCGGAAAAACATCATCCACCCAATTCCGGATATTTCAGGAGCCGACAAGTGCGAAAATTATTGCACAATAAGCTGAACGGCTCGTGCTTACAAGTTGCTGACATGATTAATATACAGAAGAATGGAAAAGAAGATCGAGGATTTGTTAGATGACGATCAGTTTGGCTTTAGGAAGGGTAAAGGGGATCAGAGAGGCAGCTCTGACTTGGGGATTGATAACGGAAGCAAGACTAAAGAAAAATCAAGACATATTCATAGGATTTGTCGACCTGGAAAGAACGTTCTGCTACATCAAGTGGTATAACGTGTTCGAAATTCTGAGAAAAATTGGGGTAAGCTATAGGTAAAACGGGTATTATACAATATATAGAAGAGCCAACAGGATACAATTAGAGTGGCAGACCCAGAACGAGATGCTCAGATTAAAAATGGCATAAGAAGGGATATACACTCCTGGAAATGGAAAAAAGAACACATTGACACCGGTGTGTCAGACCCACCATACTTGCTCCGGACACTGCGAGAGGGCTGTACAAGCAATGATCACACGCACGGCACAGCGGACACACCAGGAACCGCGGTGTTGGCCGTCGAATGGCGCTAGCTGCGCAGCATTTGTGCACCGCCGCCGTCAGTGTCAGCCAGTTTGCCGTGGCATACGGAGCTCCATCGCAGTCTTTAACACTGGTAGCATGCCGCGACAGCGTGGACGTGAACCGTATGTGCAGTTGACGGACATTGAGCGAGGGCGTATAATGGGCATGCGGGAGGCCGGGTGGACGTACCGCCGAATTGCTCAACACGTGGGGCGTGAGGTCTCCACAGTACATCGATGTTGTCGCCAGTGGTCGGCGGAAGGTGCACGTGCCTGTCGACCTTGGCCCGGACCGCAGCGACGCACGGATGCACGCCAAGACCGTAGGATCCTATGCAGTGCCGTAGGGGACCGCACCGCCACTTCCCAGCAAATTAGGGACACTGTTGCTCCTGGGGTATCGGCGAGGACCATTCGCAACCGTCTCCATGAAGCTGGGCTACGGTCCCGCACACCGTTAGGCCGTCTTCCGCTCACGCCCCAACATCGTGCAGCCCGCCTCCAGTGGTGTCGCGACAGGCGTGAATGGAGGGACGAATGGAGACGTGTCGTCTTCAGCGATGAGAGTCGCTTCTGCCTTGGTGCCAATGATGGTCGTATGCGTGTTTGGCGCCGTGCAGGTGATCGCCACAATCAGGACTGCATACGACCGAGGCACACAGGGCCAACACCCGGCATCATGGTGTGGGGAGCGATCTCCTACACTGGCCGTACACCACTGGTGATCGTCGAGGGGACACTGAATAGTGCACGGTACATCCAAACCGTCATCGAACCCATCGTTCTACCATTCCTAGACCGGCAAGGGAACTTGCTGTTCCAACAGGACAATGCACGTCCGCATGTACCCCGTGCCACCCAACGTGCTCTAGAAGGTGTAAGTCAACTACCCTGGCCAGCAAGATCTCCGGATCTGTCCCCCATTGAGCATGTTTGGGACTGGATGAAGCGTCGTCTCACGCGGTCTGCACGTCCAGCACGAACGCTGGTCCAACTGAGGCGCCAGGTGGAAATGGCGTGGCAAGCCGTTCCACAGGACTACATCCATCATCTCTACGATCGTCTCCATGGGAGAATAGCAGCCTGCATTGCTGCGAAAGGTGGATATACACTGTACTAGTGCTGACATTGTGCATGCTCTGTTGCCTGTGTCTATGTGCCTGTGGTTCTGTCAGTTTGATCATGTGATGTATCTGACCCCAGGAATGTGTCAATAAAGTTTCCCCTTCCTGGGACAATGAATTCACGGTGTTCTTATTTCAATTTCCAGGAGTGTAGTCTTTGTACATCGAAGAAGCAATGATGGATATAAAAGAAAGTTCAGGAGCGGCGTTAAAATACAGGGTAAAAGGATATCAGAGCTAAGATTCGCTGATGACATTGCTGTACACAGTGGGAGTGAAGAAGAGTTACAGAAACTGTTTACTGTAATGAAGATTCTAATGAGTACAAAATGTGGGCTGAGAGTGAATCGAAGAAAGACGGAAGTAATGAGCAGTAGCACAAATGAGAACAGCGAGAAACTTATCAGAATTGGGGATCACGAAGTAGACCAATTTAAAGAATTCTGCCACCTAGGCAGCAAAATAACTGACAACGGTCAGGGGAAGAAGAACATTAACAGCAGACTAACACTGGAAAAAAGGTCATTCCTGACCGAGAGAAGTCCACTAGTTTCAAATATAGGCCTTAATCTGAGGAACAAATTGGAGCGTAGTATTGTAAAAATGGTTAAAATGGCTTTGAACCCTATGGGACTTAACATCTGAGATCATCAGTCCCCTAGACGTAGAACTACTTAAACCTAACTAACCTAAGGACATCACGCACATCCTTGCCTGAGGCAGGATTCGAACCTGCGACCGTAGCGGTCGCGCGGTTCCAGACTGAAGCGCCTCGAACCGCTCGGCCACAACGACCGGCTGCAGTACTGTATGGTAGTGAGACACGGACTGTGGGAAAACGGAAACAGATGAGAATCAAAGCCTTTGGGGTGTGTTGCTACAGAAGAATTTTAAAAATTAGATGGCCTGCTAAGGCAAGGAATGAGGAGGTTCTACCTAGAATCGGCAAGGAATGGGATATATGGAAAACAATGAGGATGATAGGACATCTGTTAAGACCTCAGGTAATAACCTCCATGGTACTAGAAGGAACTGTAGAGGGTAAAAACTGTAGAGGAAGACAGAGACAAGTAATTGAGGACGTATTTGCAAGTGCTACTCTGAGATTAAGACACGGGAAAGAGCCGGCCACTGTGGCCCAGCGGTTCTAGGCGCTTCAGTCCGGAACCGCGCAGCTGCTACGGTCGCAGGTTCGAATCCTTCACAGACGCAAGTCCGGTGCCAGTTTCTGGCGAGGGTGGAGTGAGGGAGGGGAGGGGGGACGTGGGTTTCAGATTTTGCTAGGGGTCTGATTTTAATAACAATAACAGTAGAATATATACATTGTTTTGATGTAACAATAATAATAAAAGACCAGATTTACCGACTCTCTTTGACGTCCTAGGAGAGGAGGGCTTAGACCCAAAGACAGTAAGCCTCGTAAACCAAGCACTCGCAGACGTAAAGTCGATTATCGGAGCTCTTTGGAATTAAAACCGATTGTCGCCTAGTAGATGCACAGTCACCAATCCTCTTCGATCTCATCCTATATAACGTAGTTAGGGAATCGGAAAAAGAATCAAAAACAAAATCTCTGAAAGCCTACTCACGTCGGACGGACTGAAGCTGACATCAAATTCACTTGCTTGACTTTCTCAGGCGATTTAGTAATACTAGGGGACAGTAAATTTGCGGAATTCAAACAATGCGGCGAAAACACTGAACTGCAATCTGGTCTGTAGAAACTGAATTCATCTGCTTTAAATTTAGCTTTCGGAAGTACTGGCAGATCAAGAGGGTCAGGCACTTCAATTGTGTCGGTGAGATCATAGAAGTAACGGGGCTAGAGAAGGAAGAACTGAGACATCTGCTGCAGAAACTCACGTGACGTGAGTGAATGGTTATACGTACAAAGGTTAGACACTACAACACGGTGACCAAACCTGAAGTCCTGTATGCAAGCGAAACTTCAATTATCAACAGAAGCTGCGATCTGGAAAACAGCCTAAAGGAATATCGAAGGATTATGAAGCCAATTCCTGGCTCAGGAGGAAATGGAGGCCGGATACAAAGTGCAAACCTGCGAAGTAACAGGCAAGTCAATAAATCTGGCAACAGACCTGAAGTTTGTGGCCGTTTTTAAAAACTCACTTCAACAAGGTTTACGCAGAATATTTTATCTTATAGAGGAAAATTAAAGAATGTACCATGGATTCAACAAGTTAAAAACTACTTGACAGAGCCGAGATGGATGCAATGGAAGAAGTAGGTGAGAGTAAACTGTTCGTTCAGAAGGTCAACTGTTGGGCAGTACAGCCAGAGAATAAGGTTGCTAATAAATAAATAAAATAAGGTTGCTAATAAATAAATAAATAAATAAAAAATGAAGAAAGTAGAAACCAAGGGGACAGAAGAAAGGAAACAGTCCACGCACAGAGAATGACAGCCATATAAGAGATCTGGGAAACTAATCTAAAAGCACATGTGATTCAACAAGATCCATTCAGATTGGTACTTAGTAATTTACTTTAAATTAAGTACAATTCAGAGAAATGCGTAATATGAAGATAGGGTTCGTACGAAACATATAATTTCCATGTGTCATGCAGTTAATTTAAGAACTATAATAGCAACAAACCGTCACAACTGCGACAACTTAATTAGCATTCCACTAAGCTCTACCATAGTAAACATAGATATGTAATCTGTAATTAAGCGAGTCGTAAAGGAAGGGAACGCCACTACTTTGAGCATTTTTGGCCTACGTTTGACAAAATCACTGTTTGTTATTTTTTTCACCTCGAAATAAAATGTGTGTGAAATCTTATGGGACTCAACTGCTAAGGTCATCAATCCCTAAGCTTACACACTACTTAGCCTAAATTATCCTAAGGACAAACACACACACCCATGCCCGAGGGAGGACTCGAACCTCCGCCGGGACCAGCCGCACAGTCCGTGACTGCAGCGCCCAGACCGCTCGGCTAATCCGGCGCAGCTTTTTTTTTTTGCTCCTCGGATCCCTCCCTTTGTGCCTAGCCTTGCTCAGGTTGCTGAGAGTTGCCGGTTCTGACGGTGGAATCAGGAAGCGTATAGGTTTGGTCGCTGCGAGAAGGCGGGGCCAGGACAGATGAAAGGTCTCTGTTGGATTCCTTTCATGTTTAATTTCTCAAATTTGTTGTCTTTTATGGAATAAATTCCTCTTCTAAATTTACTGTGGCGTTTCTGACTATCTGGGAGGAGACTGAGTAGTGGAACGTGTTACTTTTACACGTAAACAAGAACGATCTATCACACTACTACACTTGAAAACACAGTTAATATGTAATTCATGTCACACAGTCTCATACGGAACGTACATCCGCTTTCTGTGATATACAGTATATGATAAGATACTGTCATCCCCCTTCCCTTCTGTGTGAGAGGATGAATGATCAAATGTGTTTGTAGTTGCATGCTTGAGGGTAGCAGACAAGGCTGTCTGCTAGAGAACAGTGGGACCAACGTCGGAACAGGTAGCTACGGTTCCTAAAAGCAAAGAGGTTTCTATTCTTAGTATGGTCCGGTCCGTCCCTTGTCATGTTGGTATAGGAAGCTGCCCCTCTGGCCCCTTCCGTTTGTCTTTGTGAGCGACCCTCAGGAAGCACGCTGGGCAGTAGGGAGTTGCAGTCTGGCAGTGGCGAGCGTCTGAAATGGTAAGATCTCCGGCTAAGCGCGTGTCTGCTAAGTCCGTAGGACAATGGATTTGTTAAGTTCAGCCTAACTGAGAATTTAATCACTTTTATTTCGGGTTAGCTCTAAAATATCTAAGGTTACCTTAAATTGCAGCGTAGTGTAATTCTCGTGTCAAGTTCAGATTATTTTGCGGTAGTTGCTTTGTCATTACTTTGTGAGTAAAGTGGAACCACGTGTTGGTCAGTAACTCTAAGATCAATCTTAAATGCGAATGCTTGTGTGATTATAACGTCTCGTCTTAACAATATTTTCAATATAGCAACTTTTCTTTATGTTCAACCCACGTGGGGTGTACTTTGCGAGACCAGTACCACGTGCTTATATAACTGTTTGACCCATCAGGTTAATAGTAAGACGTTAGTAACCAGTTCAAGGTTTTTCTTTTGTCAATTGCTTTTCGATCGAATTTATTTTATTATCAAAATTACTGTGGAGTTATACGCTTTCTGTAAACCAAGTTGACCACGTGAAGCATGTGGTGGAATCATCAAAGTAGCCCTCAGCTATTCTTCTTGGGAAGATTTCACAAAGAGTTAATATGAATTTAGTATACCAGTGTGTGGTAATTACATGACGGACAGGATTGTGTTACGAACGTAATTTCTTTGACTGAAAATTTGAATTTGTTGGTTGTGGTTAACTTTCTTTTGCATGTGTTTCAATGTTCTTTGTGTGTTGTTTTATGAATGCAGTGTTGTATCCAGTCTCCCAATCTTGGCTCCATATTTTATGTGTTCCGTAAAATTCCAATCTCACATTTTCACAATCGTAAATAAGGCACCAGCTCAGTATAACTCACGTATAATATGCTGAAATTTCAATGATCAATCTTAAAATAAATTTGCAAATATAAACTGATTTCTTTCTTTTTATTTAAATTCTCCTTTTTTTATATATAGATATATTACCGGTTGTTGTATGACTGTAAAAGATTATAATCAATGTTAGTTTGATTGGTAATGTGGTAAACCTAGACTAGTTACCAGCAGAAACAGTTGCTTAGTAATGCAAGATTAACTTCCCCAGACAGCTCACGGCTTGTAACCCGGTTTCATTGTATATTAGCACCGATTTCAGCATAGCAAAATTCCTGTAGCAACATTACACATGGCGACCCTGTTCTGTGATTCCGCTAGACTCTGGAATCTCTGATACGTTTGATTGCGAGCGTTGTATAATCTTAATTTTTTTTCCCTACAGCTCTCAAACAGCTTCTGCGTTGTTCTGAGCAGACTTTCAAAAGATTCACGGCGTTGTTGATCGGCGTTGCGTTGTTTGTCTTGTTTTGTTTTCTATATTTGTGTGTTTTCTATATTTGTGTGTTTTATATGTGTGTGTGTGGTTTTTTTTTCTCTCGCTTGTAAATTCGACTGTTTCGATCAAAGAGAAAAATTTGTTTCGCGTGTGAAAAAGTGCGTACTAGGTTGAGTATCTTTCGTGTGACTGTCGTAATTTTTGGGGGACACATTTATTGTGATTAGTGTGTTGCGTACTGGGTGTAAATTGCACTAATGCTGACACGTAACCAAGCTAAAAGTAAGCGGTCCGACAACTTAAGCAACATGGACCAAGGGGATAATTTGATTTCCAATATTAACGCGTCAGGCGGTTCCGAAAATGCAATGGAGAATACTTCAGACGAAATGCAAAACAGCACGAACGGGCTCACATCAGAGCCAGAAATTAATTTGCCTCCAACTAACCAAATTGATTTGGCAGAACTCATGAAAGCTTTATTGCAACAAAATAAAGAAAACACAGAGAAATTCGAAAAATCGTTCCGAGAACAAAAAGAAGCATCAGAAAAATCGTTCCGAGAACAAAAAGAATCATCCGAAAAATCGATCCGCGAGCTAGGCGAACAAATGACGCATAAATCAGAAAAATCGATCCGAGAGCTAGGCGAACAAATAGACAAAAAACTAATCCAGCAGACAAATAAAGTCGACAAGTCGATGCAGAGAGTGTCCGATGATATCTCACAAAGAATAAACAATCTGGCAAGTGGAATAAAAAGTGATATTATGAAAGAATTAGGCCGTACATTTGAACAAATCGATGACTGTCTGCAAGCCCTAGAACAGAGCAAGCGGAGTGGCGAGGCCGAGTCTAAAGAAAGCGAAGAACGGCTACTTAGGAATCTCCAAGAGCTGAGGGAAGAATGCCAAAGGGAACACCAGCAGGTACTCTCGAGGGTCCAAGAGGCGGAAACGCATTGTCCCACGTCCGTTAGCAACACAATAGCGGACAACAGTTTAGCGATCCACGCGTTGGAACAGCAGGTTGAACAATTGAAGCAGACTGGGGCGGAGGACAAGAGACAAATAGATGATAAGATTGCGGCATTAGCGGACATTGTAGGCACGATGAAGCTGACGGAAAGCGAGAACAATACTACACCGGTAGCGGCCGCAGAGACCGAAGAAGTGCGTTCGCTTCTTAAATTTCAGAAGGGACAATTCTAAGTGAACAGGCAACACAGAGCTGTAACAGGCGAATTACAAGAACGCGTGGCGCATCTAGAAAACCGCATGGCGTGTGATTCCGAACTCGCCAATAGCACTAAAAATAGCCGTACGAACAATGCAGAGAGGGACTCCGGCCACGAGGGAGATTTTGACGACAGGGAAGAATGTAATTTGAGGGGCAGACATGAGACAAATAGAAACATACAAGGGCCTCGCCAGGAGGAAATGCGGGGATTTGATTTCAAACATTTCCTTACAGTAAGAAAGTTTGAGATATTCCGAAATTCTCAAAAAGGCATACATCCACGAGCATGGCTCGAGCAATTTGAGTTCTGTCTTCCTCCCGACTGGGCAAGTTCACATAAGATAGAATATATGTGTGGCTATTTGGAAGGCGAACCGGCGAGTCGCATGAGGTCGGCAGCGCGTCACTGCAACTCCACTCGGGAGTTTCGACAAGCCTTTCTCTCCGCCTATTGGTCGGAAGCGGCACAAGATAGGGTCAAACATGGCATAATTATGCTGCCAAATTTGAACCAGTCTGGTTTCGGCAGCCCTGCACGCCTATTCGACCACATGCTGCAGGCAAATCAATTTTTATACGACCCATACGCGCCTGCGGAACTAATTAGGATATGCATCACCAAACTACCGATGCACTTGCGCCACGTCATTCTTGCGGGACGATGCAAAGAGGACGTGGAAACGTTTAAAACACTTCTCCAAGAGTTGGAATACAATACAGCAGAATGCCCGCCTAATCAGGCACAAAGTTATTACGGGGCACAGCAGCGCGACCGCAGTCGTGGCCGTATTACTAATCAACGACGTGACTGGTCGTCGCGACGCGAACGGAACAATAATCGGGACCGGCCGTATAGAAACTGGGGTAACAGTCGCGAACACAGGTGGAACAACAGAAATGATCGAGGACGTGGACAGAATCGTGAACGCTACAGGTACGGCAACCAGAATCGGTACTACGATGAATACGGTGGAAATAGGACTGTAGGCGGAGCACCACGTGATGTTGAAATTCGGCCGGCCAACCCTAGACATAATCCGGCAAATGGGAATGAACGAAACCGGCAATGACAAATGATCAGCCCAGAAGGCGCCAAATCGGAACAAATGAGCGACATGGCAAATGAGTACATAGGATTTATAGAGAGGAGAATGAATTGATTAGTTTACATTTGTGATAAATGCATTTTGAATACTATGTTGGTAAAAATTAATGATAAAGATGTTTCTATGTGATTGATTGAAGTGATATTTTAATTTTTTTTCTCTCCTTGTGCAATTAGGATTTAGTTTGATTCAAATGTGAACATAAAAGGTTCCTTGTGAACGAGTAAAATGCTGTTCATGTTTTTTTTTTGTTTTTGTGTGTAAATTGAATGGAGTCGCTCCTGAGAGAAGCAAGATTGTTGCTGAATTAATGCAAACTCAGGGGAATATCCGATCTGTGGGTATTATGGGTCTGGCAAACCCAGGTCCCCAGCTGTTAGTAGCCTTGTTTCCGATTTTCTGCTTTCAGTGCTACTATCTATCTATTACTATTCTATATCTGTCAGTATAAATGAGGATCTCTTACTATAGTATGCGTGCTGTATGAATATTTTAAGGTAGGAGAACTCTGAGAAAGGAATGAGTAAATCTGGAATCTTGAAAACAGGATGCGATAATACGATTGTTTAACCATTGGCTTCCCAATATGCGATGATATGTTAATATTGATGATATATGTCTTTTTTTGTTCTTTATAGCTGAGTACGTAAAGTGCTGTCTGTGGATTTCGTAAGTATATTGATTCCCTTCAAGGTGAAAGAAGAATTGTGGTTTGTGTAATTTACGTGGCTCTGAAATATTATTGTGGTAGTCAAATACGAGCAGTTTTTCAGCAAATGGAGAATGGAACGGAAATATGGATCCTTCTTGTAGTCTTGATTGATGTTGAGCCAAAGCCTGGAAAACTTATTCTGCGTTAATACTTGTCCCAGAAAAGCGACGTTTATGTGTTTTGCTGATGCTGTGAGCATTACAGCCTACTGTTTTCGCTGGTGCGGGATGCACTGCAGCCTATATGATTTGTACTGAGGAAATTTCCCTCTTGAAGGTAGAGGATGATTAAATAATTTTGATTATGGGAACGAAGGAAAGCTTGGTTTAAGGTAATAAGGATGAAGCAAAACATTTGTCATTTAAACTACAGGAGGATTCGAATCTTTTGTGTCTGTTGTAAGTTCAATATGTTAAGATGATACTGTTTTACAGAATAGAGGTGACCACAATTTTGCCATTCATGAGAAATGAATCCAGAATAACCACCACAGGCGAAATAACTGATTTGGAAGCGAAAGGTAACTTAAAGAAGGAACGAAATCGCAGCAAAATGGGTAAGAAAATGTAGTATAACTTGTATAGTGCAGACATTTTAACCTTCTCAGAGCCATCTGTGTGATTAATTCTTGTGATAACGTAATTTTAGATGAAATTTTCTTACTGTTTTATGTGTGAATATATGAGTATGATAAATGTATAATTGCGAGTCTCTTTTCAGGTGTGTGTACTGGTATAAATGTTTTGGTGTGCAAATAACCATTGTTCTTTTTAATGTGTATGTTTAAGGAAAGTCTCCATATTCATTATATGACAAGACGTATGCCGCGAGCGTCAAGAAGAGGGCGAATTAGAACATTGCTGTAGTGGTATATACACGGTGTTGAAATAGAATTGGAGTAGCTTGTGGGCTTAACTAGGAGTGGATAGAAGTAGAATTATGAGTAATGCATGTTTATGGGTAGTTAGTTTGTAGAATAGACAACAGGTGTGCATGTGTGTGTGTAAATAACATGTGAACCCTATGCTGTCCTGACCTATACTTGCACAAGGGATAATCCTATTCATTTTAGTGAATTAATAAGTAGCACTTGATTTATTAAAACGTAAATGAACCACATTAGTGATGTGGATTTAAATATTATATTGTCAGTTCATTTAATTTTAATTTTTTTACATTGTCAAGTCATTTCACTTTTATTTTTTTTACATGGTCAAGTCATTTAAATTTTATTTTATGTTGTCGATTCATCTAATTATTTCTAAAAAAAAATAATTAAGTTTCACTTTGTTCTTAAAAATTGTGAAAGACAATACTAAGTGGTATTATGTATGACATTGTGTAATCACATAAGAATGATGAAAAATTTCTGTATATGCAGTTGTGAACGTGAAAGCGAACCGGCTAAACTCTTAAGAGACAGCGGGAGCAGCCGGACTAGTTGTAAACTGGCGGGTTTCCCAGCGGGACACGCTGTCAACCGGGACACTTTGGGAGCGCGGCCGACAACACAGTGGAACTAGTGAGTGTATCAGTGAACAGTGATTATACGGTTCTTAGTTCAATGCATATACGTGTGTTTCTGTCACAGAAACTTTGACTCGTCTGTTTTGCAGGGACTCGATTTATTGGTGTTTATTAAACTCTGACTCTTGTATTTTGCAGGTGTTCTATATTTTTTTTAAACTTTGACTCTTGTATTTTGCAGGAGTTCTATATTTATTTTTAAACTTTGACTCTTGTATTTTGCAGGTGTTTTATTTATTGGTGTTTTGTTTTAGATGTTGACTATTGTACTGTTTTATTGATCAATGTTTGTTCTTGTATTATGTATTAGATTTGTGATATTTTGTTTCGTAAACTCATTGCAGTGGCATTGCTTCGTTTATCAGTCAGATTGCTATTCATTCTCATTGGACTGTGATCGATTAGCCTTTGCATGGGGCAAATTTATTGTGAGGAACCCCTTAAGGGTAACAATCACACAATTATTGTAGTTTCAGTATAACGACACAGTGATCATTGTTTGCTAACTAACTGAAATATTGTAGAGTGATTAAATTAGTGCCACATAGTTAGGTTAATTCTACAGATTATTAGTTTTATAAGATATAGAATTTTTTTTGCGATAACCGCTTTGTAAAACGTGTTTTTTCTCTTATATTTTTTTTTTGCTTTTGCGGATTGTGCATTGTAATGTTCTGCTTTATAATACTGATGTTATTTCACGTTTTTTTTAATTGCTGTGGCACCTTTGCTATTTTCATAAATTTTGCTTCTTAATAAACAGTCATAAATTTGCCTGTGATCAGTTGGCTCTTGCAAGGAGCAAATACTGGTGAACTCCATAAGGGTAACAACCAGAAATTGTTTTCATATTAATGACACAGGAACCATTGTTTTTACTTGCTGACCGAATTAGGTCTACACGATCTTTTAAATAGGTGTCACAGATTGTGTGTTTTTTTTCTCTCTTTGAAATTGGTAGATTGTAAAGATGTTTGAAATTATTGTGTTTTAGCAAGTAGCTGGTGACCTTTTGCCTTTTCTTTACACTTTTGGTTTAAGTAGGGTGTGAGAAGCCTGCTTGGGAATGTCCTAGCATGGCCAGAAAATTCCCTGCACAGTCTTTTCCCGGAGCGTTGGGGTTATGAAAGGTCTCTGTTGGATTCTTTCATGTTTAATTTCTCAAATTTGTTGTCTTTTATTGAATAAATTCCTCTTCTAAATTTACTGTGGCGTTTCTGACTATCTGGGAGGAGACTGAGTAGTGGAACGTGTTACTTTTACACGTAAACAAGAACGATCTGTCACACTACTACACTTGAAAACACAGTTAATATGTAATTCATGTCACACAGTCTCATACGGAACGTACATCCGCTTTCTGTGATATACAGTATATGATAAGATACTGTCATCCCCCTTCCCTTCTGTGTGAGAGGATGAATGATCAAATGTGTTTGTAGTTGCATGCTTGAGGGTAGCAGACAAGGCTGTCTGCTAGAGAACAGTGGGACCAACGTCGGAACAGGTAGCTACGGTTCCTAAAAGCAAAGAGGTTTCTATTCTTAGTATGGTCTGGTCCGTCCCTTGTCATGTTGGTACAGGAAGCTGCCCCTCTGGCCCCTTCCGTTTGTCTTTGTGAGCGACCCTCAGGAAGCACGCTGGGCAGTAGGGAGTTGCAGTCTGGCAGTGGCGAGCGTCTGAAATGGTAAGATCTCCGGCTAAGCGCGTGTCTGCTAAGTCCGTAGGACAATGAATTTGTTAAGTTCAGCCTAACTGAGAATTTAATCACTTTTATTTCGGGTTAGCTCTAAAATATCTAAGGTTACCTTAAATTGCAGCGTAGTGTAATTCTCGTGTCAAGTTCAGATTATTTTGCGGTAGTTGCTTTGTCATTACTTTGTGAGTAAAGTGGAACCACGTGTTGGTCAGTAACTCTAACTAAGATCAATCTTAAATGCGAATGCTTGTGTGATTATAACGTCTCGTCTTAACAATATTTTCAATATAGCAACTTTTCTTTATGTTCAACCCACGTGGGGTGTACTTTGCGAGACCAGTACCACGTGCTTATATAACTGTTTGACCCATCAGGTTAATAGTAAGACGTTAGTAACCAGTTCAAGGTTTTTCTTTTGTCAATTGCTTTTCGATCGAATTTATTTTATTATCAAAATTACTGTGGAGTTATACGCTTTCTGTAAACCAAGTTGACCACGTGAAGCATGTGGTGGAATCATCAAAGTAGCCCTCAGCTATTCTTCTTGGGAAGATTTCACAAAGAGTTAATATGAATTTAGTATACCAGTGTGTGGTAATTACATGACGGACAGGATTGTGTTACGAACGTAATTTCTTTGACTGAAAATTTGAATCTGTTGGTTGTGGTTAACTTTCTTTTGCATGTGTTTCAATGTTCTTTGTGTGTTGTTTTATGAATGCAGTGTTGTATCCAGTCTCCCAATCTTGGCTCCATATTTTATGTGTTCCGTAAAATTCCAATCTCACATTTTCACAATCGTAAATAAGGCACCAGCTCAGTATAACTCACGTATAATATGCTGAAATTTCAATGATCAATCTTAAAATAAATTTGCAAATATAAACTGATTTCTTTCTTTTTATTTAAATTCTCCTTTTTTATATATAGATATATTACCGGTTGTTGTATGACTGTAAAAGATTATAATCAATGTTAGTTTGATTGGTAATGTGGTAAACCTAGACTAGTTACCAGCAGAAACAGTTGCTTAGTAATGCAAGATTAACTTCCCCAGACAGCTCACGGCTTGTAACCCGGTTTCATTGTATATTAGCACCGATTTCAGCATAGCAAAATTCCTGTATCAACATTACACAGAATCTGCACCCGTTTGGGATGTTTTCCGCAGTCGTTTTGGCCACCAGCTTGCCCGCGTGAGCTGGCTCTCAGGCAGGCGGCTGGACAGTATTCTCTGCTAAATAAAGCCTGCAGCTTCCTTGTATCCTTGCCATTTCTTAGAGACTGAAATACGGAGCCGTAAGAAGCGACTGTATGAATAGCCGTTTCTTTAACTTTCGTGCTCCCTTGATTTGTCAGAAAGTGTCTTCCCTATCAATTGCTTGGAGAAACTGTGCCACAAATATGTTTTCTTCCCTGTTCTATTCAATGCCTTCACATTAGTTACGTGTTCTACCTTCTAATCTTCAGCGTTCTTCTATTGCATCACATTTCAAAAGCTTCCGTCTTCTACTTGTTGCTTACCGCCACGTTTCACTCACACGCAATATATATAAATATTGCCAAATAGCAAACTCATCTACTGTTTGTTTCCTAATCTAATTCCCCTACCATTGCCTGCCTTAATCCGACTACATTCCATTACGCTTGTTTTACTTTTATTGATGTTCTTGTTATATGCTGCTTTCGAGACACTGTCCATTCCGTCCAACTGCTCTTCCAAGTCCTTTACTGTCTCTGACAGAACTTCAATGTCATCGCCAAACATCTAAGATTTTATTTCTTCTCCCTGAACTTTAATTCCATTTCCAAAATTTTCTTCTGTTTTCTTTACTGTTTCCTCAATGTACTTACTGAATAATACCGGGGGTAGGCCACAGTCTTGTCTCTGCCCATTCTCAAGAATTTCTTCCTCGTCATAGCCCGTACCATTGTTAGTGTCATTTCGTTTCTGTACAAACTGTAAATAGCCTTTGGCTTCCTGTATTTTACACCTGCTACCTTCAGAAATTTAAAGAGGGTATTCCAATCGACACTGTCAACAACTTTCTCTCAGTCTAAAAATGCTACAAACGTGGGTTTACCTGTCCTAAATATACTTTCCAAAAGAAGTCGTACGATCAGTATTGCTTCCCATGTTTCTACATTTCTCTGGAATCCAAAAGACTACCCTGTGTTTAACACAGGCTGTTAGCGTTCATGTTGTTTCACTCTCCGAAACTTCGCTGAGAAATCTGGAAACTGGCATATATAAAAGTATGAACGCCTTTAGTAAAATTTGTTTTTGGAGGGGGGTTGGGGGGGTTTGAAGGTGAGGGACCTTGTTCTCCATTACACACCCACACACCTCTTGGAACCGATCCTTTCATACCCTATATGTAAATTAAAGAAATCTTAATGTACAGAACAATAAAGAATGAATTCTCTTAAACTCACATTAAGAGCGAATTGGAGTGTGTGTGTGCATGTAAAAAATGGTTCAAATGGCTCTAAGCACTATGGGACTTATCATCTGAGGTCATCAGTCCCGTAGACTTACAACTACTTAAACCTAACTAACCTAAGGACATCACACACATCCATGCCCGAGCCAGGATTCGAACCTGCGACCGCAGAAGCAGCGCGGTTCCGGGCTGAAGCGCCTAGAACCGCTCGGCCACAGCAGCCGGCTTGTGTGCATGTAAACAGGTACAGATCTCACCTGGGGCACACCGCACGGACGCTGCTAGGAGCAACAGAAGCAACGCTGTCTGCGGCATGGTGTCCTTAATCAGGCCTACAAGACATTCACAGCCTCTTTTATAACGAAAATTCACAGCGTCTTTAATAACGACAGTCATCGCAGCCAGATATCAGCCGACGACGATGGAGGCCCACTATTGATCTTATCACTGTTAAGTCATCCTTACAAGAGCGCGAGAAAATTACCGTCGATCAAGTTAAGGTGTAATTATATACTCTAATTATGAATTTTCCCATTATTAGGAACCATATCAATTACACGTGAGAGTAAAAGTGCGTTTAGTGATTTGTTCTGTTATGAAATCTATCCATCAGTTACGCGTAGGTAGTTTCCATCTTTGGCCAAGACACGTCTTACCATGGCCGCAACGCTCCTCTGAGTTTAAACTGATAGCGACAGACGACGCAGCCCGCGGCTAGTAACAGAGGGTAACGATTTGAGGACGCCGTCCACTGGTGCTGGAGAAATGTCAGATTGCCAAACTGCCACCTGCCGAAGAGCGCGAAACACATGTTCCCACGCAATATGTCAAGAAGCGGGCGCAGAATTCTGAATGTTTATTTAATATGACGCAGTGTCCGTTGAAGGACAAAACTGAAACAGGTAATAAACACAAACACACACACACGTTTTTTCGAACATTCAGTGCTGTTGCAGCTCAAAACACATATCTCATTCTGAAACCTCTGAATTGACACACACACAATTACCGCAGTCAGGTTAGGGAGCTTCTTGTTACGCTAACCTCTTCTTCCCACAGAGTAACTTCACGTGGAGATAGCCAGTAGCCAAGAACTGTTCCAAGGATTTAGTTGTTTCTTTCAGTACAGTTTAGTCGTAGAAGACCTTTCATTTGAGTTTTGTTAAGTGGTAGACTAACAAAGAAAAAATATCTTATACACTGAAGAGCCAAAGAAATTGGTACACCTGCCTAATATCGTGTAGGGTCCCATCGAGCACACACAAGTGCCGCAACACGACATGGCATGGACTCGACTAATGTCTGAAGTAGTGTTGGAGGGAACTGACATCATGAATCCTGCAGGTCTGTCCATAAATCAGAAAGGGGGTGGAGACATGGTCAATAATGTTCATGTCTGGGGAGTTCGGTGGCCAGCGGAAGTGTTTAAACTCAGAAGAGTGTTCCTGGAGCCACTCTGCAGCAATTCTGGAGGTGTGGGATGTCGCATTGTCCTGCTGGAATTGCCCACGTCCGTCGGAATGCACAATGGACATGAACAGAGGCAGGTGATAAGACAGGATGCTAATGTACGTATCAACTGTCAGAGTAGTATCTAGACGTATCAGGGGTTCTATATCACTCCAACTGCACACGTCCTGCACCATTGCAGAGCCTCCACCAGCTTCAACAGTCCCCTGCTGGCATGCTGGGTCGATGGAGTCATGAAGTTGTCTCCATAACCGCAGACGTCCAACCACTCGATACAACTTTAAACTAGACTCATCCGATGAGGCAATAGGTTTCCAGTAGTCAACAGTTCAATGTCGGTGTTGACTGCTCCAGGCGAGGCGTAAAGCTTTGTGTCGTGCAGTCGTCAAGGGTACACGAGAGGGCCTTCGGCTCAGAAAGCCCGTATGTGTTCCGAAGGATCGAGAAGCGCCGGCGCGAAGATGAAGAACGCCAGAAAGTTGTGAGATGACGTCAGCCAGTAGTATGGTGACGAAGACCGCACCACGACAGGCGCGGCCTCTATATGAAGAGAATGTGAGCGCCACTCCTGCCTGCCGTGGCCGGACAGTAGGAGGCGGACAATAGCAGACCCGAACTAGAAACCACATTGTGTATAGCGAAAGAACATTTGTTGATTGCATGTCGCCCATCGCTTGCGACACGATCGGAAACCCAAAGTTAAGTATTGTCAATCTACTTTATTGTAATAAAAACCATTAATGTGATTTGTTTGAATTGTATAGCTATCCGAGAAAGCAGCATCGCTTAGGCACCCTATAAGAGATTAGTGGGAGGACTCCATAATATCGATGATGTTTCGCTGAATGGTTCGCGCGCTGACACCTGTTGATGGCCCAGCATTCAAATCTGCAGCAGTTTGCGGAGAGGTTGCAGCTCTGTCATGTTCAATTATTCTCTTCAGTCGTCGTTGGTCCCGTTCTTGCAGGATCTTTTTCCAGCGGCAGCGATGTCTGAGATTTGACGTTTTATGGATTTCCTGATATTCACGGTACACTCGTGTAATGGCCATACGGGAGAACCCGCACTTCATCGCTACCTCGGAGATGCTGTGACCCATCGCTCGTGCACCGACTATAACACCACGTTCAAACTCACTTAAATCTTGATAACCTGCCATTGTAGCAGCAGTAACTGATCTAACAACTGTACCAGACACGTGTTGTCTTATGTAGGCGTTGCTGACTGCAGCGCCCTATTCTGGCTGTTTACATATCCTTGTATTTGAATCCGCATGCCCATACCAGTTCTTTGGACGCTTTAGTGTATATAAGCTGAAAGCGCCAATGAAGTTTCCGTGTTTCCTCTAGTTTCTTTTTTTCCAGAGTTGTGTCTTGTGTGTGAAGTTCCCCGTAGCATGTGGTTTCACTGTGATGAACATAGAGAGAAAGCTTTAGGGGGAATCTAGCGAGGCCCTCTCTTGCAACTACAGGACATGTAACAGGAATAGACTGACGGTGGAGATGCAGGTGAAGTTTGTGGTTTCTAGACAAGAACTACAGAGGCTATGGACACAGACGCTAACAAAATACAAACTCGAAATTCACTGTAAAGCCCTTAGGAAGAGAATGCGTTCCGTTAGTTTCACTTTGACTGTTAGGAATAGCTTTAGCGAACTGCCAGAGTGCATACAGCATTTGTAGGAGCAGCTAAGATGCAACAGACACCTCACATTATTAGAAGCCTATGTTAGATAGTAAGGTTAGGAAGAGAGAAGATGGCTACTAGGTAGCAGCATTTGTAGGAGCAGCTGAGATTCAACAGACACCTCACATTGTTAGGTAGCCTATGTCAGATAGTAAGGTTAGGAAGAGAGAATGTGGCTACTAGGTAGCAGTCATGGGTGCGGTGTAGGCACACAGTTACAGGACACATAAGCTACGAAGTACCAAGTAGCCAGTATTTTTAAACCAACCGCTAGGCTCAGTAAGGTGAGAGAAGACCTTGGGGCTTTGCGTAAGGGTTTTACTGAAGAGTCAGGTAGCCATAGTGTTAGAGGCCTGGACTAGTCTTAGTAGGGACTGGGCTTGCATTACAGGTGGTGACTCCGACAGGGTTGCTACTCATACCACTAACGTTCGCGTTGTACAGCTGGTCCGGCGTTACAATCAACCTCATTATGACAGTGCTGTAAGACGACTACTGAAATTGCACACATTCCGGAGGTGCCACCTGCACTAGACATAGCCGATACATGCGTAGGTTTGGGATGGTTGGTGAAGCTTAGAACTGACGGTAATGTCGTTGGATCTGGGCCTTGAGTGAGGCCAAGTTCCGGTGACAGTGTGCAGAAGGATTGGCCTTTTTTCAGGCTGAAATCGAGGGGGGAGGTATCGCTGCTAGAGGCGGTTCCTTTAATGTTGGAAGTTAGTTCAATAAATGGAGAACGCAGAAGACGTAGTAAGTTTATTTCATCAAAATAATAGTAAAATTAGAGATAAAGCAGACGAATTGTTAACAGGTCCTGATACAGACGTTATTTTTATCTCAGAGCACCATTTACATAGAAAAGAAATACCAAGGCTATCTGCGTATGAATGCAGTTTACCTTACTTCACTGTAAGGAGTTCGTCCTTGGAGGGAGGAGTGGCCATTTGTGTCAGTTTGAAACGTCCCCTTTTGAACAATTTTTACACGACTGTACTTAAACTGACGCACAATATTTTTAGCGCAACGCAATCTGACTTTCAATAATCTCTACAAGAGAATGGCCCTGACTAACATTAACCTGTACTTTTCACAAATCACTTACCTCACAAAAATCTTGGTTACTCCCACTACTGCAATACAGCTAGCGCCACTACTGCCAGCTAAATAAAAGATTCAAACTATGGAAGGCACTAACTACTGATAGGGATAGTTAGCAAATGAAAGATATTAATAGAGAACAAACAATGTATTTACCTTGATATCATCATATACATATATATATATATAGCAGTTCATGACAAATTTCAAAACTCCGCCATCTCTCTCCCCACATCCACCACTGCTGGCGGCTCACCTCCAACTGCCCAACGCTATGCGCTGTTCACAGCCAGCTGCCTAACACTACAATGGCGAGTATTACAACAATGCAAAGCAGCCACAGACTGCACACAGCACAGCCAGTGATTTTCATACAGAGGTGGCGTTACCAATAAAAAAACCTAAACAGCCTACTTACATAGCCCCCATGCCCCCACAAAAAATTTTACAAATTGTTTTGGGCACTGGGCAATACATATTTGTTAAAATTTTTCATAATCGTAATTACAATAACAAAGAAATCAAATGCACACACTTATTGATACAATGTTGGTCAAAAGCTAAAATTTTCTCACAGTCCATAAAGATAGTCCTGATCATTCATCATAATAGTAATTACAGTTTTTTTTCACAAAGTCTCATTAGTAAAAGAAATTGCACACAGAAGTAGTGGATTTCCATGCAGTCTTGAAGAAGTAGTGTTGTCCTTCCAACGGAAAGACAGTGCTGACTCTTGACATGCTGACAGGTAATGGGCCACAACAGAGCAAACCCACAGCAGAGTCATTCGACGTTTTGAAGAAGATTGGTAGGTAGGTCATCACAGAGCAGACCCACTGCAGTCCTGGTAGAGATTACGGTATTGGTGGGCCACCAGAGGCGCAGACCCACTGCAGTCCTTGTAGAAATAATGGTATTGATGGATCATCAAAGATGTAGACCCACTGTAGTCCTTGTAGAGATGGCCAGCAGCCATCTGTTGTGACTGTGCAGGTGCACAATCACCATTGAAGAGTCTTGCGGCTAATATAGCAAGTCCATAACCACCACTTGTGCACTCACAAAGTTTTTGGAATTGTCCTTAGAACCAGCAATGCTGTTATCCAGTCCCTCACTGAATTATTAACACACGTTCAAACACTAACAGTCCCTACTTCTCACATATTGTCCATATACTATGACCAACAGAAATGTGTGCAGTGAAATGAATGCTTACAAGTTACTTAGTTTGATAAACTGGTGTCAATTACAATTTTATAACATGAGAATACAATTACAAAGGTACAAAATACATCATTAAAAACATAATAATACAGATAACATTTGTAGTACAGGCTTTACAAAAGAATCAAAATAACATATACATCAGTGTTACAGGAATTATGACATAAGTAAACACATAAAGATCAGAAGAACTTTTGAAGCATCACCTTCACATGTGAGCAACAAACCAGAATAAATAATGTCTATAAACATTTTTACAAAGAAAATAACATATTATTAATGCAAATTATATTTGAGGATAACAGTATTCCTCATCATAGTGAATGTAGCTTAGTACTAGAACAGAAAAAAATTTCTATGAAACAGTACACAGAGACAGGAAGAAAAGAAATACACAAGGGTACACAAACACATAGCATAATAACACAGGGGGAAAGGGCAGGGTTTGTTTTCAATATAACATTTTGTACTGCAGTATTTTGCGAACAAAACCTTTTTTGTTCTTGGAGATCTCCCTTCATTCATCATTATTCCCAAAAAGTCCTATCTATACCTCCTTTTTGTATTCCAACCATATTTCTTTCAAAATAATTATGGCTCATTGTACAATACTCATTTTGGCCCAAAACGTTTTCATATACCTTGTCAATGCTTTGCTTCCAATTCATCATAGTTAGTTTCTTATATAGTCTACCCCCTCTTAAGCTAACTTAAATCTACTGAGCTCAGATGCTAAACTAAGGGACGAGGCAATGCAGCAGCACAAAACAATTAACACAAACAGCAATGATCAAAAATACAAATGGCGAAGCAAGCAGCATAAATTACAACTAATATAAGGCAATGATCAGCAAACAAGAAAAATAAATCAGTAGTAAAACTGGCTTAACAGAGTAACACAAATTAAAATTCAGTAGCACTATTCCTGGCAAACAGCATAACTTATACCTAAACATGACAAAGTTCAAGCAGAAAAAGTATTACACTAAAAATGGCCATGTCTAATACCTATGTCACATCTTAACACTAGAGTGATGCATCACAATTTATTCTACAAAAGAAATTACCAAGTACTTGAAAAGAAAACTATGATTGCAGTTCCTGTGAAGGTAAATGTCTTTTTGTGCTCCCTCATTTTTTTTTGAAATAATTATTATTTACTCGATCTGTAGACAGAAAATATTTATATTAGTACATCTATAAAATTTTATTTTAACCAATGCTGCAGTGCAGCTAGAAACTAGATATTAAACGAAATGAGCAAAGCAAGGCGTGAAACGTCATTCACTAGCCATATGGCATTTCGTAGTGCCGTAAACAATCTTTCAACTAGAAAGACAATAGATGTGAAATGTTTCTCATCATTTCATTTCAGGAAATATCATAAATTAAGAGCTCCACAGTGTAATCATATGTTTTCAAGTTCGACCGTGTCGTTTTTGCGATGCTTTCTACAAAGGAACGTCAATAGCGAGGATAATGGCCTCCCCTTTTTTTTTTCTACCACCTAATGGCTTTTTCTCAAGGCGGCTGGCACACCTGGCCGCTCAGCTGGGTGCCCACGACGCATTACGTGCAGGTGGTCACTGAACTTTCTTACCGAAATATTTACGACACCAGTTTCCGCTACAGTGACAGTCTCATATAAATATATTTCACAGGTCAAGAATTTGGGTTACAAATCTGTAGAAACAAAATCCTATAAATATAACAGCGTCCAAAAAATTTTCGCCAGCATTGTGATACATTCACGCATATACACACATTTCATAACTCTTAAAGTACGATTCTTGGTTTCCAACAACCTTTTTCACAAACCATAGTCCCTAACTTCTATTCATTATTCATATACATATAAGCACGTAATCACATTCCTTATATAGCATCAGCTTATTGATCATAAACATACCTCAACAGCATAATACACATCGTTGTCGTAAAAATAACATCATAACACCTCAGTCAAATCTCAAAAACGTCATAGCTTTCTGCAATAATTTCAAAACCCTAAAAAATATTCTCTGCTCATTTCAATAGTGTCATCTACCTCAAACGTACTTTAAAAATCATGATCTCATACCAAATACATCATTCAAAGCTCTCATAGTATCACAATGGTTCTGAAAAAATATGAACAGTTTACAAAGTACAGACAAAATACAATTTCATAAGTGTGAAGGTATCCAACTGTGTAATTGCGTAAACATCTGTCACTGACGTAGTAAAAAGAATGTTTGTTTCTCTGTCAAATAATCAGATAGCTGTGTAATTCTGTGTTAGAGAAATATGGTACCGATGTGTAAAGTTGTATAAGCAAATACCATATTAGCTAGGGCTCCTTGTGTTTGCCAAACACATGATACACAAAGTAAGTGTGTACCCCCCTGAGGATTAATGTAATTATACCCTCAGGTGTTACAGATTACAGCAATGGAATGAAATGTATCACGGAAAACTTTCTTTGCAATTCAAAAATCTTTAAAAATAAATGTTTTAAGTACAAAATTAATCACTCAAATACGTGTCCTGTAGCGCTAAACTGTGCGTCATGTTGTAAGATAATCTCTGTGGAAGTCTCGTAGTTATCGTCCTCCGAAAGCTAAGTTCTGCAGAAGTCAATGTACTTACCTCATGATAAACAAAAGTGAAATGCTTTGCGTATAGATATCTTAGTTATTACGCTTATTGTTGTGATGAAGAAAGTACTGTGCTGTGACGTATTGTTGTGCCATGGAAAAGGCTGTCTCATTGTAGCTATACCACAAAAGTTAAATACTAAAACATGTTTTACTTTCCAGAAGAATTCAGAAAAATTGTGCAGATATAAAACAGATACACCGCAAAAGCAACATTGTAAATTGTCACTCATTAGTAGCGTCGCGATATAATCGTGTAGCTGTCAAAGAAACCAAATGCTAAGTCATCTTTAATCCCACAGAAAGTACTTCAAGTAAAGGATGTATTTTCAAGCAAACGAAAATGTTGCATTAAAATCTCATTAGCAGTACCTGTATATGCTCGAAGTATGTGAGCCTTATAGTCGTTACGTAATCGTGCAACTAACAAGCAAGAATGCACACACACAATAACACTGTGTCGTCTGTTAACAATAACAATGCATTCGTAATTTCTGTTTAAAAATGTTCCCTAGGTTTTAGACTGGATATTTAACTTCAAACATTGTTGCATGTTAACAGTTTCTAATTCTTACAAAGCATACTAGTAATGTGAAGTGAAAAGTTGTATGGCAAAGACAAAGTTAAAAAGCAGATTATCTTTCAATAAACGGTTTTACATGTGAAATGTGGCGTAAACCTTTACTCTTGCTAGTACGCAGAGTTTCAGCTTCAGTGGAATTATCATGTGGTATATGGCACATCGGTAAAGAATGCTAAAAATTTTCTCAAGGTTAGCGTCTATGTTATTTTTCCCTGAGCCAGCGGCCGCACGCAGCTGCCTGCTGTGCGAGTCATTGTCTGTCTCTTTGATGGCGCGCGTCGTTATTGGGATTAGGAGACCTAACTTCTACAAATTCACCGTGACGAGAGGGCCCTGCCCTGTTTAAATCCCGCCAGTTCTGATGCAATTCAGGTCTGTCGTTACGATCACATCGTCTGTCGTCATGTCGGTAGTTCCTGTAGTTTCTTTCTTGTCGGTTAAGTGGTGGAGAATTTCTCCCTGAATCGTAACTGCGCGCTGGACCGTTGCGTCTAACGTTATTCTGTCTCCCGTAATAATAATTATTTTGGTTCCCACATTGTCTGTTTCTCTGATTGTCTCTGTAATAGTCATTATGTAACGACAACTGTACATATAATAATTTTTTTCTTTATGAATTTCTCTAAATTAGTGTGAAAAATGGTTGATTTAATTTCTTGCTCTTTTCGTGATGTTAAAGAAACTGTGAGCAACTTTTGAAATTAATATTATTAATTGTGTTAGATTTCAAATGATGTGATAATCAAAAGAAAGTGTACTTAATGTTAAAACTATTGTAAAATGTGGAAATTGTAATTTAAACACTTGGTCCATACGTAGGTAATGCATTAGGATATGTGTAGTAGAAAACCTGTGGTGAATACCCTACCTGTAGGGGAGCGGGAAAAGGTGGAGGCAGGCGAACGCGGGAAAACGCACACTGGGCGCGGTTCGGCACAACGGGCTCAGTAGTCAGTAGTAGGCGAGCATCAGTAAGAGTCGGAGTGGTGAATCGGTCAGAGGAACACGTACTGTACCGAGGCGGCTACCCAGGAAAAGTGGTTTCCATTGAGCCTCGGATGCACCGATTCCGACGACTACTTGGCATGGCTATATTCTGGGGCACAAAGATGGAAAGATTACGACGCTAAGAAGATGGAAAGTGCTGATGTAGTGTGAGTCTTAGCCGCGCTTGTATGTGTGCCGTGCTGCCCGCTACCTCGCTGCCCGCTAACCGCCGCACCGACTTGCACAGGTCAAACATTTGTTTCATCTTTAGAAGTGTATCTGTGTGGACCAGTGTCGAAAATGTTTCTAACCGTTCAATAATAACGTGACTTTTACCAGAATTGCCTTAGCCGTGAATTATCCTGATCACTGACCTAGACAGGATCCTTACCTCGTATTGCGCAACCCGAGTATCCTGAACTGAAAGTTTATAATTAGTGTAAATGAGAATTATTAGCAGTCAAACTTTTGATATAAAGAAATTTAAAAGTTCTGTGAATTATTGCAAATGTTGGTAAAAGACAAAAGTATGACTAAACTGAAAGAGAGTTTTTTGAATTGAGTTAGCGATGCTATTTAATTAACTTGAAACAGAACTAATGACAGTTAAATTATTCAGAAGTAAGACAAAAGAGTAGTTATCCATTGATTGATAAATTTGAGTGTTAATTTGCCTTTTAGTACTTAACAGTTTCAGTATAACGACCATAACAGTTTCAGGCCCCCCCCCCCCTTCTCTTGTTCATTCTTTCAAACCTTGAAATGTGCTGGTCATATTTGACCAGTAAATTTAAGTCCTTTATTGAACCTAAGTGTATTAGTGTTGTTTTCCCAAGTTCAATAGTGACATTGTATGTGTGTTTTCAAAACTGTGCACTCTAGGAAAATCTATGCCCGATTTCAGTCTGATCAATATACGAAATGCAGTTCGTAATAATCATTGCTGTGTGGTGTTGTGTGAATTTAGCTCGTCCAAATTAGTACAAAAAGAGAAAGCTTTAGTTCAGTGGATTTTTCCGGGTCCAAACTTTGCCATATAACGCATCATTACTACGTGTTACTATGCTTGTACATGCACCCACTTGTACAAGGAAAAGCTCACTCATTGCCTAAGTAGGCTGGCGACCGAATCATTAATTATAGGTAGCATCTACTGTGTATACTTCTTGTCCATGCGAACGAGCAATTATACTTTACATATGCTTGATGAATCGCTGTAGTTATTGACTGATTACAAGTCCGATCTTGCTTCTATTAGGTACACGCGGCCAATTTATGTACTAAAATCCTTGATTATAAGGTGAAGCCCGTGAACTTATTACAGTACAGGCTTTATACAGCTAACGCACGTCCGTTAAAGGGCGGTAGCGTTACACGTGGCTTCCCGGTGACAGGACATCCAGTTGTTGTCGATTACAAATTAACGTAAAGATCGAACAGTGGATGTTCAGTGGCACGAATAGCAATAAAGTTCAGTAAAATAAATTACAGTGAGCGTCAAGTATAATAGTGTGGTGTAGTGGGCATCCAATATGGACAGGAACGTAGGCAGGGTAGATGCGCCAAGCGAAATGGAGAATGCGGCTGGCAGTAGCCGGAGTTTATGTGGCCAGATAACAGATGGCGTTAGCGGAAGACAATTGGCGTACATACAATACCATGAACACGTCAACGAACAGATTGAAATGTCGAGATCGTCTCGAACACAGCAAGGGACTAAACAGGAAGTAGAGGGTGACTTGGTAGATGATAGTGGGTACGTGAACGAATCCACTGACATGTTTGATTCACCACAGATAAAGAAAGAACCGAAAGAAACTTCTGAAGTAGAACCGGAACACAAGGATTCCGTAGAACAAAACAGTGTAAAAATTTTAAGCATGAATGACTTATTTGAACAATTAACCAAACAAATTGCAGGACAGAATGAGCAACTTAAAACGCACGTTGATGAGTAGCTCAAAACGCAGGGCCATCAGCTCAAAACACAGAATGAACAGCTTAAAACACACGTTGACGAGCAACTCAAAACACAGGGACGTCAGCTCAAAACACAAAATGAGCAACTTCAAAAACAAGTCAGCAATCAGGTTAATCAACTTAAAACACACGTTGCAGAGCAGCTCAAAACACAGAGTGATCGGATTACAGCACAGGTTGAAGGACAGGGAATTAAAATTAGTAAACAAATAGAACAGGTAGAACAAAAGGTGGGTAATTTAAGTTCTGTGGTAAATACTATGAAATTTGAAATTGACACCATTAACAAAAATATGTACACTATGCAGGGGAAAATTGTTAACATTAACAGTAGGTTCGATGTTGAAATTCTCAACATACAAGAGAAAGTAGAGCCCCTGGTAGAAACAAAAGTAGACGAAAAAGTTTTCGGTCTCAAAACTGAGATCGTAAACGAATGTCAACAAGGAATTTCACAGTTGAAAAGGGCAGACACTGAAAAAGATTTAGGCGAGAGAGTTACCGAATGTGAACAAAATTCTTCGAAAATTCAAGGCAAAATTTTTGACCTTGAGAATAAAATTAAAGATAGGCCTGGTGTTGTCTGTAATGGCACACCGATTACAAAGCTGTTAGAAGGCGAGGAACGCTTCGATCCAGCCAAGAAACATAACGGGTGGCATCCGTTGGATTTTATCAAAAATTGCGAGAGAGTATTTCCTGAGCACTTGTCTGATCAGGAAAAGATAAATGTTGTAATTAGCGCCTTAGCAGGTGATGCTAAGCGCTGGGGAATAAATTTAAATACATAACGAATGACGTTCGAAGAATTTAGGCAGAGATTTACGGAAGAATATTGGTCCGAACAAAAGCAGGATCATTTATGGCGCGAATTTATCATGGCCAAGCTTCATGATAACAGGGGCAGAAATTCTTTGAAAGATTTCTGCGAGCATTGGTACCGAAAATTGACACACTTAAGAGGTAGAAGATCAGATTCAGAAATTATCTGGGAGCTATACAAAAAGCTTCCAGAAGATTCAAAGAGATACGTAGGAAGCAATCATCGTAGCTTCCAAGCATTTCTAGAAAGGGTCGAAGACGAAGACCATTGGCGCGAAAGTCGTGCCAATTATCAAAATTTTGGTCATCGTAATAATCGTAATAATGACGAACGAAATGACGGCGATGGATTTCGCGTCAATATAATACAGAGAGGAAGAGGCAGAGGAAGAGGTAGAGGAAATTATTCAGGTCGCGGTAGAGAGTATACCGCGCAAAATAATAACGACGCGGGAAACTAATTTCCGCGAACGTTGCGGGCCAAACGGAAGCGGACAATACATATCGGCCCCGATTTGAAAAAAGATACTGGACCGACCGTAATGTAATGAGACAGGCTAGGGACAGGAATGGAACGCCGCGGCGTGTGGTGGCGAAACAAGCGTCAGCTGCGAGCCAGAATGAGTCATTTCTGCCGTACAGAACGCTACAGGTTAACAGGCGAGTGGAGCATCAGAGGGCAACGGCCCAGCCTAGCAGAACATCTGTTAAGAAAGAAGCCGCTAGAAATACGGCAGCAGTAGATACGAATATAGCCGTCAGAGCTAATGAAAACTTTATGAGTAATAATTCCGTGGCAAAGGAAACGATAAAGGAAACTGTGAATACACAGAGAGATGCGGTTAGCAGTGTTTGCAATGAAATTAAAGGCGAGGATGAATTAGCAGAAGTAACTGATTGGCGTGTGCAGATCGATAATCTGTACAAGGGCCTAAAGCAATGTGAGTGGGAGGATTTTAAGGAGTATGAGGCGAAGAAGGTAGTTAATAGGAAAGGAAATGATAGGGACGTCGATAAGGTGACGTGGCCCGAATTGGAAGAGGAGAGAATAAATAGCGCCGCGCAAAGTACGCGTGCCGCCAATAGGATGCAGATTAAGGATAGGAAGGATTTGGAGGATGAAATGCTCAGCATTGACGAAGAAATAACATCTGCTAACAGTCCGCCAATGGTACAAGCTGCTACCGAGAGGCACCGTGGAGAAGGGGCAGATGATTACCTGAAAGTAATCAAAGTCCACGAGGATTACACCGAATATGAAGTCACAGTGGATGTGAATAAAGCTGAGGATGAGGCCGTATTGCCAAAAGAGGAGATTGAGTTGAAATCCAAGCCTGGCGACAATACAGAGGAGGAACTTAGTGCCTGTCTCAGAAAAGCTTTTATGTTAGAACCTGAAAGCGATCCGGAATGGTCGGATTCCGACGATAGTTCGGATGATGAAAGATACGCAAATACAGACGAAAATGAATGTACTAGATCTCCCTATTGTTCAAAAGTAGCGTACTTAAGTGAATCTGATGGTGAGGAAGAGAGTAATGATGACTCTAGTGACGATGAATTTGCAGGTGTAAACGAAAGTGAATATACTTTTACTGAAAGAGGCTATGAGAAAATTAGTGAAAATTTTCCAGAGCAAGATACAGTGAATAGAAGTGGGCAAAAACCGAATGAATTATTTAGTAATGTAAAACAGGGGCATAATTTGCAGGAACCTCCAGATGATACTATACTGTGGCACGCCTTAATAGATGTTTTGAAGGAGTGTGAATTACAGGAACAAAAAGAACCACCTGATAAAATGATGGAAGAACAGGGACTGTTGTACCTTGCTAAAGACTTTGTAATTTCAAAACCTAAAAAGCCACCTGATGAAACGAAACGTTGGCTAGATCTGAATGGCTTAGTGAAAGATGTAGAAAATAGGAGGCCTAAAAAGCCACCAGACTTAAGTGACTGTTTTATGAACACTAAAAGACTGCCTTGTTAATAAAGAGACTGGGGGCAGGATACTGTATTTGTATATTAGTATTAGGCATGACTTTATTATTACTGTATCTCAGTGTTACCTGAAAGTGAATTATTGTTTTGTTGATTTAGAGTTTGGGGCAGATTTATATCGGATTTTGAGAATGTCATGAACACATTACATCATGAAACTACAGGATTTCCACCGGAAGAAATTTTGTTAGGCAGAAATAGTAAAAGTTTAATTGAAGAAAAACTAGAGTTTCCACCTTGTACAAGTTTGGGATTGGATCAAAAGAAAGAATTGGTGATAAAAAGGGCAAAGCAAAAAGCTGAATCTAGATCTAAAAGACACAATAAAAATTTAAAAGTTTCGAAATTTAAAATTGGGGATTATGTTCTTTTAAAAACCCACGAAAAGTCTAGTGAACTAAACCATGAAATTTCAAAATTTAAATATATTTATAATGGACCATATATAATACAGAATATTCCACACGACAATGCTTACTAGCTGATCTACCCAAAATCCAAAAGACCTTTAGATGTAAGAAATATTGTGGACCTGAAACTGTATGTTCCTAGAAACGAGTAATAGTGCTGTATCGTATGCTGAACCCAAGTTATTCTAAATGTAACTAATCTTTGTAAATGTCTGTATACCCTTGAAAGTGTGCTAATGTAGTTATGTGAGTTTCAGATTACCAGTTGTACTGTAACTGTAAAAATATATGGAGAAAGGGACTGAAATGAAAGGATAAATGCTATCAGCCAGATAAAAGATGGGACTGTCAAAAATGAAAATGGGCAGTGTATGAACCATGATATGAAGGACTGCCAAATACCAATGAGGGCAGATAAATAGTCGATGGAAAATTGTAAATATGATCCAGGAGATGTGATAATATGAAGTGAAAAGGACTGCCCAAATCCGCACAATAGGCAGCAAATATGTGTAGTTAATTTTTTTGAATATATGTGTGTGTAGTTTGTTTAGTAAGTAAGGAAATGGACTGCTGTTCAAAGCAAGCAGCGACAAATTATCTTATAGTGTGTACAAAATATGCAATTGTTTTTGTAGTTAAATGTTTGTATTCCAAAATTTAAATTATTTCTTTGAGAAAATTAGAAGAATTAATTAAATTACTATTTTAGTAATGTTATGATGAGAAGTTGGACTGTGCAAAAGGCACTTGAGTAAATGATAAATAATTATTCTGGAAGTGTTAAAAGAGTGTAAACTTATATACAGGGAGTAGAAGGACATATTTAGTGTAAACCTTTTGGACATTTAAGTAAAGATTCAGAACCACTGTATAATTGTAAGATTAAGTGTTCCCATAAAATTTGGACTTAAGCAAAATTTTCTGGAAACAGGGGCATGTGTAACGACAACTGTACATATAATAATTTTTTCTTTATGAATTTCTCTAAATTAGTGTGAAAAATGGTTGATTTAATTTCTTGCTCTTTTCGTGATGTTAAAGAAACTGTAAGCAACTTTTGAAATTAATATTATTAATTGTGTTAGATTTCAAATGATGTGATAATCAAAAGAAAGTGTACTTAATGTTAAAACTATTGTAAAATGTGGAAATTGTAATTTAAACACTTGGTCCATACGTAGGTAATGCATTAGGATATGTGTAGTAGAAAACCTGTGGTGAATACCCTACCTGTAGGGGAGTGGGAAAAGGTGGAGGCAGGCGAGCGCGGGAAAACGCACACTGGGCGCGGTTCGGCTCAACGGGCTCAGTAGTCAGTAGTAGGCGAGCATCAGTAAGAGTCGGAGTGGTGAATCGGTCAGAGGAACACGTACTGTACCGAGGCGGCTACCCAAGAAAAGTGGTTTCCATTGAGCCTCGGATGCACCGATTCCGACGACTACTTGGCATGGCTATATTCTGGGGCACAAAGATGGAAAGATTACGACGCTAAGAAGATGGAAAGTGCCGATGTAGTGTGAGCCTTAGCCGTGCTTGTATGTGTGCCGTGCTGCCCGCTACCTAGCTGCCCGCTAACCGCCGCACCGACTTGCACAGGTCAAACATTTATTTCATCTTTAGAAGTGTATCTGTGTGGACCAGTGTCGAAAATGTTTCTAACCGTTCAATAATAACGTGACTTTTACCAGAATTGCCTTAGCCGTGAATTATCCTGATCACTGACCTAGACAGGATC
The DNA here is from genome assembly GCF_023898315.1 of Schistocerca nitens. Taxonomy (NCBI): domain Eukaryota; kingdom Metazoa; phylum Arthropoda; class Insecta; order Orthoptera; family Acrididae; genus Schistocerca; species Schistocerca nitens. The sequence continues at coordinate 117,251,418 of NC_064614.1, read as the reverse complement.
CTTACCTCGTATTGCGCAACCCGAGTATCCTGAACTGAAAGTTTATAATTAGTGTAAATGAGAATTATTAGCGGTCAAACTTTTGATATAAAGAAATTTAAAAGTTCTGTGAATTATTGCAAATGTTGGTAAAAGACAAAAGAATGACTAAACTGAAAGAGAGTTTTTTGAATTGAGTTAGCGATGCTATTTAATTAACTTGAGACAGAACTAATGACAGTTAAATTATTCAGAAGTAAGACAAAAGAGTAGTTATCCATTGATTGATAAATTTGAGTGTTAATTTGCCTTTTAGTACTTAACAGTTTCAGTATAACGACCATAACAGTTTCAGGGCCCCCCCCCCTTCTCTTGTTCATTCTTTCAAACCTTGAAATGTGCTGGTCATATTTGACCAGTAAATTTAAGTCCTTTATTGAACCTAAGTGTATTAGTGTTGTTTTCCCAAGTTCAATAGTGACATTGTATGTGTGTTTTCAAAACTGTGCACTCTAGGAAAATCTATGCCCGATTTCAGTCTGATCAATATACGAAATGCAGTTCGTAATAATCATTGCTGTGTGGTGTTGTGTGAATTTAGCTCGTCCAAATTAGTACAAAAAGAGAAAGCTTTAGTTCAGTGGATTTTTCCGGGTCCAAACTTTGCCATATAACGCATCATTACTACGTGTTACTATGCTTGTACATGCACCCACTTGTACAAGGAAAAGCTCACTCATTGCCTAAGTAGGCTGGCGACCGAATCATTAATTATAGGTAGCATCTACTGTGTATACTTCTTGTCCATGCGAATGAGCAATTACACTTTACATATGCTTGATGAATCGCTGTAGTTATTGACTGATTACAAGTCCGATCTTGCTTCTATTAGGTACACGCGGCCAATTTATGTACTAAAATCCTTGATTATAAGGTGAAGCCCGTGAACTTATTACAGTACAGGCTTTATACAGCTAACGCACGTCCGTTAAAGGGCGGTAGCGTTACAATTACCGCGGAGAGGTGATCTTTCCCTGTAATTATTACTACTCTGCCAACGGTTGTCATACGGGTGGTGTCTGTTTTGGTCACGATTTACGTTATAAGAATAGCCTTGTCGTGTATTATTTCTGTCATCGCGGAATTGTGACAGATGTGACCTGTAATTGTTGTGCTCCTGTTCTCGCGTTCCGCGATTGTCAGTGCCGATTTCCAGTTCTTGTAACAGCCCCTGAAAAGCTTCAATGTCGTCTTTGCAACGTCCTGCTAAAATAATATGCCGTAAATGTTCAGGTAATTTGATTAAGCAAATGCGGATGAGTTCTGAGGGGCTGTATGGGTTTGAAAGATACTGATTCTTATGCAACATGTCTTCAAAATATTTCATAAGACTGGAAAATTCAGATTGTTCGAAACGTTTCATCATTATGATGCTATGTTTTACTCGGTCTTGTGTAGCATGAAACCAATACGCTGAGAGGAAGGCATGATAAAATTCTCCTTCACTGTGACAATCGTGAATGACCGATCGCATTCTTACAGCTGGTTCATTCTCCAAGTAGCCACACATTAATTCTAACCTGTGCTCCAATGACCAGTTGGGAGGAAAACAATGAGAGAATTGATGGAGCCACGCTTGTGGATGAATGTCGTTGGCAGAATTCTTAAACGTTTTGAATTTACGTGTAGTAATGAACAGCTTATAGTCAAAATCATCGTGTCGGCGAGTCGCATATCGGTCATTGTTACGTCGTGTCGGCGGTTTCATCTCAAAATCCAATGCGCCTTGCCAATTTCTTTCATAATTTCCGAAATGTCCTGTGTTATTATTTTGTGGTTGTTCCGTATTTCTATGTCCCTCTTCCCGTACTGGAGCGCGAGTATGTAATTCTTGTATTACCTGCGTCAACTGATCTTGTACTTCCCGGATTTCTCTTTTGTACTGTGTATTGATTTGATTTTGATTTTGTTTGAATTTTCTAATTTGTTCATACTCTTCTGTGTCAGTGAAGGCTACAGGTCTTGTGTCATTCAGATCATCATCTATCTTTGTAGATAAGTTAGTGACCTGATCCGAAAGTTCGGCTACTTTCTCCGATAGTGAACACATTTCCTCAGTGTGTTTTTCTGAACCAAGTTTCAGAGTGTCCATTTGTGTTGAAATCGAATCTACTGTGTCCTTCAAGTTTTCCTGAGTTTTTGCAAGTTGCGTAACCGAATCGGTAGATGCAACTAAGTCAAATTTAGCTTGCAAGGTCTCATGATTTTCATGAACAGTAGTTTGCAGTTCTTTTATGGCTGCTTCATGATTCTGTAGTGCATTTTCATGACGCGAAAAAATAGGTTGGAAATGCTCACAAATTTGTGTTTTTACGTCATTACAGACTTTTTGACATTTCGATTCAATGTAATGTAACTCAGTAGTTAAATCCTCACGTGTTCGTTCAAGAGTTTGCTCCAATGAGTCTAACTTTAGACGATTTTGTTCCATTGTGTCTAACTGTTGCTGTGTTTGTCTCTGGTATTGTTCCATTGTGTCTAACTGTTGCTGTGTTTGTCTCTGATTTTGTTCCACTGTGTCTAACTTTTTAAGATTTTGTTCCATTGTGTCTAACTTTTGAAGCTTTTGTTGTGTTTGTCCCATTTGTTGTATTAATTGTAATAACAATGCACTGGTGTCTGGAACATGTTCCTCAGTGCTTTTCGGCAGTGAATTTGCACCGGAAACATTCACATTTTGACAAGCAGAAAATGTGTCTTGACTTATTTGAGAAAACGGTGAGGATCCAAAACCTGAATCTACAGTATTTGCGAGATCGTGTCGTGTCATTTCGGATTCCTGAGCCGAGCTATTGCCGACCGATCGATCGATAATGCTTCCCTGCTCACTAATTGTTTCACTGCCTACGCCATTGTTTGCCGCCCGCTCCATTTCCCTATGCACAATTACCAAGTTACTACTTTGAACATCAGTTAATTCATTACTCGGTGGCACTAACACACTGCTTTCGTTTTCACTGTCATTTCTCAGTTTACTTTGGAGCCTAGTATTACGTTTTGCACACGCCAATATTGTCACAGTATTTCACACGACAACACAGAAAAACACAATTTGAAGAGCAAAAATAAGAGAACACATTAACATAACACTGAAAATAATATCTAGTTAATTGCAGCTGCGAAATACTTGGTGCAAATCTACATGCATGCCACACCTGTTTTACTGTACAACAATGAAAGACTGCAACTACAAAGGAGATTCTCTCTACAATTACGCACTAGCAATAAACAAAATCTACACTAATTACACAAACTACAAGAAAAAATCAGAAGATTCCAGTGAGGTATCCTAGGCTAAGGGTCGACATATGAAACGTCCCCTTTTGAACAATTTTTACACTACTGTCCTTAAACTGACGCACAATATTTTTAGCGCAACGCAATCTGACTTTCAATAATCTCTACAAGAGAATGGCCCTGACTAACATTAACCTGTACTTTTCACAAATCACTTACCTCACAAAAATCTTGGTTACTCCCACTACTGCAATACAGCTAGCGCCACTACTGCCAGCTAAATAAAAGATTCAAACTACGGAAGGCACTAACTACTGATAGGGATAGTTAGCAAATGAAAGGTATTAATAGAGAACAAACAATGTATTTACCTTGATATCATCATGTACATATATATATAGAGCAGTTCATGACAAATTTCAAAACTCCGCCATCTCTCTCCCCACATCCACCACTGCTGGCGGCTCACCTCCAACTGCCCAACGCTACGCGCTGTTCACAGCCAGCTGCCTAACACTACAATGGCGAGTATTACAACAATGCAAAGCAGCCACAGACTGCACACAGCACAGCCAGTGATTTTCATACAGAGGTGGCGTTACCAATAAAAGAACCTAAACAGCCTACTTACAAGTTATATACCAGAAGGTTGTGAAGGGCAGTTAGAATTTTCAAGGAAATTCTTTTCATTTGGAACACTACATATCCTCATGTTTAGACTAAATTATTTTGCTCTGCAGATTTGATACTGTGCTAGGCTCGGTTCTTAACAAACACATGAAGCTGATGTGTGGGGATTTCATTGTAAGCTACCGCACTGATCCTTTCGAAAAAAAGAATGTTGATGGGTTTACTTGAATCTTACGACATGGTACATACAGTGTTCTTTCCGACTAGGGTACAGGGAAACTGCCACATTATCATAAAAAATATCTCCACAGATTGTTCACGAGGTCATTGGTACAATGTGAGAGAAATTGGTAATGGAATGTCATATCACAAGACACAGATCACAGATAATAATACGGGAAGTCGTACACCAAAGTATATGTATAGATGTAAGTCCACTTGCACTGCAAACATTTAAACCCAATTTCGATGGGTGGACTTGAAAAGATATCTACACTCATGCTCATAAATTAAGGATAATTGCAGAATGTGGTGCCACAGAACGTGGCACTACACGAAACTGGTGCTAATAGCATAAACATATAGGGAATACACACGACTAAGTCCACGGTATTGGTGATAAGTTGCGAAAACCGTCCCGAAACACATGTGCTACAAAACGCCACTGTTTCCTGCGCATGTACCCCGACATCAATATGGGATATGATTAGCATGCACACTTACACAGGCTGGACAACGGGTTGGCATACTCTGGAACACGTTGTCGAGCAGCTGCTGGGGTATAGCCTCCCATTCTTGCACCAGTGCCTGTCGGAGCTCCTGAAGTGTCCTAGGGGTTTGAAGACGTGCAGCTATACGTCGACCGAGAGTATCGTCGACGCGCTCGATGGGGTTTAGGTCTGGAGAACAGGCAGGCCATTCCATTCACCTGATATCTTCTGTTTCAAGGTACTCCTCCACGATGACAGCTCGGTAGGACCGTGCGTTATCATCCATCAGGAAGAAGGTGGGACCCACTGCACCCCTGAAAAGGCGGCCATACTGGTGGAAATGACGTCCCGATACACCTGACCTGTTACAGTTCATCTGTCAAAGACATGCAGGAGTGTACGTGCACCAATCACAATTCCACCCCACACCATCAAACCACGACCTCCAGACAGGTGATTTTCAAGGACGTTAAGGGGTTGGTATCTAGTTCCTGGTTCACGCCAGATGAAAACCCGGCGGGAATCACTGTTCAGACTATACCTGGACTCGACGGTGAACATAACCTGGGACCACTGTTCCAATGACCATGTACTGTGTTCTTGACACCAGGCTTTACGGGCCCTCCTGTGACCAGGGGTCAGTGGAACGCACCTTGCAGGTCTCCGGACGAATAAACCAAGTCTGTTCAGTCGTCTGTAGACTGTGTCTGAAGACAACTGTTCCACTGGCTGCGGTAAGGTCCCGAGCAAGGCTACCTGCAGTACTCCGTGGCCCTGTGCGGGTAGTGATGGTGAGATATCCGTCTCCTTGTGGTGTTGAATACTATGGACGTCCCATACTGTAGCACTTAGTTGCTGGAATCGTTGCCATAATCTTGAGACCACACTTTTTGGCACACGGAGGGCTCGTGCTACGATCTGCTTTGTTTAACCAGCCTCCAGTCGCCCTAGTATTCTACCCCTCATAACCCCATCAGTCTGTGTTGTTTGAGCCATTTTCAACACAGTCACCATTAGCACGTCTGAAAACGATTGCACACTTATTCGCTGCACTGTACTCTGTCATGCACCAACCCACCTCTGCGTGTGTGGACTGCTCCCAGCGCCACCGTGCGACGACCGCATGTTAGATGCACCGCACGGTCATACCCCGAGGTGATTTAAACCCTCAAACCGCCCACCAGAGCGCTGTTTCACCATGTATCAGCATTATCCTTAATTTATGAGAATGTGTGTACATTAGAGATAAGATGACCGACGAATATAACACATTTCTTCAAAGCTTTATCAGTTTGTTTGACAGCTCTTTCTAATTAAAATAACTGCATGAAGCCGATCTGAGTAACCACTGGAATTAGAGTGTCATGTAGGAAGAAAGGAAGGTGATCTGCATCGTAATATGAAGAACAATCACAGCACAGTAACAGAATATCATCTTAGACAATACCGCAAATGAATGAAGAATGTAGTCAGATGGGATAAAACAATGCATTTCCTCATGAGAACAGATACCTCACAGAGCAAAATTAAATCGCTGTGGTCAAGTTGTAAAAGATACTTAGTAATCGCCTCTCGACTTCAAGACTAGAGTTCCAAGACAACTGTATCACTTGCAACTACAAGGTAACGAGCAAAGATGAAACTGAAACAAATATTATCTCATTCAAGAAAAAGACTGCCTTGGATATGATGAAATTTCAAGTAGGACTATGAAGATCAGTTCACCACATGTTAGTCTTAGTGTATGACTATTCAGGCCATATCATGATCACGTCATGAATACTGTTTGTTGAAAATTTGATATACTGGCTGATCAAAAAGTCAGTATAAATTTGAAAACTGAATAAATCACGGAATAATGTAGATAGAGAGGTACAAATTGACACACGTACTTGGAATGACATGGGGTTTTATTAAAACCAAAAAAATACAAGAGTTCAAAAAATGTCCGACAGATGGCGCTTCATCTGATCAGAATAGCAATAATTAGCATAACAAAGTAAGACAAAGCAAAGATGATGTTCTTTACAGGAAATGCTCAATATGTCCACCATCATTCCTTAACAATAGCTGTAGTCGAGGAATAATGTTGTGAACAGCACTGTAAAGCATGTCCGGAGTTATGGTGAGGCATTGGCGTCGGATGTTGTCTTTCAGCATCCCTAGAGATGTCGGTCGATCACGATACACTTGCGACTTCAGGTAACCCCAAAGCCAATAATAATGACTCGGACTGAGGTCTGTGGACATGGGAGGCCAAGCATGACGAAAGTGGCGGCTGAGCACACGATCATCACCAAACGGGCAAGAGATCTTTCACGCGTCTAGCAGTATGGGGTGGAGCGCCATCCTGCATAAACATCGTACGTTCCAGCAGGTGTTTATCAGCCAGGCTGGGGATGATGCGATTCTGTAACATATTGGTGTACCTCTCTCTCGTCACGGTAGCAGTTTTTCTGTCCAGCGCCATCTGTCAGACATTTTGTGAACTTTTTTTTCTAATAAAACCCCATGTCATTCCAAGCATGTGTGTCAATTTTTACCTCTCTATCCACATTATTTCGTGGTTTATTAAGTTTTCAAATTTATACTGACTTTTTGATCACCTGGTATTTACCTTAACTTTTTCCATCTGATAATTTTTGGACAGCTTCTGTTTTAACATATAACCATTCAGCCTATATCAATGTCATATTTTGGCTACTAATAATTTTTATTTGTTGATCGATAATTAACTTAGTTACATGCTATGACACCTGTGTGATTTGCACTGACTGATGTCAAGGGGTACAGCTATTTTAACACAGAAATCGAATTGCATAAATACACTCACTTCTTACGTAAAACACATTTTGAACGCTTTAGTACTTCAGCTTCATGTGTTAGAAACAAATACATACATCAAAAAAAGTTTTGCATCACCTCGGTTCCGAGAGTTCCAGAAAGTGTACAGAAAATTGGAATAGAGATCAACATAAACATCAATTCCGCGCTTTTTATTGAACATCAAAACCACACATTGCATGTTGTACAATCAAACAGCGAGACCTTCAGAGGTGGAGGTCCAGATTGCTGTACACACCGGTATCTCTAATACCCAGGAGCACGTCCTCTTGCATTGATGCATGCCTGTATTCGTCGTGGCATACTATCCACAAGTTCATCAAGGCACTGTTGGTCCAGATTGTCCCACTCCTCAACGGCGATTCGGCGTATATTCCTCAGAGTGGTTGGTGGGTCACGTCGTCCATAAACAGCCCTTTTCAATCTATCCCAGGAATGGTCGATAGCGTTCATGTCTGGAGAACATACTGGCCACTCTAGTCGATCGATGTCGTTATCCTGAAGGAAGTCATTCACAATATGTGCATGATGGAGTCGCTAATTGTCGTCCATGAAGACGAATGCCTCGCCAATATGCTGCCAATATGGTTGAACTACCGGTCGGAGGATGGCATTCACGTATCGTTCAGCCGTTACGGCGCCTTCCATGACCACCATCGGCGTACGTTGGCCCCACATAATGCCACCCCAAAACAGCAGGGAACCTCCATCTTGCTGCACTCGCTGGTCAGTGTGTCTAAGGCGTTCGGCATAACCAGGTTGCCTCCAAACACGTCTCTGACGATTGTCTGGTTGAAGGCAAATGTGAGATTCATCAGCGAAGAGAACGTACTGTTGTTGGGCCCATTTATACCACGCTGCATGGTGTCGTGGTTGCAAATATGGACCTCGCCATGGACGTCAGGAAAGAAGTTGCGCATCATGTAGCCTATTGCGCACAGTTTGAATCGTAACACGACGTCCTATGGCTGCACGGAAAGCATCATTCAACATGGTGGCGTTGCTGTCAGGGTTACTCGGAGCCATAATCCGTAGGTAGCGATCATCCACTGCAGTAGTAGCCCTTGGGCGGTCTAAGTGAGGCACGTCATTGACAGTTTCTGTCTCTCTGTATCTCCTCCACGTCCGAACAACATCGCTTTGGTTCACTCCGAGACGCCTGGACACTTCATTTGTTGAGACCCCTTCCTGGCACGAAGTAACACTGCGGACGCGATCGAACCGCGGTATTGACCGTGTAGGCATGGTTGAACTACAGAGAACACGAGCCGTGTACCTCATTCCTAGCGGAATTACTGGAACCGACCTGGTGTCGGACCCCCTCCGTCTAACAAGCGCTGCGCATTCATGGATGTTTACATCTTTGGGCGGGTTTAGTGACATCTCTCAACAACTAAAGGGTCTGTGTCTGTGTAACAATATCCACAGACAACGTCTATCTTCAACAGTTCTGGGAACCAGGGTGATGCAAAACGTTTTTGATGTGTGTATTTTTGCTGCTTTAAAAACGTCCAGGAAACTGATATACGAGTACTACAACAATATTGGTTACCAGAATTAAGTCTCCTCAAATACATTTCAATTCTATGATCAGTTATGAGCTATGTTAACTTTCACCATATTCTCGTGATTGAGGACTGCAGTTTTGCTTATCAGAATGATTCGAAAAGTTAGTTTGGTATGTGTTCTGCTTATTACTCTACTGAAGACATTCCAAGTCTGTTGTCCAGTTCGAGGGGATTCCGACGAAAATAAAGTACTCCGTCTTCAGACCGCGTGTGGTCAGCACACCGCTCTCCCAGTCGTAATGATGGATTTCTTTGACCGGAACCGCTACTATTCGGTCGAGTAGCTCCTCAATTGGCATCACGAGTCTGAGTGCACCCCAAAAAATGGCAACAGCGAATGGCGGTCCGGATGGTCACCCATCCAAGCGCCGGCCAGCGCTTAACTTCGGTGATCTGACGGGAACCGGTGTATCCACTGCGGCACGGCCGTTGCCGTGACGGAAATGGTTGATTGTAATTTTTCCAACTTCCACGAGCTATGTTTTATATGTTTACACTTACGTGCAATATTTGCTGTCGTATCTGCACTCACTGATGGATTTTCTTATAGTCACTACCGCTAGTTTGTCTTGGCTAAGATCCTCGAGACGGGAATGGGCTCAGAAAATGAGGACTGAGATTTGTGTTATGGCCCATTTCGCTTGAAGTCTGAAATTAAATAAAGCTTTCTTTTTGGTTTGTTTATGTTCGATTCTGTTCTAGAGTTATGGTATGCTTTTGATTCTGTGTAATATGGTGTGCTAATGTGCGTTGGTGCATTTAATTATGCTGAAAAAGGGAGAGCGATATACGAAAGCAGCATGGGTTTGTATTCATGACGCTATACACAGAGTTGTCCACAATGTTTCTCCAAGTGTGTACTCTGGAAGCAAGATAACGTTTTTCCATGTTTACAAACTTGCTTATCCGTATTGGAAATGAATAGTAGAGTGGTATTGGTGGTTATGATTAATGTGGGGCAGTTTCATTTCTGTTAACATTGTGTGTTTCATCCGTAAGCGAGTTTAGCAAGTCAGTATTTCTTGAAAGTCTCTTCGGGTTTGCTGCCGGATCCTAAAATCAACTTGACTCGATATTTCGGCGATCCAACTGGTCGCCATCTTCAGGAAAATGTTGCTTCTGCTGATGAGTCCCGCTGAGAAGTAGATTTTAGGATCCGGCAGCAAACCCGAAGAGACTTTCAAGACTTATTACGCCGGGAAAGCCTACGTAATCACATAAAGTCAATATTTTATTCACCAAAGGTTTTTTGCATTTTGTACATTTCACAACTTCATTTAAGAGACGTTTCTTTTATGATAGTGGCATGTGTACCACGTGATTCATGCACTATTTAACTTGTGATTTACATTAAATATTTGTATTATTTGGTATTTATATACATTTCGATCCCTCATCAATTTAATTATATGAAATGAGCTTTTTCTTGATGATGCCACAGGGCAATCATGAGGTCTTGTATTAATCCATTGCACAGTAATAATAAAAGAAACAATATTTCATCTTCACCTTTAGCTCAAACATCTTCTCATGTTGTACGAGTTGTATAGACAGGAAAGATTTCTATTACTTTAATAAATTGTTTCCAGGTCCACAAGGTAAATTTGCCTTGAACATTCCAGAACAGAAGTTTTTCGACGTATTGAGACGATGTTTTCTGATGACGTTGTATTATCGTATCCTAAGAGTAAAGGGTTACATATTATAATTCGATTCACAATTATGGCACTTATCTTGCCTACTAGATATAATCTAGCTTTTGCTTATAGGATCGAATGTTGCATTCAATGATGAGACATTTGTTCAGTTAACCACAGTAAACCAGTTCAGATGCCAAAGAGTATCCTTTGTGCTGAATATGAGTATCTGTATCGAATCACACCTGAAGGGCAGTAACAACACTCATTAACATTATCTCTTGGGTCTTTATCCACTTAGGAAACAGTGCACCTTTAATGAGAACAATTTTATGTGGAACTATGACCAGTAGATTAGATTAGTTTAGATCAGATTCAGTTTTCGTTCCATAGTCCAAAAATTAGCTGAGTCTCAGGAGTTTGGAACATGTCAGGAAAGTATAACATTAAAACAAACGTAAAACCTCAGAATGTAGTACTCACTACCCTCATCATTTGCCAGGACATTGTCAAAATAAGTGAATACATTACAGTAAACTGGTACTGCTAATATTTCCAGAATTAATACAATGTCAGAATGAAACATTGATATGAACTTTTAATAAATTTATCGTACTAATACCAAATCCCGACTGTAGTGGCCAAGTGATGTTACAACTGAAATCTAACAGACGTTTTCATTACGCTGGTCTAACAATCCCTGTAAAGACATTCATCTATAGAATAGAACTAGTTACCCATCAAAAAGTCTTTCAAAATCTCTTTAAAAGTGCTTTATCCGAAACACAAGTTTTTAATGGTTGCTGGAAATTTATTGAAAATGTGTGTTCCTGTATACTGGACCCGTTTTGGACCAAGATAAATGATTTTAGGTCTTTATGTAGAGTATTCTTATTCCTAGTTCTGACAGTATATATTGAGCTGTTGGTTGGAAATACATTACTTGCAAGAAATTTCATTACAGAATAAATATACTGAGAAGCAGTGGTTAGAAAAGTTCCTTGAAAAGGTTTCTACCTGATGTTCTTGAATTTACACTACAAAAAGTCTTATTAGCGCTTTTGCACACTAAAAACTTTTGCTCGATTTGACAACTTACCCCAGAATGTGATCCCATATGACATAATAGAATGAAAGCAAATTAAGCAAATTTTTATATTCATATCTCCTTCATTGGACATCATTCTCACTGCAAATACAGACTTGTTTAGGGGCTTCAGCAATTCTGTGGTATGCCATTCCAAACAGAATTTATAAAAGAGCCCAGAAATGTGACACCTTCAACCTGTTTGATCTTCATGTCTACATATGCTATACATGTGCTGGAAGGAAATTTCTTACAGTTTCTGAACTGCATATAGTGGATCTTTCCAAAATTTGATGACTGTGAATTAGCTTTAAACCATTTATTAATGTCAGTGAAACTGTGGTTAGCAGCAATTACTAAATCTGTACGTGACTTGCTACTCATTGCGGCGTTTGTATCATCTGCAAATAAAACCAACTTAAGACCAGAGGTCATTAATGTACACAAGGAAAAGCAATAGATCAAAGAGGGAACCTCGAGGAACGCCACAATTAGTTCCCAATCAGATGAGACCGACTGCTTGCTCCACAGGTATTTCGCAATGACACCATTTTCTTCCTATTAGTTAAAAAAGACTCAAACCATTTTGCTGCACTGCCAGTGATACCGTAAATCACACAGTCAAAGGCTTTTGACAAGTCACAGAAAATGCCACTAGCCTTTAATTTTTTATCTAATGAATTAAGTGCATCTTCACTATACATCTATTTAGCGCTCTCTATGTTGGAACCGATGGGGAACTCAGACTGTGACTTGGTCAATATATTATTTGCAGTCAGATGATTGAAGAAATACTCGAACAGAACCTTTTCAAATATTTTTGAAAAAGCAGGCAAAAGTGAAATTAATAGATAGTTTGAAAGTATCTCTTTACTTCCTTTCTTGTGAAGAGGCTTGCTTAACTTCAGCATATTTTAGCCAGTCTTGAAATGTTTCGCTGATAAAAGATTGTTTACACTTTGCATGAGCTCTCTTTGATTAACTTTGTTGATATGTTTTCATAATCAATAGAATACCAGAAGTATGAGTCATTTTACAAGCACCCTCGCGTTCTGTACACAGTCACCTTTTAACCTTTTCAGTCTCCCGTCTCCTATTTTACGTGAATCTGACTTGTTACCTTTTTTGTGTCAAACAAAATAAAACACACTGGTATGCTACGTGATAAAATAATGACATTACTGACTATAAACAACAGCATACAACATGTAAACTACACATATCAGGATGCTGTAGTCTAACAGGGTGAGTGAATCCATTCTTACTTTGCTGAATGGTAGGACAACAGCCGATACATACGAATAAAATATCAAGAACACCGTTAGCTGTAAGCTGATCTCCACTTTGTTCTGTAGGCTACCAGTTTCAGCCATATAGTACGCCATCAACAGGTTCTAAATGACAAAATTACACTCCTGGGAATTGAAATAAGAACACCGTGAATTCATTGTCCCAGGAAGGGGAAACTTTATTGACACATTCCTGGGGTCAGATACATCACATGATCACACTGACAGAACCACAGGCACATAGACACAGGCAACAGAGCATGCACAATGTCGGCACTAGTACAGTGTATATACACCTTTCGCAGCAATGCAGGCTGCTATTCTCCCATGGAGACGATCGTAGAGATGCTGGATGTAGTCCTGTGGAACGGCTTGCCATGCCATTTCCACCTGGCGCCTCAGTTGGACCAGCGTTCGTGCTGGACGTGCAGACCGCGTGAGACGACGCTTCATCCATTCCCAAACATGCTCAATGGGGGACAGATCCGGAGATCTTGCTGGCCAGGGTAGTTGACTTACACCTTCTAGAGCACGTTGGGTGGCACGGGATACATGCGGACGTGCATTGTCCTGTTGGAACAGCAAGTTCCCTTGCCGGTCTAGGAATGGTAGAGCGATGGGTTCGATGACGGTTTGGATGTACCGTGCACTATTCAGTGTCCCCTCGACGATCACCAGTGGTGTACGGCCAGTGTAGGAGATCGCTCCCCACACCATGATGCCGGGTGTTGGCCCTGTGTGCCTCGGTCGTATGCAGTCCTGATTGTGGCGATCACCTGCACGGCGCCAAACACGCATACGACCATCATTGGCACCAAGGCAGAAGCGACTCTCATCGCTGAAGACGACACGTTTCCATTCGTCCCTCCATTCACGCCTGTCGCGACACCACTGGAGGCGGGCTGCACGATGTTGGGGCGTGAGCGGAAGACGGCCTAACGGTGTGCGGGACCGTAGCCCAGCGTCATGGAGACGGTTGCGAATGGTCCTCGCCGATACCCCAGGAGCAACAGTGTCCCTAATTTGCTGGGAAGTGGCGGTGCGGTCCCCTACGGCACTGCGTAGGATCCTACGGTCTTGGCGTGCATCCGTGCGTCGCTGCGGTCCGGTCCCAGGTCGACGGGCACGTGCACCTTCCGCCGACCACTGGCGACAACATCGATGTACTGTGGAGACCTCACGCCCCACGTGTTGAGCAATTCGGCGGTACGTCCACCCGGCCTCCCGCATGCCCACTATACGCCCTCGCTCAAAGTCCGTCAACTGCACATACGGTTCACGTCCACGCTGTCGCGGCATGCTACCAGTGTTAAAGACTGCGATGGAGCTCCGTATGCCACGGCAAACTGGCTGACACTGACGGCGGCGGTGCACAAATGCTGCGCAGCTAGCGCCATTCGACGGCCAACACCGCGGTTCCTGGTGTGTCCGCTGTGCCGTGCGTGTGATCATTGCTTGTACAGCCCTCTCGCAGTGTCCGGAGCAAGTATGGTGGGTCTGACACACCGGTGTCAATGTGTTCTTTTTTCCATTTCCAGGAGTGTATTAGCAATATTACCAACAAGAATTACATAAAGTAAAGATACAAACTGTTGGTACATGATAACATGTTTGGTTTTGAATAATGTATCTGAATGAATCTGAGCCAGTAGTGAAACATACATTCTTAGTATACCACACCAACGTTAATGTTCTTAATATACCACACAAAAGTTTGAGTGCCAGTAAACAAATAAACGGATATCAGAGAAACTTAAGTTTTCCATTAATAAACCGACATCTACATCTACATCTACATCCATACTCCGCAAGCCACGTGACGGTGTGTGGCGGAGGGTACCCTGAGTACCTCTATCGGTTCTCCCTTCTATTCCAGTCTCGTATTGTTCGTGGAAAGAAGGATTGTCGGTATGCCTCTGTGTGGGCTCTAATCTCTCTGATTTTATCCTCATGGTCTCTTCGCGAGATATACGTAGGAGGGAGCAATATACTGCTTGATTCCTCGGTGAAGGTATGTTCTCGAAACTTCAACAAAAGCCCGTACCGAGCTACTGAGCGTCACCCCTGCACAGTCTTCCACTGGAGTTTATCTGTCATCTCCGTAACGCTTTCGCGATTACTAAATGATCCTGTAACGAAGCGCTGCTCTCCGTTTGATCTTCTCTATCTCTTTTATCAACCCTATCTGGTTCGGATCCCACACTGCTGAGCAGTATTCAAGCAGTGGGCGAACAAGCGTACTTCCCTTGTTTTCGGATTGCATTTCCTTAGGATTCTTCCAATGAATCTCAGTCTGGCATCTGCTTTACCGACGATCAACTTTATATGATCATTCCATTTTAAATCACTCCTAATGCCTACTCCCAGATAATTTATGGAATTAACTGCTTCCAGTTGCTGACCTGCTATTTTGTAGCTAAATGATAAGGGATCTATCTTTCTATGTATTCGCAGCACATTACACTTGTCTACATTGAGATTCAATTGCCATTCCCTGCACCATGCGTCAATTCGCTGCAGATCCTCCTGCATTTCAGTACAATTTTCCATTGTTACAACCTCTCGATACACCACAGCGTCATCTGCAAAAAGCCTCAGCGAACTTACGATGTCATTCACAAGGTCATTTATGTATATTGTGAATAGCAACGGTCCTATGACACTCCCCTGCGGCACACCTGAAATCACTCTTACTTCGGAAGACTTCTCTCCATTGAGAGTGACATGCTGCGTTCTGTTATCTAGGAACTCTTCAATCCGATCACACAATTGGCCTGATAGTCCATATGCTCTTGCTTGTTCATTAAATGATTGTGGGGAACTGTATCGAACGCCTTGCGGAAGTCAAGAAACACGGCATCTACGTGTGAACCCGTGTCTATGGCCCTCTGAGTCTCGTGGACGAATAGCGCGAGCTGGGTTTCACACGACCGTCTTTTTCGAAACCCATGCTGATTCCTACAGAGTAGATTTCTAGTCTCCAGAAAAGTCATTATACTCGAACATAATACGTCTTCCAAAATTCTACAACTGATCGACGACCTACCCACAAATAGGTGTAATATTAAAATAAAATCGTCACATCCCCGCCAGTATGTAATGCGAGCTGTTTACTTACGACTTAAAATAGAGAATATCTAAAAAACTTAAAGAACAGAAAATCCTCATGACTGAGTTAAATGTGTTAACAGGAATTCGGTATCAAAGTAGACTGCCTAACCAGTCCCACACCATAAGCACAGGTTACAGTGTAGACAGACATCAACAGAAGATACCGTCTTTAAATACAACACAGCGAGATATGTTAATACTATCCCTAAATACGTAGTGTACTGTGCGCTGTATTACACGAAGTAAGGGCTCAGAAATACGCACTTTGTCAGCTATTCTACGCCTGAGGACAAATTCAAAACATAGAATTTATATAGTCGAAGAAACCATCAATGCTCATATGTGTTGCAAAAATGCGGAGTAAGCCGGCTGACTAAGAGAGTAACATCGTTAACTGGAAGTACAAATGGTACAGTCAAAGCACACTACAGTAAGCAACCCATCCTCACATCTGATTAAGTAACAAACTGTATGGATACGAATAAACTTAAACACTATTTTCGTACTTGTACAATTTGTTATTAACAGGAGACACTTTGAAATAAGTGCCTGAATCTTATGCGCAAGCTACTAAATGTATAATCAGGAATTATTTTCTTCTGTATACCCTATAATAAATTACGAAGGAAACCTAAGCTAAGTCTGCGAAACATAAAATAATTACCCCTATGTAAATCATCTAGGAGCAGTGTACATGTTAGAAAGAAAACGAGTCCAGTCATAAATTATGAACCTCGTGTGAGGATAAGTATGGGCCCCAAGCTACTCTGAACTACGAACAAAAAACTGGTCCTAACATTAGCGATCAGAGACGAAACCAAAGCACTGCTGTGGGCACACAGCACCTTGGTTTGGCGAGTGACATATAGGACAAGAAATCAACGAAACACTGGTGTCAGTCATGATAACCCAGAACAAACTAAGTAGACGAGTTACAGAACAAGCTAGTCACACATTAAGGTATCGAAACAGCTAAAGAATTAATCAATTTGATATCTACCGTAGTGTACCGTCCAATGTTAAAACTCCTAATAGACGAATATCCATCATCATAGCAATCATTCTACACTAGAAAGGGAGTATAACTTGAGTTCACGCTACATCGCGTACAGACATTCTTTTGCACCACGGAACTGACTCAAAGATCTACTATCTAATGTAAAACAGTGCTACCAGACATATCTAGCACGCATTATACTGTTTACGATGCACGTTCATAAATGTCTTACTAGAATAATTTTGGGAACATGTAGACGATTTGCTGGAACAGTTAGAGCAGTAATGACTTGAAATGAAAGTGCGATCCAATAAAAAAAATTTGGTGTCTCATATACAGGGTGCATCATAATTAATGGTGTAAATGCATATAGTTGAAAATATACGATACTGGAAGCAAAAAAGTCTCAGTAAACATAAGGTCTAAAATTCATACCTTAAGAGCTACGTGCAATTTTTCACCTTCGATACTGTGAAACAAATCTCTTCTATTGCAAGTTCTTTACTTTCCATATTTTGAGAAGTGGTAGTGTGGACCAAAATAAGAAAAAAATGTCCAGCAAACACGTGCTCTAAAACCTTGAAAGTTACGAGCACTAGATCATTAGAAGAGTTGTGTTTCAAAGTAGCAAAGATGAACAAGTGCTCATAACTCTTACAGAATGCATTTTAGAGCATATGTTTACTGGACTTTTTTTCTGGTTTTGGTCCGTACTACCCGTTCCCAAAATATGGAAAGCAAAGAACTTGCAGTAGAAGATATTTCTTTCACAGTATCTACGATGAAAATTTGCTCGTTGCTCTTAAGGTATGCATTTTAGACGCTATGTTTACTGAGACGTTTTTGTTTCTAGTATCGTGTACTTCCAACTGTATGAGTTTACGCCATTAATTATGATACACCTTGTATATAACAACTAATTCCAATTGTAAGCAAAGTTTTCATCATCCAAAAGACTCATGACTCTAGATTTGTACTACAGAAACGGTAGCAGTGCATTTACGTATTATGAGTAATACAACGAACAAAAAACAGAATAAAAAACTATGACCGTACTAGAATAAACATGGTGAGGTACACTATGTTGTATAAAACAGACATAACAGGAAACTCAACTATGTATTTCATCTACATATACATCTACGTGATTACTCTGCTATTCAGAATAAAGTGCCTGGCGGAGGGTTCAATGAACCACCTTCATGCTGTCTCTCTACCGTTCCACTCTCCAACGGCACGCGGGAAAAACAAGCACTTAAATTTGTCTGTGTGAGCCCTGATTTCTCTTATTTTATCGTGATGATCATTTCTCCCTATGTAGGTGGGTGCCAACAGAATGTTTTCGCAATCGGAGGAGAAAACTGGTGATTGAAATTTCATGAGAAGATCCCGTCGCAACGAAAAAGCCTCTGTTTTACTTGTTGCCACTCCAATTTACGTAGCATGTCTGTGACACTATCTCCCCTATTTCGCGATAATACAAAACGAGCTGCCCTTCTTTATACTTTTTCGATGCCATCTGTCAGTCCCACCTGATGCGGATCTCACATCGCACAGCAATACTCCAGAATAGGGCGGACAAGCATAGTGTAAGCAGTCTCTTTGGTAGATCTGTTGCACCTTCTGAGTGTTCTGCCAATGAATCGCAGTCTTTGGTTTGCTCTACACACAATGTTATCTATGTGATCGTTCCAATTTAGGTTATTTGTAATTGTAATCCCTAAGTATTTAGTTGAACTTACAGCCCTCAGATTTGTGTGAATTATCATGTAATCGAAATTTAGTTGAATTCTTTTAGTACTCATGTGAATAACTTCACACTTTTCTTTATTCAGGGTTATTTGCCACTTTTCGCACCATACAGATATCTTATCTAAATCATTTTGCAAGTCGTTTTGATCATCTGATGGCTTCACTAGACGGTAAATTACAGCATCATCTGCAAACAATCTACTACTCAGATTGTCTCCTATGTCGTTAACATAGATCAGAAACAATAGAGAGCCCTATAACACTTCCTTGGGGAACGCCGGATATTACTTCTGTTTTACTCGATGACTTTCCGTCTATTACTACGAACTGTGACCTTTCTGACAGGAAATCACGAATTCAGTCGAACAACTGAGGCAATACTCCGTAGGCACGCAGTTTGGTTAGAAGACGCTTGTGAGGAACAGTGTCGAAAGCCTTCTGGAAATCTAAAAATATGGAATCAATTTGACATCCCCTGTCATAGCACTTATTACTTACTTCATGGGTATAAAGAGTTAGTTGTGTTTCACAAGAACGTTATTTTCTGAATCCGTGCTGAGTATATGTCAATAAATCGTTTTCTTCTAAGTACTTCATAATGTTCGAATACAGTATATGTTCTAAAACCTTACTGCAAATCGACGTTAGTGATATAGGCCTGTAATTCAGCGGATTAGTCCTGCTTCCCTGTTTGGGTATTGGTATGACTTGAACAATTTTCCAGTGTTTAGGTACGGATCTTTATGTGAGCGAGTGGTTGTATATAATTGCTAAATATGGAGCTATTTTATCAGCATACTCTGAGAGGAACCTGAATGGTATACAATCTGGACCGGAGGCCTTGCATTTATTATGTGATTTAAGCTGCTTTGTTACACCGAGGCTATATACTTCTATGTTTCTCACCTTGTCAGTTGTTCTTGATTGGAATTCAGGAATATTTGCTTCGTCTTCTTTAGTGAAGGAGTTTCGGAAAACCGTGTTTAATAACTCTGCTTTAGTGGCACTGCCATCAGTGATTTCACCGTTATTATCGCGCAGTGAAGGTATTGATTGCATCTTGCCACTGGTGTGCTTTACGTATGACCAGAATCTCTTTGAGTTTTCTGCCAGATTTCGAGACAGAATTTCGTTGTGGAAATTATTAAAAGCATCTCCCATTGCAGATGGTGAGCTCCGCCTTAATCTCGGAAGTAAGACTGGCAGTCTTTGCCATCCGCTAGCCGCCCGAAACCAGACAGAATCTGCTCCGATCCAAACCGACACACGTCATTGGTACCGACATGAGCCACCACCTGCAGTTGGCTGCACCCTGTACTCTTCTTGGCATCCGGAAGCACCCTTTTCCACATCCGGAATGACTCCCCATGAATGGACTTCCTTCCCCTCCTTGGCAGCCATGTTCCTACGGGGCCCCATTACGCGCCTAGCGGTTGAGTTCCCAACTACTACCAGCAAACCCACCCCCTGTGAATGCCCAGACCTTGCGGGCCGAGGAACAGGGTGGACCACTGCATCCGGCTCGCTGCCTGCCGGACTTTGGAATGATCTCCGACTCGACCACGGCTGAAGGGTCAACCTCAGTGCAGGCAGTACCCTGGGCAGTCACAGCAGTGGACCGATCGAAGGTCACGTAGGACGTGCTCGACGTCCCTCGCATCCCCGCGTCCGATCCACCACAGTGACGCCCCTTGGCAGCTCCCCCAAGCTGTGTGACGGAAGCCAACGCAGCCTGAAGCTGTTAGCGAATGGTCGCCAGGTCAGCTCGCATCTGTACACAACAATCACAGTTCCTATCCATTACTGCAGTCGCTCCTGTCTGAAGTTAGTAAAAATATGTAACAAGCGAACGGTGTACTCAGCTTATTAGTAGCAAGAACTAGCGGTGCGCTCTCGCTGGCGGTCTTACTGACGCTGAAACCATGAAACAACCTATTCAGATTTGAACGACGCAGAAAACCAAACTGGCTTCGTTAAAGTCAGGACATACTGTACTATACGAATGAAGACATTGGACATAAACAACCAAACTCAGTAGTATCTAGCAATGATTGTACAACCACAGAACCACAATATCAGTAGCGGGGTAATGGCATCACGGGGACATTTCGTTAGTGCAGGTTGTCCACATTCAGGGGCAAACCTATAGTTCTCTTTTGACTCACACATCATTAACCTATTGTTCAGTTAAGTGGTATTCCATGGCACCCCTACCCCTAAACCCACTCCCCCGCCTCTCTGGGAACACTCCTCTCGTTACAAAAACACCTTTCACATCAGTTAATTGACAAATTAATTAACTCGATCAATTAATCAACCCTTCCCCTCTGACAAATGCCAGCTCCCTCCCCCCTTTCCCACTTGGAAACTGCCAGGAAAAATACTAAATTAGTTAGTCATCTGGTGAGAAATCAAATGCTGTGAATGGAATGTTGTTTAAACAATTTAGACAATTCGAGGGATATTTTTTATTTAGCGAATTTATAGGACACAAGGCGGTGTATGGAATACAGTTTATTTATGTATGTAAAGAGTTTGGTAGGAAGTCGATTGCAGCGAACGGAATACCGTTTAAACAATTTAGACAAAGTGTGGAACTTCCTTTATTTCAACAATTTATAGGATACAAGGTGGTGTATGGAATATAGTTTATTTAAAGAATTTGTCAGGAAATCGATTGCATTGTGTGGAATATTGAAACAATTTCGGTGCTTTCTCATTCCAGTCGCTTAAGGAAATACATAATTACACTGTCACAGATCGCTTGAACATATTTTAAAAACGCTCTCACTTCTCGTCATCTGCGCAGGCTGCCCAGAGTTGGGGCACGCTGAGGGACTCGGAATCGCCAGTGGGCTTGCTGGACCGCTGTCGGCTGTCGGCTGTCGGCCACTCCACACGTACGTGAAGTACCTCGCTACTTCCCGAACAAAAGCGTTAGGTGGCAGCAGGCTTTTCCTATTGATACCTGAGAAATTCCTGGCAAAACATGTTGTGTCTAGACAAGACAGCCTAGACACAATGAGAGGAAGCCGAAAGGCACGAGCTTAAACTCACGCAGGCTGGCGTGAGGTCTGAAACAGGATACGTAATGAATGCTATAAAGAAAAGTACGTAGCTTCTGGAATACTTAACTTTAATCCACATTTGTAGAACATCGCTCTTGATGATACATTAATAGAATCTCAATATCAATTGATTACGGCGCCTTGCTAGGTCGTAGCAAATGTAGCTGAAGGCTATGCTAACTATCGTCTCGGCAAATGAGAGCGTATTTGTCAGTGAACCATTGCTATGAACGTCGGCTGTACAACTGGGCGAGTGCCAGGACGTCTCTCTAGACCTGCCGTGTGGTGGCGCTCGGTCTGCAATTACTGACAGTGGCGACACGCGGGTCCGACGTATACTAATGGACCGCGGCCGATTTAAAGGCTACCACCTAGCAAGTGTGGTGTCTGGCGGTGACACCACAAAACACATGATCGCTCTCTCTCTCAAGGGGCCACGTCATGTTGTGTGCCACTGCCAGGCCTGCACGCACCTGAACCACAAACAAAGCAGCGTTTACCTGGTAAAACCCGAGCTGTGGATGTCTTCTAAATATTCAATCACTCTATCAGATTGATTGACTAGTTAATTAAATCGATACCTTTTGTGTGGGAAAGTTTTTCCTTGCTTTCTGTTGGTGAATACTAGAACTGGAATATTTGGTAATTTCCAAACCTCACTGAATTTGTTTTCCTTTATCTCCTATCTGTGGATACTGACACAGTTAGGTCATTTGGTAGGAAGTTCATTATGTTGGAGGTAGCTGAAAATTTCAAATTTCAGCTGCGTTGTATGCTGTCTCCTTAAATAATTTGCGGGAGGGGTTGGACAGTTGCATGGTCGCAGTACAACTATCAGAAACAATAAACTGATCAATCGGGAATCCGACGCTGTGGTTGGGTTTTTAAAGCACAATATAATTGCTAAGTTTATTCTCTCCACTACATTTGGAAGGAGCAGGAAGGGTCTACTACGTGATGGGATAGTAACAATAAAAGAAAATACTTCTGTACGACAGTATCCACAGCAGTGTATTGAGAAGCACTAAATGCGACACACTTAACCCATGATCTGAACTTTGTAATAAGTTGTAATGGCTAGATGTCAGAGATAGCTCTCAATCGGGAATATGACGTTGCTATTGGGTTTTTAAAGCAGTATAGAATTCCTAAATTGGTTCTGTCCGCTACATTCGGAAGGAAGAAGGGCATACTGCATGATAGGATAGTAACAACAACAACAACAAATATCTTTGTGATGTAATGAGAAGCACCAAACACGACACATTTAAACCACGATATGGTCTGTAGTAGTAGTTGTAATGGCTAGATGCGGGAGATCGCAGAAACACTTGCACATCCCATGCGTTCATGTCCCATGGTCCACACGCAGCACCCCAATCTCCTCATACACCGCCAATGCCAACACTCTGAGGTCGGTAGAAACTACTGTTGTAGGCGCCTGTGTGTGCCAGAGTGCACCAACCCAGTCATAGAGGGCATCCGGGGATGACTGCAGTGGTAGGAATTCATATGTTATCATTACATCCAGTGGACACACTAGCCACACATGTCTACTTCTATACCCGCTCACCCAGCACACTAGTCTCTCTGCTAGCCTCCGGTGCCCGGCAGGATCAGACATCTTGGTCCATTCTTTGTACCTAACCGACTATCACAGGCTGAGCTAAGCCATAAGTCCTAGTCAGTGAAGCCTCGTGACAACTCTAGCCTCAGCCATGGAGCACAGCGAAACGAACTTCAACAGCCACGGTGCACTGCAAAACTAACAGCTGCGGCTCAGATGCATATGGTAGTTCTAACTAATTTCAGCCCGATGTAGACCCCCTCGATTACAAAATCCACTTTACTCAATCCACGACAGCGATATTGTTGCCCACGCACTTCGAATTTCTCACATTTAATGAAGATTTCTCCTTCATATACATTTCCGAAGACAGAAGAAATCGGGGCATACACAAATTTTCTCATCGTTATATTGTTACTTGTGAAAATCCTGCAGTAGTATGGTGTAGGCTACATTGCCTTTAAGCATTCTCTCATCAGGTAGAAAAAAACTGTTGTAATCAGTTTAACATCTGACACATCGTACATCACAGGACTAGAATACTAAACTCATTTTTGGCTCATGAAGTAGTGTTATGATCTACCTGTCACAGGATGCCTTCTCACTTTCGATCTCTCTTAAAGTAACCAAATGCTTCGCCACATATAAAGTCTCTTAAGGCAACAGCACAGAGAAGTCGTAAATATCAGATTTATACTACATATCAGTTTGTAACTTCGGTGATACATTTGATTTTATTACGATGGTCGTCTCTACCTGTGTAGGTGAAATTTTCGTTGAAAGATATCATCACAACGAAAAAATGTCTGGTTACCGATCCCACTCCCATATCATATCTGTGGTTCCCTAGCCGTCGCTTCCACCGGCTATACAGCATGTTATTGATATCAAACTGATAGGCTAATCAATTAAATTGATCATGAGAGTCACTTTGTATGGCGAGTAATCTTTTTTCATCAGTCGGAGAACACTCGCCAGAGAGCTGAAAAGGAATTCCCCAGAGGGAAGACAATGTTCTTTTTGGGGGACACTACTGAGAACATACATTTTCAGCTAACTGCAGAAGGACTTTACCACTGGTAACATACATTTCGCGTAAGGAGCGCGCTATTAAAAACACAATCACTACGACTTTGTTACTGTCACCCTACATAAAGAGCTGTCTTGGTTCTACAGCCACGTGCAAAAGTCGCTGATAGTATTACGCTTTCTGATAGAAATTCTGCCTATGATTAGGAATCAAGTATGTCCACTTACCACATACTTATGTTGGATCCTATGGAGAAGTGGAGGAGGAGGAGGAGATTAGTGTTTAACGTCCCGTCGACAACGAGGTCATTAGAGACGGAGTGCAAGCTCGGGTGAGGGAAGGATGGGGAAGGAAATCGGCCGTGCCCTTTCAAAGGAACCATCCCGGCATTTGCCTGAAGCGATTTAGGGAAATCACGGAAAACCTAGATCAGGATGGCCGGAGACGGGATTGAACCGTCGTCCTCCCGAATGCGAGTCCAGTGTGCTAACCACTGCGCCACCTCGCTCGGTATGGAGAAGTCTTTTAATGATTACAGGCCACTGCGGAATCATATTCATCCCACTCTCGTATCTGGAAGCGAGTCACCTTTTTCGAACCTATCTGCCAAGGACCCCATACAGCAATGCCGCAGTGTGGATTTTTAGACAGTCCCTCTCATCTTGTAACTACTCGCCAGTCTCTGCCAAACTACATGAGGGTACTCCAGTCCGAACGATATCTGCGTCTCTCAGGGTGCATTCATGTCTGTCACCCAAACGTTCTCCCTAACCTCATTATTTTGTACGATCCAACACAGAAAAACTACCAACTATAAAAGCCCCACTAATGTCACCAGGTAGGAAACTCGATAAAATTTTACCAGATCTCTCTCTTTTGATATAATGAAAACAAATACCGTCTGTGTGTTGACATTGACCATATGTGGTGATCCCATTAAATACGCAGGTACTGGTCCATTGGATCAAGTGGACAGTCTCTTCCACAGATCAGTGTAAAGTCTCATCTCCTATACTGTAGGAGGACCATAGCCCACGGACTATCAGTCGCAAGGGAGGGTCCCTGTGTTGTTGTTTGATACATTGTTTTTTTCTACTGCAACGCATTCAAGCAGTGTAAGACTGCAGCTTAGTACACTGCCACACATCTTGTTTTTCCACGATGACTTTGAGATATATGTCAGCTGCTAAACTGATGTTAACATGTCTCGATTCATTGCCTTTCACAGGAAGCTAGACATCACACAATGTAATTTATGCTGTTGCTGCTGCTCTTACAACACACAGGATGGCTGAAATAAAAGACAAGCGCTGTGTTTCTTATTGAGAAAATGGAAGACATCCAGACATGTGGAAACTGGAAGAGTTTTGCACCACTTTGGAGCGTCTCCAATAAACTTCATGAAGGTGACTGATGACCTTCACATTTAAACCCATCTTTCACAGAGATATGGTGGCCAATGTCTGTTCCATTTTGATTTATTCCTCATTTTGCAGTCATGTAAGCGATCACTGTTTTGTGCAGGCCATCCCCAGAAAGTGATGCTCCCACCAAGACTCTCTCAATCTCAAGCAAGTAGAGTTAGTCAGTCATTATGTGATAATTAACAGCAAACCAGTGGACGCTTGGGATGGAAAAGAAACCGTCGATATGGGTTAATGTACAGGAATAAGCACCTCAGCTGTTAGTGAGATCAGTTTTAGTAATTTTACCAGAATTTCCATAATTTCAACACCGACCCATGACATGACACCATGCTTCCCAATTTCTGTGTCATCGCTAAACCAACCCTCCACTACTTTTCAAGTAGCATATAGTAGACTGCGAAAGTAGATAGAGGACTATGCAGTACGTCCATTCACGATTAATTCTCGAACACATATTCCAAAGTATACCAGGTAGCGTCCTTTACCGATCTACATATTTGTAGCACTTCGATCACACTCCGTAGTTTACAAAGACAACTGCCCATCTTGCCCTATATGGATGGAAGTCACAGAGCATTCTTGCGTTACTATACTGAAGCGCCAAAGAAACTGGTATAGCCCTGAGTGTTTAAATACAGGCAGAACACTGAACTGTTATTGGCAACCCCTATATAAGGCCACAGAGTCTGGCGCATTGTTATATCAGTTACTGCTGCTGCAATGGCAAGCTATCAAGATTTAAGTGAAATTGCACACAACATCTCTGAGACAGTGATGAAGTTGGGACTATCCCATACGACCATTTCACGAGTGTACCGTCAATATCAGGAATCTAGTAGAACATCAAATCTCTGACATCGCTGCCACTGGAAAAAGATCCTGCAAGAATGGGACCAATGTCGTTCAACGTGACAGAATTCACAAATTGCGGCATATTTCAATGCTGGGCCGTCAATGAGTGTCAGTGTGTGAACCATTCAACGACACAATGTGGGCTTTCAGAGCCGAAGGCCCACTCGTGTACCCTTGATGACTACATGACACACAGCTTTACGCCTCGTCTGGGCCCATCAACACCAACATTGGACTGTTGATGACTGGAAACATGGTGTCTGGTCGGAAGAGTCTCGCTTCAAATAGTATCGAGTGGATGGATGTGTTCGGGTATGGAGATAACCTCGTGAATCCATGAAATCTGCATGACAGCATGGGATGTTCAGATTAGATTAGATTAGATTAGATTAATACTAGTTCCATGGATCATGAATACGATATTTCGTAATGATGTGGAATGAGTCGAATTTTCCAATACATGACATAATTAGGTTAATTTAACAACATACTTAAGTTAATATAACAACTTTATTTTATTGTGTTTTTTTGTTTTTCTTTAATTTTTTTAATTTTTTCTTGTTTTTTTTTCTTAATTTATGTCTAAAAATTCCTCTATGGAGTAGAAGGAGTTGTCATTCAGAAATTCTTTTAATTTCTTCTTAAATACTTGTTGGTTATCTGTCAGACTTTTGATACTATTTGGTAAGTGACCAAAGACTTTAGTGCCGGTATAATTCACCCCTTTCTGTGCCAAAGTTAGATTTAATCTTGAATAGTGAAGATCATCCTTTCTCCTAGTAGTGTAGTTATGCACACTGCTATTACTTTTGAATTGGGTTTGGTTGTTAATAATAAATTTCATAAGAGAGTATATATACTGAGAAGCTACTGTGAATATCCCTAGATCCTTAAATAAATGTCTGCAGGATGATCTTGGGTGGACTCCAGCTATTATTCTGATTACACGCTTTTGTGCAATAAATACTTTATTCCTCAGTGATGAATTACCCCAAAATATGATGCCATATGAAAGCAATGAGTCAAAATAGGCGTAGTAAGCTAATTTACTAAGATGTTTATCACCAAAATTTGCAATGACCCTTATTGCATAAGTAGCTGAACTCAAACTTTTCAGCAGATCATCAATGTGTTTCTTCCAATTTAATCTCTCATCAATGGACACACCTAAAAATTTGCAATATTCTACCTTAGCTATATGCTTCTGATTAAGGTCTATATTTATTAATGGCGTCATACCATTCACTGTATGGAACCGTATGTACTGTGTCTTATCAAAATTCAGTGAGAGTCCGTTTACAAGGAACCACTTAGTAATTTTCTGAAAGACAGTATTGACAATTTCATCAGTTAATTCTTGTTTGTCAGGTGTGATTACTATACTTGTATCATCAGCAAAGAGAACTAACTTTGTCTCTTCATGAATATAGAATGGCAAGTCATTAATATATAATAAGAACAACAAAGGACCCAAGACTGACCCTTGTGGAACCCCATTCTTGATAGTTCCCCAGTTTGAGGAATGTGCTGATCTTTGCATGTTACGAGAACTACTTATTTCAACTTTCTGCACTCTTCCAGTTAGGTACGAATTAAACCATTTGTGCACTGTCCCACTCATGCCACAATACTTTAGCTTGTCTAGCAGAATTTCATGATTTACACAATCAAAAGCCTTTGAGAGATCACAAAAAATCCCAATGGGTGGTGTTCGGTTATTCAGATCATTCAAAATTTGACTGGTGAAAGTATATATGGCATTTTCTGTTGAAAAACCATTCAGGAAACCAAACTGACATTTTGTTAGTACTTCATTTTTACAGATATGTGAAGCTACTCTTGAATACATTACTTTCTCAAAAATTTTGGATAAAGCTGTTAGAAGGGAGATTGGACGGTAATTGTTGACATCAGATCTATCCCCCTTTTTATGCAAAGGTATAACAATAGCATATTTCAGGGAAAATGCCCTGTTCCAGAGAGCTATTACACAGGTGGCTGAGAATCTCACTTATCTGTTGAGAACAAGCTTTTAGTATTTTGCTGGAAATGCCATTAATTCCATGTGAGTTTTTGCTTTTAAGCAAGTTTATTATTTTCCTAATTTCAGAGGGAGAAGTGGGTGAGATTTCAATTGTATCAAATTGCGTAGGTATGGCCTCTTCCATTAACAGCCTAGCATCTTCTAATGAACACCTGGATCCTACTATATCCACAACATTTAGAAAATGATTATTAAAAATATTTTCAACTTCTGACTTTTTGTTCGTAAAGGTTTCATTCAATTTGATGGTAATACTGTCTTCCTCTGCTCTTGGTTGACCTGTTTCTCTTTTAATAATATTCCAAATTGTTTTAATTTTATTATCAGAGTTGCTGATTTCAGACATGATACACATACTCCTGGATTTTTTAATAACTTTTCTTAATATAACACAGTAGTTTTTATAATTTTGGATAGTTTCTGGGTCACTACTCTTTCTTGCTGTCAGATACATTTCCCTTTTCCGGTTACAAGATATTTTTATACCCTTAGTAAGCCATGGTTTGTTACAAGGTTTCTTACGAGTATATTTAACTATTTTCTTGGGGAAGCAGTTTTCAAATGCATTTACAAAAATGTCATGAAATAAATTATATTTTAAATTGGCATCAGGTTCACACTACACCTCATCCCAGTCTAACTGCTGTAGGCTTTCCCTGAAATTTGCAATTGTTAAATCGTTGACTGGACGTACTACTTTGGAGGACTGTTTAGTATTGCTGAATGGAGCTATGTCATATATTGTAACTAGCTGTGCACCATGATCAGAAAGACCATTCTCAACAGGCTGAGCATTTATCTGGTTAAACTTATCTTGGTCTATAAAGAAGTTATCTATCAGTGAGCTGCTATCCTTTACCACCCGAGTAGGAAAGTCAATAACGGGTGTCAAATTGAAAGAACCGAGTAATACTTCAAGGTCATTTTTCCTATTACCCTCTTTCAGAGAATCTACATTGAAGTCCCCACAAATAATAATTTGCTTCCCCCTGTCTGACAGATAGCACAACAAGGAGTCCAAATTTTTCAGAAATAGATGAAAATTTCCTGATGGGGACCTATATACAGTTACAATTATAAATGTGCCTTTATTTAATTTAAGCTCACAGGCACATGCTTCTATATGTTTCTCTACACAAAACTTTTTTGTTTCTATACTTTTTGCACAATGATAACTTTTGACATATATGGCAACTCCTCCTTTCTCCATATTTTCTCTCGTTACATGTGCAGAGAGCTTATATCCACTTACATTTACCTTATCCATATCAGTAACAATGTGATGCTCAGACAGGCATAATATATCTATTTCATTCTCAGCTTCTAAATCTTCTAAACAAACCAGAAGCTCATCTACTTTATTCTTTAAACTCCGAATATTTTGATGAAATATACTTACATTATTTTTAATTATACTTTTATGAGAACCTTTCCTTATTCTAACATTTGCAGTACTCTCCTGTCTGAGTTTCTCATTGTGCTTAGGCCTAGTTCCTATACCAGTGGTCACACGGTGTTCAGAGAGGCAGATTATGTCAACTGGGTTGGGTGACTTTAATTCATCAATGCAATTACCTAGGACTGAGATACAACTTCGTGGAGATAAAATTTCTGGTGATTGGTGAAAATTTATAATTGATAGCTGTGATTGGTGATCCAATGTGCTAGAATTGTGCTGTTTAATTTCTTTCCTAAACTGAAGATTTGTTTCAATCCTGACCTCTCGTAGAACTTGACATCTTTCTGTCTTACCTATCCTAAAAAAGGTGCTGCTCCAACACCTGTAACCACTGGTATTTTACCATTCATGGCAGTGCCTCCCCCCCTTAAATTTCCTGCTGTTACCCCAGCCAGTTTCCCCTTCCCTTTCCTGTTGAGATGTAGGCCGTGCCTGGTATAGTCCCACCTACTGAGATAATCAACAGGAACCACACCAATATGAGCCCCCGCACCCGACCCAAGCAGCCGTTCCAACTCCAAATTAACTCTCCCAACAGAAGAGTTCAAATGAGGCCGGTCATGGCGTCTCAGGACAGATACAAATTCAACATTGGTGTGTCTCGATGCCGACGCAATCTTTACCAGGTCACACTCTATACTGTACCCAGGATCTCTGTCGATGCTGTTCCCTGGCCCTCCCACAATAACCACGGTGTCTTCCCTGGTAAATCCTTTACAGAGTGAACCTAAATCCTCTGTCACCTGATCCAGACTAGCACTTGGTTTGAAAAAATTTGTGACCTGGTATTCTGGTCCTAATTCCTCCTGCAGAAGTTGGCCTACACCTCTGGCATGAGAACTGCCTAACAACAAAACTTTCTTCCTTTTCGATGACTTTCCTACATTCTTTTTCAATTTCCTTAGGTTCAGGTTAGTGGAGGCTCTGTAATGGTGTGGGGAGTGTGCAGGTCGAGTGATATGGGACCCCTAATACGTATACATACGACACTGACAGGTGACACTGTATGTAAGCACCCTCTCTGATTACCTGCATCCATTCATGTCCATTCTGCATTCTGACAGACGTTGGCAAATCCAACAGAACAATGCGACACTCCACACGTCCATAATTGCTACAGAGTGGCCCAGAAACACTCTTCTGAGTTTAAACACTTCCGGTGGCCACCAGACTCCCCAGACATGAACATTATCGAGCATATCGGAGATGCCTTGCAATTCGCTGTTCCGAAGAGATCTCCCCCCCTCATACTCTTACGGATTTATGGACAGCCTTGCAGGGTTCATAGTGTCAAATGGTTCAAATGGCTCTAAGCACTATGGGACTTAACATTTGAGGTCATCAGTCCCCTAGGACTTAGAACTACTTAAACCTAACTAACCTAAGAACATCACACACATCCATGCCCGAGGCAGGATTCGAACCTGCGACCGTAGCGGTCACGCGGTTCCAGACTGAAGCGCCTAGAACCGCTCGGCCACACCGGCCGGCTTCATGGTGTCAATTCCCTGCAGCATTACTTCAGACATAAGTCAAGTCCATACCACGTTACGTTGCCTCACTTCTGCGTGCTTATGGGCGCTCTAGAAGTTATATAGGCAGGTGTACCAGTTCCTACAGCTCTTGAGTGTAGGATAAAGTTTGAGATTGAAATGTCTCCCCACTCTGTCCTCTACCAACTCTCCCTGCAACACGGTCAACGACTTAATTTACAGCTGTACAGAAGAAGGAGGCTACATTCCACGTCTTGTGAAGGAACAGAGAGAACTGAGTCTGTGACTGCTGTTCACCGAAAACTGTTCCATGCCAAACTTACTCGTGGCATCCATCCAAGACCAGATGCACGCATCTCGAGGAGGTTAGCATTCCTTATCGGTGTATAGTGGATATGAGAGTGTTTTGACGATATAACAGATAGTTAATTAGGAACGTGTGGAATTATGCGTGATGGAACACCAGACCGACGGAGCCTAAATCAGTTTACGTAAATCAACTGCACTATGAATTCTAAAGCATTGGTCTAGTGTCTCAGGTCAGCACCAACAAGGTATTGGTAAAAGAGAAAAGATCACAGCACATAAACACATGCATGGTTCTGCACTTAAACACGCAATAATGTTAAAGCCAGGTTGTTTCTGACCTATTGCTAGAGTGGAGAGTAGCACTGCCAATATTCCAAGGTGAGAAATATGCAACAGTCCTATAAAATGATCGTTGGCACCCGAAAATGCATACAGAGAACAGTGACATCTGATGGGGAAATAAACACCACAATTAGTAACCTGAGGAGATGTAACTGATCTATCGCAGAGCACCACCGCCTCTGGTAGCCTACCTCTCACACAAAGAAGTCATCGTTGGATGTTAGGTTGTATTACTCATGTGCAGGATAATATCGCCATTTTGCCTTGACGCCAGTAGGTCATAATACATTTAGCAGAAGAATAGGTTAAGGACCTGTCAATGAAAAAAGAATAATATGCTTGCCCTTGAACATTTGCCCCTGAATGTACGCTTGCCCCTGAATGTAGACAACCAGCATACCAAAAAGCACTAGTGGCGCCATTACCCAATGCTAATATTACATAAAAACCAATGTACAAATGGAATCAACTTACAAAATGACAACAAAACAATTAAAATATATTCCACGGAATCCTGTAAGAGATAAAGAAGTATTCACTCTATAGTCAAAATCATGGTAATAATCAGATATAAAGAAATTGTTGACAACTAGAATAGGAGATTATTGGCCGGCCTATGTAAGAATGCAACAAGACAGCCAAAAACTGTATAAATATGATAAAATCAAAATAATACACCTCTATACTAATTAGAGGCTGAATGTTTCAGTGACAAACGTATGTACATGAATATGTGTTGTGACTGTTGTTTCAGACAATTCCAAAAGAATAGACATTGTTCTTGATCCCAAAGTCATGCAGATATATGAATAAATGAAACAAGTTGTGACATTCGTCACTACTGGGAACTGAAATGAATTCAATGGCAACAAGAAGAAGTTTGTGATAAATGGCCCGCACCTTTCTCAAGCCCGTTTAGTTGTACCTTTATCCTGGGGCATCCACTGACATCTTATGTGGCTATTGGCTAGACTGGTTGGAGCAACTCTCTAGTGCTAGACTAACAGCGAAAATATCCTCCTCACTTCAAGCAGGTATTCACTTATAGATCGGCAGAAGGCTACTCCCCTTGAAAGGAGTCTACTGGGGCACACTTGTATCTGGGTCCTGAATATAATAATAATAATTAATGTAAACCAAAATGAAACTATGATATTATAAACGATATATGCCTCTGATAGGCTTTATAATGCGGATCTCTGACTGTGCACGACCACAGAGCCAAAGATACTGTATCTGGTCTGAGATGGTAGTGTTGGAGTAAAAGAGCACTGGGCACACTGTTGTAGGTAGCTGATGGTGAGTGAAAGAGTAGGCTGTTTTGTGGTGTGCTTTGTGAAGCAACCAAGTGTTAGATTAATATAAGAATTACGGAAACATGGAAGCAGAAGTCTGCATGTTAGCAAGGTAAAGTTGTTAAATAATTATGATTTTCGTTTTGCCAGCGCGTTAGTGTAGATGAGTTGGCTGGTAATTTGTAATTGTTGAGTGACCCCAGAATGTACATAAACTGATTGATTTAATGGCTAGTTAGATATTTCACGTTTTTGGGGTTTGTAAGACTTGTTATCAAAGCTATATGTAATTTGATGATTTGCATTTATGCTGGTTTAATGACGTTAGGTAATACTTGCTGTATAAATCTTATTGTTTGTGGATTAGTTAGTAAATATGTTATTTTTTACCACTCTAACTTGAATTGTCAAATGTTTTTAAGAAGACGAACTTAACTTGTAATGTAATTTTGCTAAAAAGCTCAGTGGTAGTAATACACTACAATCAGTACCGCCTCCCTGTCCAGGTCATATGTTTTTCAAAGAAGCTTGATTTTTCTTAAATGATTTCATTTATGAGCCAAAAGAATTTCATGTCCGTTTCAAAGTATTATGGCCAGCATTGCACACCTCTTAGCCAGTAGCTAGCATATTTTTATTTTTTCATGAGAGATCAGAACATATCACGTTACACCTTTGCTGCTTTAGAGGTAAGACAATATATGGTTCAAATGGCTCTGAGCACTATGGGACTTAACATCTATGGTCATCAGTCCCCTAGAACTTAGAACTACTTAAACCTAACTAACCTAAGGAGATCACACACATCCATGCCCGAGGCAGGATTCGAACCTGCGACCGTAGCAGTCGCGCGGCTCCGGACTGAGCGCTAGACCACCGCGGCCGGCTTAAGACAATATATATATATAAGGAGAAATTTTTTGGTGACAGTTCTGCAGTCATTCGCTTTGCGAAATCTTACTTACTTAAATAGGCAGTTACATTTATTCTGTTCTTTCAACAACTCTGTAGCGATAGTAGTAGTTAGAATTTTTTGGCGCAATTCAATTTGCTAGCTTGTACAAAATTTTTTCACAGTTCATCGGCGTTCTTATTCTGCGCCTTGTTTTTCATTAATTTGATAATTGAATATTTTTGTCTTTGACTTGTACTCTGTATGTGATTTACGATGACGCGCAGTGTTATTACAAATCGGGCGAGCAATTTAACTGTTAACAATACTGCCATGAATAATTTATCGGTTAACGGTAACAATATTGTACGTCACAGTGACAAAGTTACTGACAAGTCTGCGATTCCTAATTTGCAATGCACCACAGGCACTCTACATACCGACTCTCAAAATAATGAAAACTCCTCACAGTATAATTTTACCCACTAATTTGACTATTAATCAGACGATAGATTCCGGTATTGCGGATGCATCTAATCAGTACAGAGCTTACGTGCACAGTTCAAAGCTTGATTGTTTACCGAATGATGTCAGTGATTGACCTACTTTTCACACAAATTATCAGAATGCCAATAGTGTGTCAGAGGAAACAGTAGTGAAAAGTACTCAATATGTTTTTAAAAAGCTGTCAGTTTCCATAAACGGTAATTATGAAGATAATGCAGCAAAAGAGAGTCCATGGATGTTGATGCTGTCTCCACATCACAAAGCACAACACAGGTGACATCCGACAGATCAATTCAAAGTAATATGGAAGCGATGCTTTATACTCTCATGCAGATGATGGTTGAACGAAATACTCTGTTCAATGGATGGTTTAATGAAATGTATGAACAGTCCGCCAGCATACGAGAAAAACAAGATGCCTTCACTGCTCGGATCAACGAACGATTTAATAAAAGGGATGAACAGTTCACCAGCATACAACAACAACTACATGACGACACTACACACTCCAATGAACAATTTTCCCGCATACGTGACGAGCCTTAATCGTACACAGAAACGACTGTAACTGTTTCAGACAGGTAGATACAGATACCAAGGCCACTGAAAATAATTCCATAGAGCCCATTACAGAAGTTGCCACGTCGCAAACGTCACGTTCCATTAAAAAAAATCGTCGACTATACAGAGCAAAATTTTCCTGAGGAGTTAACAATCACCTCTATTAAGCAGCATTAAATAGTCAGTTATTCCTCCGACGTTACCTTCAGCAACAGCAGCTTGCTAATCTCGGACAACATGTATGAACCGACTGTGCCTACTAAATCTAATAACAAAACTAAGTTTCCCACGTTACAGACCACGAACAGACAAAGTGTGATACCTGCAACAGGTATGCACCATGCTGTCCGTGAAAACAGCAGCGACGCGGTCAGCGATTCTGTCGGCCAGCACAGCGGCACGTCACAGCTTACTTCAAAGCAATGTAGCTCCACGCCGACCAAAATTAAACTCTCCTTCACATTCATCAAGCCCGCCGAAGTCGAAGTTACTTTCTTTTACTCGCGATGTCCATCTGATTTAATGGCCGTGCACAGATCCTATGAAATCAATTGAAAAGTCATCAGCAGCAAACCAATCTACAAAAAAGTAACCAGGGTTCAATATCACCAGCACCAAACTGTCAAGCACATTTATTTGAAAACATCGATTTGCAAAACTAATCACATCTGCATTCATCTCCAAAATATTATGCCAAACCAAACACAGGGATGTATCTTGGTGGGATTGCGCTACGTACATACAACATAGCAGATTCTGCCATCACATTAATTACAGGGTGTCCCACTCAAACGTTCCTGATTTCAATGACACAGAAAAAAAACACAGTAGATAAGACAGTGAAAAATGCGCCACATTGTACAGCATCTCAAAGAATTTATTTATTTATCATCAATACACCTCTACATGTGAACCATTTGCAGCAAGAAGAATATCTAGTCAATATTCAATTTCTTGCCAAGTTCTTTGTAACATTTCCTCTGTTATTGTTGCAATCGCATTAGTGATACGATGTCGCAACGTAGGAATATCGTTCACTTTGGTCGCATACACGCGGTCTTTCACGAATCCCCACATGAAGAAACCAAGCGGCATAATGTCGGGTGAACGTGGTGGTCAGGCAAGGGGTCCTCTGCGTCCGATCCAACGACTGGGAAATTTTCTATCCAGGAACTTGCGAACAGCCCTTGAACAATGCGGCGGAGCTCCATCTTGTTGAAGAATGATGTTGGGTTGCAAGTCTTTTATCTGAGGGTACACAAACTGCTCCAACATGTCCAGACACACTGACCCATTCACTGTTTGTTCCGCAAAGAAGAAAGGTCCAACAATGCTGTCGTGCATTAGCCCGCACTAGACGTTAAGGGGAACCGGAGGTGGTCAAATCCAAAAAAACCGATTTTTGTTTGCTACCGAAAATTAATTGGAACATTCCTCTTTATTTCACATTAATCGGCGATTTTGTTTCTGCAAACCACACTACTGCTTGCGCGCACTGCTGTGGATTCGCCATTTTCACTTCATGTGACCATGCTGCACTCTGGCGACGATACTTGGCACTTCTGACACGTGAGTATAAATTCTATGAGATGCTCTACAATGTGCTACATTTTTCATTGGAGTGTCTAGTGTGGTTTTTATCTCTTGTGTCCTTAAAATCAGTGAGGTTTGAGCGGGACACCCTGTATTTTTATACGAGTTTGCTTTCCTGGACTGCGACGTTACACGTGATTTTGACACTGATACACTGAATTTGCCCTTTTTTTACGTCTTTTGTAGCTGTGCAATACCTGAATGATATGTAATGAATTTCAATTTACACCGTATAGCAATAACAAGAAATTACTGAAATATCAATAAGGTAAGTTTTAGCGCTGCGATTATGAACGAAATTATACGAACACATGTTTCAGCATCAAGAATTTCAGAAGAAAATTTTATCGCATTTATCCTACGAAATTTCTGTTTAACCGCTTACTTTATTTACACTACTGATATGCACCAATTTTGACAACAAACATTATTTCTTCAGTTCAACGTCTTGCATTCTGAAAACAGCACACTGCTGCTATTCATTTTTTTTAACACTTTCCAGCTTTGTATAAATTTCTTTTTTTTACTACTTTCCAGGAAATGTGATACTTGGAATTTGTATTCCAGATGTCGTTATTTGTATTACCAGCAAATCTCAGCTTATGCTTATTTTGGTTCTACATGCAAGGGCACATCCCTATAAAACCCGCCAGACCTTTATTTGATATCACGTCCCTTGGATGGTCTGACCACTGCAAACTGTAACTCAAACATTTTTTCGTAATAAGAATTTGTGCCCTTTTTGTATATAGCCTCTGTATCTTATGTTCATTTATTTCTGATGCTATTTTGTCTTTACTGTCTTTAATGTGCCATACTGACATGTATGCTATTATCTGATTAATTACTATTAAATCTTTTGTTAGGTTAGTTACTCGTTGTATTCTATGACGCTGCCACATGTCATTTATGGCCAGTCTTGTGCTCTAATTTGTTATGTATCTCTTGTAGTTGATTATGTCACTGATTTACTTGCTTTCATCTGTGTAGATTTAAGAAATCAATGTACCTTGTAACTCATGTCCCTTGCATATACTCATTCATTTTGTATATTTTACAGAACCAATGTATCAAAGTCTCATTGTATCCAAACGAGCCATTATGCTCATAAATAGAAGCACATGAAAGTGTGAAATGTACTACTGCAAAGGTGTGCAGGAAATGCATTACATAGGAAGTATGACATAAGCAACTTACATGGATTACTAAACCCCATTGTCCCTTCTCACACTATTTCCTAGCAGGCCTTTATAAACATTTTCCTGCTGGTACACTAGGTACATTAGGCACACTGTCTATAAATATTTAGGATTAACGATATTTTTTCTCTGCATTTTATGTTAGGTATAAGAGAATTATTATAATATTTAATGAGTGTTCATGCCATGAGCTGCACCAATTTTATGGAATAATGATGGAATGTTGATGTTTAATGAGTGCTCATGTCCTGAGCTGCACTCCAGTAATGAGGATCATATTAATATATTGATGATTCATCTATAATGATATTGTATGACGTCAATATGTATTTTGTGTATGTCCTTTTTAGAAAAATCTGTCTTTCCTTGTGCCACATGACTGGAGGTGTTTATGGGAGACTGTCATAGAAACTTTGCACCTAAAGAAATTTCTCACCATTCCTTATGATACTGTATATTATACTGCCTTTTAATGCTAGCGTGCATGACTGCCTTTTTTTCCAGGTTAATAATCACATTTCCAGGTTTCACTATTTCTGCAATTCAGTAGCATCTTTGCGTATTTATCTCATGATTTACTGTGATATGTTAAATTTACATAGTCATTAAGCTATGTTGCACTTAGTACTCCACTTTTTTATGCTTGCATATTCTATAATCACATTTTTCCCTTGCTATGGCTATAGCAATTCTTGACTCAAGACAAATGATGCATGACTGTTAATCTTTTTCTTTACACATAAAGTGCATTGCCCTTATCAGCATTCTCATATCCTTCCCAGTAGGTATGCACATTGTTAGAGATATAGGTCACTGGCTAGACTGAACTTTATGAAGCCTCAAGGGTGCTACACAACCTATAAATACTGTGTCTTTACTCATATGATGCCATACTTCGATTCTATGATTCTATTTATCTAACATGTTCTCATACAGGCTATACAGAGCCATACTTTTATATAATACTGCTATTTATGTACTTTGTTCTTATAGAAGCCATGGCGATTTACATATTCTCATTATGAATTATGCATAGGCCTTTGAGTGCCATAGAAAGTTACGGGTAAATAATATTTTATGATACTTTCTAAGATTTGATGTTTACATTGTGTAAAACTAGGCCACCTTGAGCCACAAAGAAGATTTATATCACATTTTTAACTACTAAGATCAGAATTTAGTTTACATAAAACGAGGCAACTTTGAGCCCCGAAGATGTTTCCTGTCACGTTTTTAGCTACTAAAGTAAGCATTTATTTAATGTAAAACTAGGCCACTGTGAGCCACAAAGACGATTTCTGTCAAATTTTTAACTATTAAGATCAGCTTTTATTTCATGTTAAACCAGACCACATTGAGCCACAAAGATGTTTTCTGTCCCATTTTTAGCTACTATGGTCAGTATTTACTTCATGTAAAACTACACCACTTGAGCCACAGAGATGATTTCTGTATCATTTTGTAGCTACTAACATCAGCATTTACATATGTATAAAGGCCACTTGGAGCCTCTGATTGATATTTTCTATTCAGTTGTTTTAGTTATTAGGATTTGCATATATTCCAAGTACAAGACCAACTGGAACCATTCAGTTCTTGATTTTACTTTCAGGTGTTCTTAAGTAATAACGTCTCAGTATTGCATATACAAGGCCACTGAGAGCCACAGTACAATGTTAGGAAACAGTAATGTTCCCTTACATGTTAGGTTATTCTATGCCTAATTGGTAGCCTGATGCGGCACTTATCGATTTTGTCTTATTCAAAGTTCACTTTCAATTTTGCCTATTCACTATGATGTAAAGCATTGTTGCTTCATACAGTCTGTAATTTCAGTAGGATAGTGAACTTCTTCTGATCAGACAGATTACGCAATGTTGATATAGATAGAAATGGTCATGTTCCACTACCTTACCTTTGCTACCATTTGATACCTTCCATTATTCTCTCCAACCTTTGTTCACGGTATTGGAGCAAGCTATTACTAGTATTCATACTTCAATATAAGTGACTATACGAACGTCTTTGGATCTAATAAGAATCTACTATGAAGAGCAGTAATGATGATGGTCATCACATTACTGATATTTTGATAATCGCCAACAATAGTTGTCAGTAATTTGTTGCTGAGTACCTATTGTATCTCTGCACATAACTGAAGCAAATAATATGGAGTTCAGATTCTTGGTACGCTGAATGCAAACCACGTTGGTCACTACTGAGTTGCTGAGCCTGCACAAAACAAAAAGAAATAGACTTTATGATGTAGTCACTTCAACATGCTCATAGGCTTTAGCCATGACTCTTCCCTTCCCTTGCCCAATCCTGTACCATTATCTCGACAATTAGGATTGTATACTGATTTTGCTTTATATGATTTACTTGTCAGCAATCTTGTTTACGAGACAATATACTCATAATATAACCGTATTGTGATTCATACTAGTGCACCTGAGCACTATCAATTATTTCAAGTTTTATGATGATATGCAGTTAGATTTTTTTGTACAATCATGACTTGTTACTTTATAATGGTCCTTGGGTCTACACTGTAATGTTGCTATAACACTGAAGATTTCTACTCAGCAGTAATGAGATAAATTTACCATGCACTTATTGTACAAGGTACTTCCAAATATGCACCAAATTTGTTCAACCTTGCTGGATAGTTGTGAAAGGAGTCTACTGGGGCACACATGTATGTGGCCCCCAAATACAACAACAACAATTAATGTAAACCAAAATAGAACTGTGATTTTATAAACGATGTATGCCACTGATAGGCTTTACAATGCGACTTGCTGACTGTGCACGACCGTAGAGCCGAAGATACTGTATCTGGTCTGAAGTGGTAGTGTTGTAGTAAGAGAGCGCTGAGCACACATTTGTAGGTAGCTGTCTGTGAGCGAAATGTGATGTAGTAGGAGGTTTTTGTGGTGTGCTTTGTGAAGCCACCAAGTGTCAGATTAATATAAGAAGTAAGGGAACATGGAAGCAGAAGAGTTCAAGCAAGCAAGGTAAAGTTGTTAAATACTAACGATTTTCGTTTTCCCAGTGCGTTATTATAGATAAGTTGGCTGATAATTTGTAATTGTTGAGTAACCCCAGAATGTACATAAACTGATTGATAAAAAGGCTGGTTAGATATTTCATTTTTTTAATATTCCTAAGATTTATTAACAGAGCTATATGTAATTTGATGATTTGCGTTTATGCTGATTTAGTGAAGTTAACTAACAGTTGCTTCATAAATCTCATTGTTTGTGGATCTGATATTAAATATGATTTTTTTACCAATGTAACTTGAATTGTCACATGTTTTTGAAAACACAAATTTAACTTGCAATGTAATTTTGCTAAAACACTCAGTGTTAGTAATTCACTACAATCAGTACTGCCTCCCTATCCAGGTCATAAGTTTTTCAAAGAAATTCGATTTTTCTTAAATGTTTCCATTTATGAGACAAAATAAATTCCTGTGCAGTTCATAGTATTATGGCCAGCATTGCTCACTGCTGAGCCTATAGCTAGCATATTCTTATTTTTTCACGAGAGATCAGAATATATCGCTTTCCACTGTAGCACTTTAAAAATAAGACAATATATATATTTGTATGCAAACACATTCATTCAATGTGTCAAAAACAGTAAATTTTTAAGGAAAGTTACACCCTGTACTTCAGCGATAACTTGCTGTCCTGTTACCACCACCACCCATCCTTCCCATATAGGGCTATTCGATAGACTGCCTGGAGCAACTCTACAGTTCTAGATTAACAGTGAAAACATCCACTCCACATCTAGCAGTTACTGACGAAACTGGATGAAGCTTCTGTGTGGTGGTCGATCAATAGCAACTCAAATTGTTTAAATAAATAATATTCCGAACAGCATAGAGAATAATAAGGAGTTATAACCTTGGTTGCCAGCAGCACAGCACAGACTGTGTACTTTAATCTGCCAATTTACAGATGGGGAGGGGAGAGGGGAGTAGGGGAGGGCCAACAGCGCTCTCTGGTGGTGATGTTGTGGAGGATCAACAGCGCGCTCTGATGGTGGTGTTGTGAACCAGGTCAGTTGGTCTCCATATCTCAAGGTGAACACACAAAATTTGATATCCCCACCAATAAATTTGAATTTCCCACCGTTTTTCCCCAGGCCACCATCTAGGATTACATCAGAGGCAGGGAGGGGAGGGGGCAGTTTGGGATGGGCAATAGCATCCTCTGGTAGTGGTGTTGTGAACTAGGTCAGTTGGTCTCCAGACCTGAGTGAACACACTAGATGGAGCAACTGTCTAGTGCTTGATCAGTGGCAACTCAAATTGTGTAAATAATCAATATACCACACTGCTTACAAAATAAGGACTGTCATCCATCCTATCTGGCAGCCCAACACAGAATGAGTCCTTTTCCAGCTAATTTCCAGATGGGGAAGGTGAGAGGATTGGAGGAGGTAGTCCACAGCTCATGGTCATGTGGTAGCGTTCTCGCTTCCCACGCCCGGGTTCCCAGGTTCGATTCCCGGTGGGGTCAGGGATTTTCTCTGCCCCATGATGACTGGGTGTTGTGTGATGTCCTTAGGTTAGTTAGATTCAGAAAATCAGTCTAGGGGACTGATGACCATAGATGTTAAGTCCCATAGTGCTCAGAGCCATTTGGAGGAGGTAGGGGAGGCAGGAGTTAGGTAAATGTAGGTAGGCCAAGTAATCCGTTTTCCCACCAAAATTTGAATTTCCTTCCTTGACGCCAGTGCGACGTTGCCACATCTACAGCCGCCATCTTGAATTCGCCATCTTGAAAAAGTCTGACAAGACTGCAGAGTGAGGCAATACTAACTTTGACCCACTACTGATAACTAGCATGATCATCTCTAACTACTGGAAGAAGTGAAATGAAAATGATTGTAATTCACACGCTAAATAATTCAGATACCTTCATCCA
The DNA here is from genome assembly GCF_023898315.1 of Schistocerca nitens. Taxonomy (NCBI): domain Eukaryota; kingdom Metazoa; phylum Arthropoda; class Insecta; order Orthoptera; family Acrididae; genus Schistocerca; species Schistocerca nitens. Next base: position 117,207,936 of record NC_064614.1, on the reverse strand, counting down.
TGGAGTGCCCACAGCTCAGTCCATACTCACCAGGTTCCAGCAGAACAGTAACGATTTCCACACAAAAGCTTAAGTGCTTCCATTCCTCTATGGTGGAGGAAACCACTAAAGATGTGACTGTCTTTACGTGCAAGTTTACTCCTTTATCTGCTATTATACTGGCTCTAATGATCTACAGAAACCTCTCTGCCTTTCTACATCTACTAAGCTATTGGAAAACCTGGAGCAATAGACGAACAGGAGAGAGACAGCTATTGGCTACTCCCACGACAAATCAATGTTCACTAGTTTCTGTCATAGCACAGCTAGTTAATTTATGGGACACGGATATGGGGATGATACAGGTGCCTAATTATTGGTAATATAATAAAGAAAAGAAATAACACATTTTGGTCTGAGAGGCTTGTGGCACAGGAAAGCAACAGGTACAAGATAAAAATACAGACAGAATAAAATCGCAACACAAAAAAAATTAAGGTAGAGTAATGAAATTTCGCGAATACATCTGCCTGTGTATCATATGAAGGGCTAATTTCAATAGTGGTAAGAGTCCATTTTTGTTCATATTGAGATACAGAGCCCCAAAGTAAAATGAGCGCTGAAAAAATCTGCAGTTGAAATACCAGAAATATTCGAGCATATGGCTTCTTGCTAGGGATGAACCTTTCTTTCTGTTTGCTTGGCTCATTAATTTCAGAAGCATTATAGACAGAAATGTGGAGGTGACGGACTTGTACCACTATTGAAATAAGCACTTCATATTCAAGTGATTTTCAATTCAAGATCACGGGTTAATTAAGTGCAAGATGTAAATGTGAAATTCTGGTACATTAACAACCTCTGTAACAGCCAGAATGTTGAATGTAAGCATACAAACACGAGTGCATTTTGCTGTAGAGGTGCCAGATGTCCGTTTGTGGGATGGAGTTCCATGCCTGTTGCACTGGGTCAGTCAATACAAGGACGGTTAATATTATTTGTGGATGACGTTGTAGTTGTCGCCTGGTGATGCCCCTTATGTTCTCGACTGGAGCCAGATCTGGTGTTCAAGCAGGCCAAGGCAATGTGTCGACACTCTGTAAAGCATGTTGGATTAACAAGGCGGTATGTGGAGAGCGCTATCTTGATGGAAAACACCTTCTGGGATACTGTTCATGAATGGCAGCACAACAGGTCGAATCATCAGACTAACATGCAGATTTGCAGACAAGGTGTGTCGGATGACAACCAGAGTGCTCCTGCTGTCATATGAAGTTGTACTTCAGACCGTAACTCCAGATGTGGGTCCAGTGAGTCTAGCATGCAGACAGGCTGGCAGCAGGCCCTCAACTAGCCTCCTCCTAACACGGGCATTACTGACACAAAGGCAGAACCAGCTTTCATCAAAAAACATAACAGACCTCCAACCTGCTCTCCAATGAGCTCTAACTTGACACCACTGAAGTCGCAAAAGACTGTGGTTTGGGGTCAGTGGATTACATGCCACAGGGCATCTTGTTCGGAGATATTCTCGAAGTAACCGATTTGTAACAGTTTATTGTGTCACAGTGATGCCAACTGCTGCTAAAATTGCTGCTGCAGATGCAGTACGATGAGCCAGAGCCATACGTCGAAAACGATGGTCTTCCGTCTCGATACTGTACATCCCCGTGACCAGCACTGCCAGCAATCATGTACCGTGGCTACATTGCTGCCACGTCTTTCTGCAATATCGCAGAAGGAACGTCCAGCTTGTCATAGCCATATTACACGACGTCGTTCAGATTCAGAGAGGTGTTGATAATGGCGTCTCTATCGCATGAAAGGCATTCTTGACTAACATCAACTGACCACTTCCAATTTCAAAGGTAAACTAACGCTCACGACCGTTGCACAGTGTATTTAAAGGAATTTGAGTCCTCACAGTGGCGCTACTAACGTCATTCTTATTTGACTGACGTGAAATTTGAACAGACGTCATCTTTCAGATGTAGAAACATACCAACCAACTTTCGTTAACGTCGCACGATTCCTTCTTCATCCAGCGATGTTATTTCCTTTTTCGTCGGTGTATACACGGAATGTGCCTCCTAAGAGACGTCAGCACATTTTCTCTGATGTTACGGCAGATAGTGGCAATTTAGTTTTCACCGTGTGTAGGTGAGTCAGCCCGGACAAATATAGCTAAACACATCTTTCATATGGCGCCCAGCGCCGAGGGATAGAGTTATAAAAATCAGGAAGTATTTAATGAATAACCAACAGCAATGTATTTTTTAAGAAGTTGAATAAATGAAATGTTCAAATGAAACCAAATACTCGCTCAATTTCTTCCGTGTCTGTCATGGTTATCTACGAGAGTAATCCCAAAAGTAAGGTCTCCTATTTTTTATAAGTACACACACCTGTTTATTTCTACAATGGTTTACATCAGCTTACAGCTTGACCATTTAGCTATTTTCTGACATAATCACCATTTCTGTCGATGCATTTTTGTAGATGCTGTGGCAGTTTTTACATGCCCATGTCATACCAGCTCGCTGCCATGCTGTTTAGAAAGCTATGAACCTCTTCTTCCACTTCTTCGTCGAAGCTGAATCGCTGGGACCACAATTAACACTGATAGGTACTGTGAGACTCTGAAAAAACTCAAACGGGCGATTCAGAACCGGAGAAGAGGAATGTTGAGCAAGGGCGTACACATTCTCCGTGACAAAGCTCGCCGACACATAGCCCGGAAAACCGTTGCTCTCCTGCAACAGTTTCAGTGGAACATACTCACCCACCCACCCTATAGTCCTGACTTGGTGCCCAGTGACTATCACCTGTTCCCTAAGTTAAAAGAACATTTGGCCGGAAAGCGATTCAGCTCCGACGACGTGGTGAAAGAAGAGATTCATAACTTTCTGAACAGCATGGCGGCGAGCTGGTATGACATGGGCATACAAAAACTACGCCAGCGTCTACAAAAATGCATCGACAGAAATTGTGATTATGTCGAAAAATAGCTACATGTTCAAGCTATAAACTGATGTAAACGACTGTAGAAATAAGCAGGTCTATGTACTTACAAAAAAATAGGAGATCTTACTTTTGGGATTGCCCTCGTACCAAGACGCAGGGAAAGGAACGTAGCTAACCAACATTTGAGCGAAACACTCTGATATTTTTTGCACAGTGGATTCAAATTAGTGAACTCAGTAATGATTGACTTGCATGCCAATCGTTTAGAGAGATTTAATGCTCTCTGTGAAATGTGTGATAAGAACAAATGTTTTTCCTGCTCAAGAAACATTATGCAGAATAGGGAACGCAAAAATTATTGTACCTCAAATGGCTCTGAGCACTAACCTAACCTAAGGATAGCACACAACACCCAGCCATCACGAGGCAGAGAAAATCCCTGACCCCGCCGGGATTCGAACCCGGGAACCCGGGCGTGGTATTGTACCTCAGTTCGAACTGCAAGAAAATATTCAAATTAGAACAAGTCGCCAAAACTTTCGAGTTTATCTTAGAGCAATTCAGTCACTAAAATCACTTGAACCTGAGAGAGATCCACCAGATACATATTCGTAAACATACAGACAAATTGTCTGTCCTAAGAGTGGTCAGGTGCATTTTCCCCAGTGTTCCGACAGATATTTTGCACTTTAGATTTTGCTGGAGTTAGCTCAAACAAAGGTAGTTCATCAAGTCTTTCATACGACGTCAGCTGCTGACGGAAAGAGTCGGTTTGTTTCCCGTTACGAAGAAAATGATTTTTAAAGTGCAATTTAATTGCCCATTCGACTGAGCAGTCCCAAATTAGTCTCCTGCGATGTTTGTGTTATTGATTCGTGTTAAGAGGGACAGTATAACACGAAGAACAAGCCCAGTGCTCCGGCAGCAACTGAGGAGCGCTGCTGCTGCTTGGCGGAATCAATCAGCGCGAGTGTCAGTGGTGCTGTGGCTGCTGCAGTAGTCGTTATTCTTCGTGTTACACTGTCCGTGTTAATACATATCCATAAAACGAATGTCACACTCCATTGCTTTGGAACCGCTCTATCGAAGGAGCACGTAAAATTCCACTTCAAAAATCGTTTTTATAACAAACTGAGTGAGTATTTGGTTTCATTTGAACATTCCATTTATTCACCTCCTTAAAAAACATATTACTGTTGATTATTCATTAAATACATCCCGTTTTTAGCAATATGAGACACAAGTTGTAGGTAACTCGTTGTTACCCTGCTCAGGTGAAATCCGCAGCTCGTGGTCTCGCGGTCGCGTTCTCGCTTTCCGAGCACGGGGGTCCGGGTTCGATTCCTGGCGGGTCAGGGATTTTCACCTGCCGCGAGATGACTGGGTGTTTCTGTTGCCCTTATCATTTCATCATCATTGATGAAAATGGCGAGTTTGGACTGAGCACAGATTGGGAATTTGTATGGGCGCTGATAACCACGCACTTGAGCGCCTCACAAACCAGACATCATCATCATCTCAGATGAATATCTTTCGCACAAGGGGAAATGTGGGAGACATCCTTTTCTCTTTTTCTGAATATCCGACATAGTTTTATTAGAATCTTTGAAGAACCTTACAAAAGAAAGTGTCAAATTATTTTTTTCAGTGTATATGCTATCGATGCTATCGAAGTACTGGTGAACAACGTTCTTTTTCATTATAATCGCCTAGTAATTACCATGAGGTGCGTGGCTGGTATAGTGTTAGCCACATCAGACTGAAGATAAGCCATTATAAAAAATGTGCTTATATGAGAGCATGGTATATGTTTTTTCAGAAATGTCCAAAAGAAGAGATACCACGCGGAATCCGTAGCTGTGACACACTTGGTGTTTATAATTTAGTTACACAAAAGTAACCTTTAATAGTGAAAGGGATCAATAACTTACAGAAATGTTTGATACAGCACTGAATGCAAATGCGTGGACTATCTCGACATACTCCATGGCCGACTTACAATTCCACCCAGCGCAGACCCCATCCATGTCCTCCATGCTCGGTGATTTTAGATTCCCACTGGAAGTCGAACGTTAATGTGCCTCCAGACTGAAGGTTGTGGATTCATCGCCCATCGAGGTGAATCAGTTACATGAATGCGTCATGTCTGTTCTTTTGGATATACCCAAAACAGTAGACACCACGCATTCATATAATTGATTCGCCTCAATGGGCGATGAATCCACAACCTTCAGTCTGTACGCACATTAACGTTGGACTTCCAGTGGGAATCTAAGAAAAACTAGCAATCATAGGCGGGGACTGCGGATAGATAGCGCTGGGTGACAGCATTAATCGGCCATAGTGTAGTACGATTGCCACAGATACTACTACAACGCCGCGCCAACACAAGATTGGCAGCCCGTCGTCTGCCGAGCACAGCGCACTCTAGCGGGCTGTGCAGCTCGACGGAACTGGAGTGTGCCTCGTTCACTTCTTAGCTAGATTTCAACCTAGGCAGACGCATTTTTATAATCGGTCCTCAGCCAGGTCTGTTTGCATTGATTCTCTGAGGAGGGCCCATCAGGCTTAGTCCCTGAGAATATGTTGTATTAGTTCATGGTATTCCATGTTACGAGATTGTCAGTTCATAGCAGCAGCTGCAGTCCTACAAACTACTGAAGATAAGTAATTTTCATTGTACTATCTGTTTCTTGAATAATAATCATTCTCTCTAACAGTGTGCCGTACCGCATATTATTGCAACCTAAATTCCTTCAGCTCCTATCAACTCGGCTGAAACACCCACGCGTTTTGAGACACAATACATAGGGAGTGCTGAGATAGCCCACGCCGGCCGGAGTGGCCTGCGGGTTCTAGGCGCTACAGTCTGGAACCGAGCGACCGCTACGGTCGCAGGTTCGAATCCTGCCTCGGGCATGGATGTGTGTGATGTCCTTAGGTTAGTTACGTTTAATTAGTTCTAAGTTCTAGGCGACTGATGACCTCAGAAGTTAAGTCGCATAGTGCTCAGAGCCATTTTTTTTTTTTTTTTTTTTGAGATAGCCCACGCATCTGCGATAACCACTGTGTCTGAGTGGCGCAGTGGTTAACGCAGCTCCTTAGCAAGCAGGAGATCCTAGGTTCGAGTCGCAATCTGACATGCACTTTCGTTCGTCGCCGCTGATTCCGCATAAAGTACCAAAAATTCAAATGTTCAAATGTGTGTGAATCTTATGGGACTTAACTGCTAAGGTCATCAGTCCCTAAGCTTACACACTACTTAACCTAAATTACACACTACTTAACCTAAATTATCCTAAGGACAAACACACACTCCCATGCCCGAGGGAGGACTCGAACCTCCGCCGGGACCAGCCGCATAAGGTACCGATGTAGCTAATATCTTTAGTTCCTTTTCTTTCGTTTCCTTTCTCGCCCCTGCGCCTTCAATTAAATAATATGTGCTTAAATAACATGAAGACTGCTACTTTTTTGAAGGCAATAAAATAAGCTGATACAGTTAATCGCTGTCATAAATTTAAATGATAGCACGTATTGCAGCGACAATCTACTTATGATATGAGAGACATCCATAGAAATTTAATTGTCACCTCTAAAAAATAAAGGTACCTAATTAATATTTCTTGGTTTATAGGCATAGGTCGGCAGTCACTGAAATCCCCACCTTGCTCATTGCTGCAGTATTCCAATGGAAGATGCCAAAGAAAACAACCCATTCTACTGATGAGATGGATTATAGGTCGAGGTCTCGCTTTCTACATTTTGAGGGAAGTGGCGCTGCTACACTCCATGTTGATCTGGCACAAGTTTACGATGACAATGCACCATTACAAGACACAGTGCTTACATGGCGCAGACGATTTCAGTGTGGTCGAACGAGTCGGAATAACTTATGAGGAGAACATGGCAAGTGCCATAATCTATTTTCCCAGAAACGTCGCTCAGTCGAAGAGGGATCAAAATAAGCGAACAGGTGTCTCGGCTTATCTGTAGATATTCTACCTTTTCAGTGTTTTATAGGTGGTTTGTATGCCTTTTATCAGTGACTAGTTCAACCAAGAGGTGGCACAGTGGCGGGCGGTCGGCTTTTGGCGGCCGTGGTGAGCAGACGTCATACACGTGCTGTGTACGGCTGTCTCCTGTGGTCTGCTCGGCTAGTCAGAGCGCCTGTTGCAGTAGTAAGCCGCTTTCTTTCAGACTTGAATGAATTCGTATTAGAAACAAAGATGAGTCTGCCTAATAGCCGGCCGCTGTGGCCGAGCGGTACTAGCCGCATCAGTCGGGAACCGCGCTGCTGCTACGGTCGCAGGTTCGAATCCTGCCTCGGGCATGGATGTGTGTGATGTCGTTAGTTTTAATTAGTTCAAAGTCTAGGGGACTGATGACCTCAGATGTTAAGTCCTATAGTGCTTAGAGCCATTTTTTTCTGCCTAATAGGAGAGATATATTGTAGATTACGTTTGATCAGAACGTTCAGAGACCGAGTTCGTTTGAAATCGAGCCATGGCTTGAGGAACTGTGAAAATTCCTTTTGTAGGTATTATACACTATGTGATCAAAAGTATCCGGTCACCTCCCAAAACATACGATTTTCATGTTCGGTGCATTGTGCTGCCACCTTTTGGCAAGTACACCTTATCAGCGACCTCAGTAGTCATTAGATATCGTGAGAGAGCAGAATGGGGCGCTCCGCGGAAGTTACGGACCTCGCAAGTGGTCAGGTGATTGGGTGTCACATGCGTCTTACGTCTGTACGCGAGGTTTTCACACTCCTAAACATCCATAGGTCCACTGTTTCCAATGTCATAGTGAAGTGGAAACGTGAAGGGACAGGTGCAGCTCAAATGCGCACAGGCCGACCTCGTCTGTTGTCTGACAGAGACAGTTCAAAAAATGGCTCAAATGGCTCTGAGCACTATGGGACTTAACATCTATGGTCATCAGTCCCCTAGAACTTAGAACTACTTAAACCTAACTAACCTAAGGACATCACACAACACCCAGCCATCACGAGGCAGAGAAAATCCCTGACCCCGCCGGGAATCGAACCCGGGAACCCGGGCGTGGGAAGCGAGAACGCTACCGCACGACCACGAGATGCGGGCACAGAGACAGTTGAAGAGGCCGTAGTGTGTGATAGGTAGACATCTATCCAGACTATTACACAGGAATTCCAAACTGCATCAGGATCCACTGCAAGTACTATGACAGATGTTGGGAGGTGAGAAAACTTGGATTTCGCTGTCGAGTGGCTGCTCATAAGGCAAACATCATACCGGTGTATGCAAAACGACGCCTCACTTGGTGTAAGGAGCGTAAACATTGGATGATTGAGCACTGGAATATGTTGTGTGGAGTGACGAATCACGGCACAGGATGTCGCGATCCGGTGGCAGGGTGTGGGGTACGGCGAATGGCCTGTGAAAATCATCTGCCAGCGTTTGTAGTGCCAACAGTAAAATTCGGAGGCTGCGGTGTCATGGTGTGATCGTGTTTCTCATGAAGGGAGCTTGCAACCCTCGTTGTTTTGCATGGTACTATCACAGCACAGGCCTACATTGATGTTTTAACCGACTTCTTGCTTCTCACTGTTGAAAGCAGTTCGGAGTTGGCGATTGCATCTTTCGTTACTATCGGGCACCTGTTCATAATGCACGGCTTGTGACGGAGTGGTTGCACAACAATAACATACCTGTAATGGACTGGCCTGCACAGAGTCCTGACCTGAATCCTACAGAACACCTTTGGGATGTTTTGGAAAGCGGACTTCGTGCCAGGCATCACCGACCGACATCGATACCTCCCCTCAGTGAAGAATGGGCTGCCATTCCCGAAGAAACCTTGCAGCGGCTGATTGAACGTATGCCTGCGAGAGTGGAAGCTGTTATCAAGGCTAAGGGTGGGCCAACACCATACTGAATTCCGGCATAGCCGATGGAAGGCGCCACGAATTTGTAAGTCAATTTCAGCCAGGTGTCTAGATACTTTTGATCACATAGTGTAGGTATTCTCCTTTCTGTTGTGAGAAGTACAGTCTATTTGAAGCTTAGAAACACCGGTTTGATGAGAAAATCGTTGATTCCAGAGGTGGAACGTTTCAATATAAAAATCGGGACGGCAACGTGAATGAGGTTTCTGTCACGCAATCAGGATTTGGAATTAGCACTGGTTGTGTCTTTGAGCTGCCTTTCGAGGTCACTGTAGAACAAATAAATTCCTTACGGGAGAATAATCAGTAACTCTGCTGAAAAGTGATCGCATGCTCACAAGTTCCCCATCCTGGATGGAACTAGAAATTGTGGGTAGATTTACACAAATACCTATCAATGTGTGCGGTTTTCATGCCATCGTGATAAATGACGGGCTGCCAAGAACCTGCGTGTCGTGTGGTACTACAAGGCACGTCCGCTCGTAATGCATGCAGAGAGGTGACCGAAACCATAGGACAGTCATATGCACAGATGCAAATGACGATAGTATCGCGTACACGAGGTATAAAAGGGCGATGCATTGGCAGAACTCTCATTTGTATCTAGGTGATCCATGTGAAAATGTTTCCGACATGATCACGGCAGCGAGACTGAAATTAACAGATCTTGAACGCGAAATGGTAATTGCAGCAAAGACGCATTGCGGCGGAGCGGGTTGGTCTCCCACTACCCTTTAAACAATCAGCCCGCCTACCTGGATAACTTTCAGGTTGTCTGCCGCATCACTCTGCGACGGTAGATACTGGTTTAGCACACAAACAAAACACGACGAAATAATAATTTTCCAAAGCACTTTTAATTACATCAGAAATCTTTGGTAACGAAACAAAAGAAAATTCCAGAAAATTAGATTTTATAAACCTATCCTCTTGGTTGTAGTTTCAATTGATACTATAGACGAATACATCACAGGCCCTAACTCCGTTTCACAGTGCCAGCACGGTTCTTGTGCGTTTTAGGTAAAACTTATATCTTCCATACTGCTGAAATTATTGATTTTAAATTTTAACAGTACGGTTGTGTTGTTCATAGAATTTGGTAACCGAAGTATGAAAAACATCTATTAATATTTAATAGTACTTCTTCAGATTCATAGCGCGTATGCGTGACGTATAGCACGCAGCATTATTTCGGTACACGATTCGCTAAGCCCACTAGCCAGTGTCAGCCGAGCCAGCGTGAGAACCAAACATCATCTCTCCTCCAAGTTCCGCGGAAAGCTACGCTTTCGATGCAAGATGACAACTATGCAACAGCGTAGCAGATTTCGTTTCGAAAATCGTTAGTTAATTTAGTATTCCGACATCACCAGTGTCAAGAATGTGTCGAGAATTTCGTATTTCGGGCATTACCTCTCACCCCAGACAAAACAGTGACCGACGGATTTCACTTAACGATCGATAGCAGCGGTGATTGCGTAGAGTTGTCAATGCTGACAGACAAACAACACTGCTCGAAATAATCGCAGAAATTGATGTGGGGCGTACGACGAACGTATCTGTTAGGACACCGAGTCAAAATTTGGCGTTAATGGGCTATGGCGGCAGACAACCAAAGCGAGTGCCTTTGCTAACAGCACTATATCGCCTGCAGCGCCTCTCCTGGGCTCGTGACCATTTCCGCTGGAACCTATATGACTGGGAAACTGTGGCCTGATCAGATGAGTCCCGATTTCGGTTGGTACAAGCTGGTGGTAGGGTTCGAGTGTGGCGCAAACCTCACTATGCCATGGACCCAAGTGGGTACTGAACAAGCAGGTGATGGCTCCTTAACGGCGTGGGCTCTGTTTACATGGAATGGACTTGGTCCTCTGGTCTAACTGAACAGATCATTAAACAGAAATGGTTATGTTCAGCTACTTGCAGACCATTTGCAGCCGTTCTTGGACGTCATGTAGCCAAACAACGATGGAATTTTTATGGATGACCATGCGTCATGTGAACGGGCCATAATTGTTAGCGATGGATTTGAAGAACATTCTGTACAACTCGAGCGAACGATTTGGCTACTCAGATCGTCCGACATGAATGCCATCGAACATCCGTGGGAGATAATCAAGAGGTCGGTTCATGCACAAAATCTTGCACCGGCAACAGTTTCGCCATTATAGTTGCCTATAGAGGCAGCATGGCTCTCTATTTCTGCAGGGGCTTCGAACGACTTCCAACGACTTCAACGCCACGTCGAGTTGCTGCAGTACTCCGGGAAAAAGGAGGTCCGACACTATATTAGGAGGTGTCCCACGACTTTTCTCACCTCACTATACAACGCTGAGCGGCCCAGTTACCGCAGGCGAAGCTGTGAGACACCCGACCATGTCAACACTGCCGTTAACCTAAACAGCGGCAGCCTCTGGACAAAGCCCTGTGCCTCGTGCTTCAGTAGTCACCCGGAATGAAAATGCTCATGAAAGTGAATTACTGATGGACATTAACGACTCCCTTGTAACAAAGGAATCCGAGCGTCAAGATGAAGAATCAGCTGCAGTGCCGGAAAAGACAGCAGAGCCAACTACAATATTTCAGACGAAAAAGAGCCCAGAAAACAACAATATGCTCGAGGTCCCATCTGCCAGAGAATAGGACCACGCACAAGAAACAAATGTGGCACCGGAAAACATTGATACCTCTCTAAGAAGCAGTTCGCAAGTGCGCTGAAGAATCGGTACTTGTTCTGAGAGAGAAGACAAAGAAAGTCAGTAACAAACAGAAGTTTGTGTTTGAGCATACATGTATATGATTCAGTTCAAGGCGAAAAGATTACTGCACGCCCTGTGCCACGAAATACTGCAGCTAAGCGCTACTCACGACACAAAGGAAGTGCTTCCTGAGACCAGATGTTCTAACTGCTCCTTCTATTGGAAATGTTCGTTGATGAGGTTCGTGCCCCGACCAGCTAGCGGTAGAATGTCTGTATACTGTCTGATGAGGAACGTTAAAAAAGAAGTCTGTCATGCTGCAACTATGTTCACGCCGAGTGCGTATTAATTGCACCGAGCAGCTCAAATAATCATATGCTCCCCGACGTGTACGAGCACCGCTACACGTAGATGCATACAAACTGCTATTATTGCACTAATCATGGTTACAGCCTATACACAGCAATAGTTTCTCCACTAAAGTTTTCAGTTTACGTAAGATAAATAGTCTGAATCAGTACGATTTTTTTTTTTTTTTTTTTTTTTTTTTGGCAGCTGCATATATGCAGCGCTGTGTTATTAATCTGTATCGCTGCACTGATAAAATGTTTCGTAAGCACGTAATATTATTTGGTTTGAAGTAAATGTCAAACACGGTGAATTCACGTAATGCCCGTTTATTATAGTCTAAGCACATCCTATAATTGTTTTAAAGAAGCAACCTTTCCCTAAGCTGGGTGGAATTAGTTACGTAAATTTCAGTCAAAGAGTTTGCAATAAGATCCAGATTTCACCAGCTGCTTTAACGAAACCTAAGTATTTTCTCACAATTTGATACTAGTATTCACTTCCTTTTTTGTTAAATAACTAACAGTCTATCACTTTGGGACAAAATTCAGTCTTCCATTGACAATAATCAATTCAAGCCAATTTGGGTTCTTTTCCTATCTTGGTTTTACGTAATGATATACTCAAAGTTGCTGATCTACCTATTTCAAGCTTAATGATTTCTAGCAGATCGCAAATCTCCAAAATGTAAAAACAATCTCGCATCGCCTACGTACAAGAGAACACGTTAAGTTACGACACGATCAAGCAAGCGCTAGAAGCACATTAACAATGTATTACTTTATCTTCTGTATTCCGCGGTGTCCTCAAAGAGTACTCACAAGGTGTATTCTTTGAGGTCACTTGTTCTGTTCCGTGATCTATAAGTACACTACTTTGCAATCTACTTTTACTTTACTTTGATACAAAATGGATTCTATTTTACCTTCCTTTGCAAAAATACTAAGTTACTTTATACTGGATTTCTTTTCTATTTCTTTTTACATTGTTTCTCTTCAGTATACTTGCTACTATTCAAGTAATGCTATCACAGTGGGACTTTGTTTTCTGTTTTTATTAAATTTGGATATTGGATTTGGGGCTTGTATTGGGTTTTGAGTACTATTTTTATATTTTAATCTTTGCGTCCAAAGGAAGCGGCGTTACAACGTGCAGACAACGACACATCAAGCATTATTCAACACAAAAACTGGGCAGATGAATCGGATGAATTGAAAGAAGACTGTTAAATGGCTGAAACTGAAGGTACGGGGTAGATCCTGCCCAACGAGATCAATCTGGAAACTACTCTGCTGGAACAAACATCTGGAATGATATGTTTCCGGGAGCACATCTTATAACGAATATTAGCAGTGATAATAAATATAGCCAGATGAACGCAATACGAGCATTCAAAATCACCTAGCTGAACACTAGTAAGACACGCTCGTCTTTGCACTACAACACTCGCAAGACTTCCTACATACAGCCGGCGTCGATATACAGGGTGATTCAAAAAGAATACCACAACTTTAGGAATTTAAAACTCTGCAACGACAAAAGGCAGAGCTAAGCACTATCTGTCGGCGAATTAAGGGAGCTATAAAGTTTAATTTAGTTGTACATTTGTTCGCTTGAGGCGCTGTTGACTAGGCGTCAGCGTCAGTTGATGCTAAGTGGCGACCGCTCAACAGAAAGCTTTTTGTGTTATTGAGTACGGCAGAAGTGAATCGACAACAGTTGTTCAGCGTGCATTTCGAACGAAGTATGGTGTTAAACCTCCTGATAGGTGGTGTATTAAACGTTGGTATAAACAGTTTACAGAGAATGGGTGTTTGTGCAAAGGGAAAAGTTCTGGACGGCCGAGAACGAGAGGTGCTACTGTAACTGGACTACAGTATCTGGAGATGTTAGAGAATTGGCTGTTCCCTCAGCTCGAACAAGAAGCACAACAATTCATATTTCAGCAGGATGGAGCGCCACCACATTGGCACTTATCTGTCCGTAACTACCTGAACGTCAACTACCCGAGGCGATGGATCGGCCGCCAGGCAGCCCGTGACAGAGCACTTCATCACTGGCCTCCAAGAAGCCCTGATCTTACCCCCTGCGATTTTTTCTTATGGGGGTATGTTAAGGATATGGTGTTTCGGCCACCTCTCCCAGCCACCATTGATGCTTTGAAACGAGAAATAACAGCAGCTATCCAAACTGTTACGCCTGATATGCTACAGAGAGTGTGGAACGAGTTGGAGTATCGGGTTGATATAGCTCGAGTGTCTGGAGGGGGCCATATTGAACATCTCTGAACTTGTTTTTGAGTGAAAAAAAACCTTTTTAAATACTCTTTGTAATGATGTATAACAGAAGGTTATATTATGTTTCTTTCATTAAATACACATTTTTAAAGTTGTGGTATTCTTTTTGAATCACCGTGTACAGTAAAGTGAGAAAATCATGGGACACCAGCTAATATCGAGTCGGACCCACTTTTGTCCGGTGTAACGCAGCAGCTCGACGTGACAAGGACTTAACAAGTCGTTGCAAGCCCCCTGCAGAAATACTGAGCCTTGCTGCCACTATGCTTGTTCACAATTGCGAAAGAGTTGCCACTGCAGGACTTTTTGTACGAACTGATCCCTCGAATATGGGATTCACATCGGGCGATCTGCGTGGCCAAACCACTCGTTCGAATTGTCCAGAATGTTCTTCAAACCAAACGCGAACAATTGTGGAGCGGTGATCTGGCGCATTGTCATCCATAAAAGTTCCGTCATGTTTGGGAACATAAAGTCCATGACTGGGTGCTTATGGTCAATTATCAGCTCAGACGGACAAGAGGAGTCAGTCTATTCCATGTAAACATTGCCAACAGCATTATGGAGCAACTGTCAGCTTGTAGAGTGCCTTATTGACAACTTGGATTCATGGCATCGTGGCGTCTACGCCTCACTGGAACCCTACCATCAGCTCTTAACAACAGAAATGGTGTACAGTGAAGGCCGTTGCTGAATAGATTTACTAGTAGAAAAATTTGATTTTTTTTTTCACTTGATGTTCGTCAGTGCCTTCTGCCTGGCGGTAAGTTACAGTGTCACAGTCACGTTGCCCAAAACCAGATAGAACCACCCTGAAACTCACGCGTTGGACCATCAGCAGCTAAACTCACGTGTTGCTGACGAGTTAACGCTACAGAACTGCGCGTCTTACGATCTGACCGACCAATAGGGAGGCTTGGAGGCGGTCAGGTGGGGGTGGAACCGCGGCCAGCTGCTGGGAGCTTCCAAACCGGCTGGCAGCTTCCAAACCGACCAGGCGCCCTCCTCTCCTGCTCTCTTGAGCGGTAGCCCATTCAGTCCCGGCTACTTCTCCAGGCCTGCCTGTTTAAGGCATTAAACTTCCATGCGCATAAAAATATGTTTTCTTTACGGGTGTCTACAGCTTTCCCCTCTAGGCCAATCCTGACGCATTAACAATAGGGTCTCGTCCGACCAGGCCACGGTTTTCCAGTCGTGTAGGGTCCAACCAGTATGGTCACGAGCCCAAGAGAGGCGGTGTAGGGGATATCGTGCTGTGAGCAAAGGCACTCGCGTCGGTTGTCGGCTAACATAGCCCATTAATGCCGTATTTCTTCACACTTCTCTAACGTGTAACTTCGTCGTACATCGCACATTGATTTCTACGGTTACTTCAGTGTTGCTTGCGGGCAGAACTGACAGCTCTACTCAAACGCTCCTCGAAGTCGTTGAGTGAAGGCGTCGACTTCTGCGTCGTCCGCGGTGAGAGGTAATGCCTGGAGTTTGGAATTCTCCGCACACTCATGATACTGTGGAATTTGGAATATTGAATCTTCTAGCGATTTCCGAAATGGGATGTCCCATGCGTCTGCAACTACCATTCCGCGTTCAGAATCTGTTAATTCCATTCGTGTGGCCATAATCACATCGGACACCTTTTCATATGTATCACCCTGAGTACAAATGACAGCTCCGCCAATGCAGATGCCCTTTCGTACATTGTGTAAGTGATACTGCCGGCATCGGCACATGTGCTATCGCATGATTTTCGTCACCTCAGTGTACTGAGGTTACAGGAAGTAGCAGACGTTAGATTAGGGAACTGCCTTCCTCACGAAAGAAGGCACCCACGTCAATAGATACAAAAACTGGCAAATTCCCTTTACAAACTTCTAGCAATTGTAGCGGGGAATGAGTACATAATATTTTGGATAGGAACCAATGTCCGAAAACGTACTGCTTCCATTTTACGACGGTTTCAGCTCAGCTTGAGGAACTGAATTAGGCGTGACACAGTACAATTATTAGCTAACATCTACATCTACATCTAAGTGATTACTCTCCTATGCACAATAAAGTGCCTGGCAGAGGGTTCAATAAACCACCTTTAAGCTGTCTGTCTACAGTTCGACTCTCGAAGGGCATGCGGCAAAAACGAGCACTTAAATTTTTTTGTGAGAGCCCTGATTTCTCTTATTTTATCGTGATATCATTTCTCCCTATGTAGGTGGGTGCCAACAGAATGTTTTCGCAATCGGAGGAGAAAACTGGTGATTGAACTTTCATGAGAAGATCCCCTCGCAACGAAAAACGTCTTTGTTTTAATGATTGCCACACCAATTCACGTATTATGTCTATGGCACTATCTTCCCTTTACGCGATAATACAAAACGAGCCACCCTTCTTTGTACTTTTTCGATGTCAGGCGTCAGTCCCATCTGATGCGGATCCCACACCGCACAGCAATACTCCAGAATAGGGCGGATAAGCGTGGTGTAAGCAGTCTCTTTAGTAGACCTGTTGCACCTTCTAAGCGTTCTACCAATGAATCGCAGTCTTTGCTTGCCTCTACCCACAACATTATCTATGTGATCGTTCCCATTTAGGGTATTTATAATTGTAATCACCTAAATATTTAGTTGAATTTACAGCCTTCCTACTTGTGTGACTTCTCTAGTAATCGGAATTTAGCGGATTTCTTTTAGTACACATGTGAATAACTTCACATTTTTCTTTATTCATTTGCCACTTCTCGCACCATACAGATATCTTATCGAAATCATTTTGCAATTCATTTTGGTCATCTGATGACTTTACAAGACGGTAAATGACAGCATCATGTGCAAACAGTCTAATACGGCTACTGAGATTGTCTCCTATGTCGTTAATATAGATCACGAACAATAGAGGGCCTATAACACTTCCTTGGTTAATGCAGGATATTATTTCTGTTTTACTCGATGACTTTCCGTGTACTACTACGAACTGTGACATTTCTGACAGGAAATGACGAATCCAGTAGTAAAACAGAGGCGACATTCCATAGGCACGCACTTTGGTTAGAAGACGCTTGTGAGGAACGGTGTCGAAAGCCTACTGGAAATCTAAAAATATGGAATCAGTTTGACATCCCCTGTCGATAGCACTCATTACTTCATGAGTATAGAGAGCTAGTTGTGTTTCGCAAGAACGATATTTTCTGAACCTGTGCTGACTACGTGTCAATAAATCGTTTTCTTCGAGGTACTTCATAATTTTCGAATACAGTATATGCTCCAAAACCCTACTGCAAATCGACGTTAGTGATGTGGGCCTGTAATTCAACGGATTACTCCTAATTCCCTCTTTGGGTACTGGTGTGACTTGAGCAATTTTCCAGTCTTAGGTACAGATCTTTCTGTGAGCGAGCGGTTGTATATAACTGCTAAATATGGAGCTATTGTATCAGCATACTCTGAGAGGATCATGACTGGTATACAATCTGGCTGGGGAGCCCTGCTTTTATTAAGTGATTTAAGCTGCTTTGCTACACCAAGGATATCTACTTATATGTTTCTCATCTTCTCAGTTGTTCTTGATTGGAACTCAGGAATATCTACTTTGTCTTCTTTGGTGAAGGAGTTTCGGAAAACCGTGTTTAATAACTCTGCTTTAGTAGCACTCAGTGACTTCACCGTTATTATCGCGCAGTAAGGTATTGATTGCGTCTTTCCACTGGTATGCTTTATGTATTGTAACAGTTCTGTCACTAAATGTAACACTTCTGCTACTAAATGTAACTGGGTTTTCTCTTTTGATGCTAGTCAATTGTCAGGATGAACATTCTAAAGCATTATGTCAGGGTGAAAATACTAAATTAATTAATTTTTCTCTCTTAACAACATGTGGGCAGGGTGGGCTCTTCCTTGGCTCAGGTATGAGGTAGAATGAAACAGCATTTTTACATAAGATAACTTTTATTGAAGATTTGTACAAGTGTTTCCTTACTCGATGTTTAACTTCTGTCTTCTGGCGCCGAGGCTGCTGCTTGCTATTCCATTACAGCGGCTGACTTGGTGCGTCTGTGCATGATGTAGTCTCTTCTTGCATGACGGCCTTCAGCACCGAAACTGCCTGAAAACTACTGCTACTCTTCTCTCTTTTCTTCTCTCTTCCTCCATCAGGCCCACTGCATTTCGCGTATTTATTCACTTCAGTCCCCTGGATGTGAACGACTTCACGGTCATTGCCTCGTCTGTCACGTTGAAAAGCTTCTCGAATAATCTTCTTAACGTCGATCATTGGCTCTTGGAATGTAGGCGAGGGCCTTTGATCACATGTGACAACTGAGAAACACGTGAGCTGGTCATTGCCTCTTCTGTCACGTTGAAAAGTTTCTCGAAGAGTCTTCTTAATGTCGGTCATTGGCTCTTGGAATGTAGGCGAGGGCCTTTGCTCACATGTGACAACTGAGAAACACGTGAGCCGGTCAGGCGATGCCCTGACGGCTGAATCGACAGCGTCCGCTTATGTGGGACTTGCTGACTTCACGTTCATTGTCTCTTCTGCTC
The DNA here is from genome assembly GCF_023898315.1 of Schistocerca nitens. Taxonomy (NCBI): domain Eukaryota; kingdom Metazoa; phylum Arthropoda; class Insecta; order Orthoptera; family Acrididae; genus Schistocerca; species Schistocerca nitens. The sequence continues at coordinate 117,189,188 of NC_064614.1, read as the reverse complement.
TACTGTTCTGCCCGCTGTTTGCCAGTATGTAACTTTCTAAACTGAACCAAGTTTTTCATTTATATTCTAATTTCTACTTCACTTTGGTTTCACTAATTTATTTACTTAAGTACCACTCAACATTCCTCCACACTTCGGAGAAATTCACCCTCGAATTTACCACTCAACATTCCTCCACTCTTCACACGGCGAAAGCACTAACACAAGCAATGAAAATTCTCGACTTAGAAGATTACACACGCTTCACATTAAGTATGTTGAAAATACTTTATCACTTTGCTAAAGCACTGTACGCTCATGAATCACATAGTTCACACATAAATCGTTGTAATAAGTGTAACAAATCTTGATGACAATGAATAAACAAGAATAGATTTTTCACTTAGAAAATTACATAGCAACACCTGTTTAATCTACCCTATACTAATGCAAGAATATCTATTCTACAGTATTGTTTATTTTAACATGAGACAGTTTAATAAAGATTGAAGTGCAATAAACAAAATTAATACACTAATGCTCAAAAGTAACCACTGAAGTACACCAGTTAAGAGTGTGGTATCCAGTTAACAGAGATTTGATGAAGTGGTATATTATTATTTGGCTTATTTTTTCGTCTTAAATAAAACAAAACAGTACAAAGCAGAAACACCAACACAAAGGTTCCAGATATACCTGTTCCTAGCATTATAATTTCAGTTTTGTGTTCACTTTTTAATTTTAAGACATGTTGCATCATAACATTGGCATCAATTTTGCCTTGCTCTGAGTTTATGAACATATCTAATGACTTCAGAAGGGAACTGTCAAGGGAGTCATTGAGGTAGGATAGGTTTTATGTAGGAAATGCTTGCATGGCGTCTTCTGAAAAAAGCAAACAACATGGTTATGGACCTACCAACCTAGTAAAAACAAAAACAAAAACAAAGAAAAGAAGGAATACTTTGTTAACTACAAGATCTACATGTTTCTACGTTCAACTTTTTTTCTTAAAAAATAAACCATTATCATTTATTAATTATTTACATTTGTATATTATCCACAGTCTACTAAGATTCCACTAGGACATTCGCACCCTTGGTCAAAGATTGTATGGTGCCATGTCTGTATGTTGTGCTGGCGTGGCCACTCTTTTTCCTTTTCGGGAACTTCCTCCACCCTTCTGAAAAACAGACACTATTGTTGAAGGAATTACATCTGGAGCGCCCTTAAAAGGTTTTAAACGACTTGCATGGGCAATAGTAGTTCGGGTGGGCAGTTGCAGTTTAACGTTGACTGGTGACGTGATCTCAATAATTTGATAAGGACCTCTGTAGTTTGTTACAAATTTCTTCGTTTTTCCTTTCGCAATGTATGGGGTTGACAGCATCACCCACTGACCGATTTTGTAATTTGGATATTTAGCTAGGGCATTACCTAATTTTTCCTGTCGTTCCAGAGCCTTTGTATTAGATTTTTGAACCTTTTTCCATACATCCTTCATCATTCGACTGAAATCTCTTACTGTTTCTCCAACTTTTCCGTTTTTCTGCCTGATTGCATCAAAAGGGGACGGCATTTTTCTCCCATAGACTACTTCATAAGGTGACATTCCAGTTGCTTCATGCGTTTTGGCGTTGTATACCGACATGATTATTGGTAAATACGTATCCCAATTAGAATGTTGTTCATTAATATAATAACTAAGCATCTCGCCAATTGTCCGATGAACTCTTTCTGTGCGCCCGTTGTACTGAGGGTGTAACGGAGTTGTGCGTAATTTGCGTATTTTTAGTAAGTGGCATAGCTGTTTCATTAATTCAGACATAAAATTAGATCCCTGATCTGTGATAATAGCTTCAGGTACGCCAAATTCAAGTATCCAGTTGTTAACTAAAGCTTGGGCAACTGTATTTGCTTGCTGATCTGGGAGACTCACCATAGCTAGATAGCGTGAAAAGTGATATATAATCGTAAGAACATACTTATTACCAGCAGGTGTTTTATGAAATGGCCTGTAGAGATCCAGTCCACAGATTTGAAATGGACATGAAGCCTCAGGGAGCCTCTGTAAGGGTATTTTTGAACGAGAAAGTTCAGCTCGTTGTGAGCACGCAATGCAATTACGAACGTACTGCGCAACATCCTGCTTTCTGGTTTGCCACCAAAATCGCTCTGCTACACGTCTTTCGGTTGTCCGCTGTCCACCGTGTCCTGCAAGGATATGATCGTGGGCCTCTGCCATTATTTCTTGTCTAAGGTGTTGGGGAACAACAATTCGCTGTCCAAGTTTTGTTTTACGGCATAATACACCATCTTCGAAGCAAAATTGTTTTGAGTTGCGTATTTTTTGCATTCTGTATCCCCATCTTGTGCCTTTCTCCAGTCCTCAGTATCTCGGCCTGTTGCTTCCAAAAGTGCTATTTTCCAATTTAGACAATCTGCGTTCATGTGTTTTTTGCCTGGTTTATGGATAACTTCGAAATCCATTTCGGAAAGACATAGGGCCCAACGGGTGAGACGACTAGATAGATCCTTTAATCCAAGCAACCATTTTAAAGCTGCGTGGTCTGTAATAACCTTGAATTTCCTATCATACAAGTAGCATTTAAAGTATTTGATGCCATAAATAGCACTTAACAATTCTTTCTCCGTTGTGGAATAATTTCTTTCTGCCGTTGTTAGTTGTCTCAAAGTGTATGCAATGGGGTGTTCCGCGCCATTAATATTCTGCCTCAAAACAACTCCTACTGAATGACCACTTGCGTCACAGGATAAAATAAATTCTTTATTATAATCTGGGTAGGCTAATACTGGACTGTGTGTTAACTTATCTTTAAGGGTTTGAAATGCTGATTCACGATCTTCAGACCAATGAAATTTTGCACCCTTTTTCAATAACTGGGTTAAGGGTCGGGCAATTTCAGCAATATTTTGAACATATTTTCGGTAATACGATGCGAGACCAATGAAACTTTGTACTTCCTTAACGCGTTGTGGTGTTGGGAAGTCCTTAACTGCCGAAATTAATCAAGGATCTGTTTTAATTCCTTTTTCACTAATGCCATGCCCTAGGTATGTAACCTCTGTCAATGCAAAACTACATTTTTCCATATTTAATGTTAATTTAGCTTTTCTAAGTCTCTGAAAAACATTATGCAAACGAACATCATGTTCATTAATGTCTTTGGAGAATACAATAATATCGTCTAGATATAAACAACATTGCTGAGTTTTGAGTCCTCGCAATACTCCATCGAGTAGTCTTTGAAAAGTTGCTGGTGCATTTTTCAAACCGAAAGGCATTCTTTTACATTGCCAGTGGCCTCCAGTGGTATAAAATGCTGTTTTGTGCCTATCTTCAGGTGCAACTTCCAATTTATGATATCCGCTACGTAAATCGGTTGTTGAAAAGTATTTACTGTTACCCAAACTGTCAATGATATCTGTAATGTTTGGAAGAGGATAAACATCTGAGATAATTTGTTTGTTAAGGTGTCTGTAGTCACAACAAAATCTATATCGTTTCGTAGCGTTGGGAGACTTCTTTGGAATAATTACAATATTTGAATTATAAGGTGAATCAGAATATTCTATAATTCCATCTTTTAGATGCTGTTCTAAAAATTCATCTAGTACTGGCTGTAAGTGATGCGGAACTCTATAAGGCTTCCTATAAACTGGGGGGTTATTTCCTGTTGGGATCCTATGCTGTGTAATATCTGTTGCTGTCAGTGGACCTTCTGCATTAAATAAATCTTGGAACTCAACGAAAACTGCTTCTATCGTGTCTCTATCATTTCCTTTCAAATGCTCAATCTTCTGGCGTAATGCGGTTTTGTAGGCGTCTGGTTTCTGACCATCATCAATATCTGACCACATGAAATCTTCTTCTTCAAAAGTACTGACTGTAGCTACTAATATTCCCTTATGCAATTCTTTGTCCTCCACTCCGAAATTGTCAATATGTACCGGTACTTTTCTTTCACCCTCAACGTCTTGAACCCGTACAACACTTCTACGTACAAAACAATGTGATACATCTAATTCCTCATTTTCATCTAATGGCTCTATTAGACATACTGTATCTGTAGGTACCTCGGGGTCAACGATCATCCAGAAAAGTTTTCCTGAGCCAAATGGTATCTTATCCCGCGAATCAACCTTCAAGGACGTTGCACGCAGTGTAGTTGATTTCGCCTTCCAGTTGGAGAAATCTTGCGGCAACGGGCCCTTTGCAGCGGTGTCACCTAGCTGAAACACTATTCCGCTAAGTTCTACAATTTGCTGTCTGAGGTCGATTTTAGCGTGATGTTTATTCAGGAAATCCAACCCTAGGATCACGTCGTACCCGTCAGTTACCTTTGTTACCACTTCTACATCTTCTTGAAATTGTACACCGTGAATATAGAAAATCAATTATGTACATCTCAATGACTTCACTGTACCTCCTCCTACCCCACTCAATCTATACCTTGGAGGGTCATATTTCTTTTCTCCAATTCATTCATTATTCACTATTGATACGTTTGCGCCTGTATCCACCAGTATCCTTGCCTCTTTATCCTGTATGGTAGCAGATAACCAGCATTCTGCCTTCACATTCGCCTTAATGGCATGAAATTATATTGGGAACGCCTTGCGGCGGCTCCGACATTGCCGTTTAACTGATTTATGTTTCCAAAAACTTACTTAGACCTGCATTCCTTGAATGTGCGACCGATTCTTTGACAATTAGTTCAATTAGGTTGTCTGCAATTTTTTGCTATATGGCCCTGTCGATCGCACCTAAAACATCGTACTCCTGCTGAAAATACATTTAGCTTCTCCTTGTATCTGATGGCAATGTCAATTTCTTCGAAAGTCGTCGCCACAGATACAGCTTCCGCAAAATTTTTAGGAAACTCTGCCCTGACACGACGGGACGTTTCAGGAGGTAACCCACGTAAAAATGTATCCAGAGCTCTATCTTCTGCCTCTTGTAAAATTACTGTATTTGCTTCATCACTAGCTGTCAACTGATAGGTGTTAATATTAAATTTTCTAATCATATTTACAAAGCTTTCTAACGACTCGTTTTGCCTCTGAGTGATAGTGTTTAATTTTTCCCTATAAAATCTACAGCTGTTCTGTTTTTGAAAACGTTTATGTAATCCCTTCTTCAATTCCTCAAATGTTAGAGCATTCCGTAATTCTTCATGATATAATACTGTGCTTTAGCAACTCCTAGCAATCTTAACTTTGTCATTTGTAAGAGCTGTTCATCTGAGCATGATCCTAACTTTGCAGCTGCTACTAAATCATCAAGAAAGGCTGTTATGTCTTCGCCAGGTTTACCTGAAAAAGGAGTTACCAAGGCTGCTGCTGAGTAATCTAGGGTGAGAGGGATTACACTGGTTTGCCTAACCTCACACAACTGTTTAAATAATGCATTATTATCACTTTTAAGCTGTGCTATCTGATTAACTAAGTTCTGAATAGCTTCCTCAGTAGAAACCGCTTGTGGTGCTGACTCTGACTTTGTACGATTTCGTGTCATCATTTTACAAAAAACTATTAGTTACACAATCTTACTACGCTGAATTAAAAAGATGTTTGAATATTTGCGGCAAACTCTTAAAATTATGTGAGAAAATACACTTCTAAATAAAGAAAATATTACGACTGCTATGCAAACCCCTATCCTTTCACACATTAAACAATACTAACTGCGGACCTTTAGTGACCGTCATTCACACCTCATATTGAGCCAAGGGATTTTTCTCTGACACCAAATGTAACAGTTGTGTCACTAAATGTAACACTTCTGCTACTAAATGTAACTGGGTTTTCTCTTTTGATGCTAGTCAATTGTCAGGATGAGCATTCTAAAGCATTATGTCAGGGTGAAAATACTAAATTAATTAATTTTTCTCTCTTAACATGTGGGCAGGGTGGGTTCTTCCTTGGCTCGGGTATGAGGTAGAATGAAACAGCATTTTTACGTAAGATAACTTTTATTGAAGATTTGTACAACTGTTTCCTTACTCAATGTTCTGGCTCGGAGAACGGTAGCTGTGTCGTTTGCGAAGCCTTCTGCTGCGGCAGCGGCGGCGTCTGATTACGCTTGGCAGTGTGTATCTCGTGTCGCCGTCTCGCCCAGCTGACTGGAGACACGCAGCGCGAGGTGGCCTGTTTAATTATTGCGAGCGAAGTCGTGCATCGGATGGTGATACCTTGGATGTGGCGTCCCAGTGTTTCTCTTCTCTAAGCGGCCGCATGTATTGTGCGTCGGCCAGCGGGGCGGCGCGGCGGGGGAAGGCCAGTGTCCCGGACTCGAACAACGGACTCCCGCTTGCCAGTCTTCCGCTGTCAGGTCTTCATCCCAGCTCACAGGTGACTGCTGACGTGAGGCCGTCTCCTTCCCGTCCTCACGAGTCACCCAGGTATGTAAAAATCAGACTTCAAATACCTTTTAACTTCTGTCTTCTGGCGCCGAGGCTGCTGCTTGCTATTCCATTACAGCGGCGGACTTGGTGCGTCTGTGCATGATGTAGTCTCTTCTTGCATGACGGTCTTCAGCACCGAAACTGCCTGAAAACTACTGCTACTCTTCTCTCTTTTCTTCTCTCTTCCTCCATCGGGCCCACTGCATCTTGCGTATTTATTCACTTCAGTCCACTGGAGGTGAACGACTTCACGGTCATTGCCTCGTCTGTCACGTTGAAAAGCTTCTCGAATAATCTTCTTAACGTCGGTTATTTGCTCTTGGAATGTAGGCGAGGGCCTTTGATCACATGTGACAACTGAGAAACACGTGAGCTGGTCATTGCCTCTTCTGTCACGTTGAAAAGCTTCTCGAAGAGTCTTCTTAACGTCGGTCATTGGCTCTTGGAAAGTAGGCGAGGGCCTTTGCTCAAGTGTGACAACTGAGAAAGACGTGAGCCGGTCGGGCGATGCCCTGACGGCTGAATCGACAGCGTCCGCTTATGTGGGACTTGCTGACTTCACGGTCATTGTCTCTTCTGCTCTGCTGTTCTGCCCACTGTTTGCCAGTATGTAACTCTCTAAACTAAACCAAGTTTTTCATTTATATTCTAATTTCTACTTCACTTTGATTTCGCTAATTTGTTTACTTAAGTACCACTCAACAGTATGACCAGAATCTCTTTGGATTTTCTGACAGACTCCAAGACAAGTTTCGTTGTGGAAATTATTGAAAGCATCTCGCATTGAAGTAAGTGCTATATATTCGAACTTCTGCAAAACATTGCCACTCTTTGGGATTTTGAGTTCTTTTAAATTTGGCATGCTTTTTTCGCTGCTCCTGCAACAGCGAACTGACCCATTTTGTGTACCATGGGGGATCAGTACCATCACTTATTACTTTATGTGGTATATGTCTCTCAATTGCTGTCGATACTATCTCTTTGATATCATCCCACAATTTTTCTACGCTTACATGATCAGATCGGAAAGAGTGAAGACTGTCTCTTAAAAAGGCGTTAACAGCATTTTTATCAACTTTTTTAAATAGATGTACTTTGCGTTTCTTTTTGATGGTTGTAAGAGCTATGGTATTCAGCCTAGCAGCAACTACCTCGTGGTCCCTAATCCGTGTATTAGACACAATACTCACTATTCGTCCAGGATTATTTGTTGCTAAGAGGTCAAGTATGCTTTCGCAACCATTTACGCTTCGAGTGGGCTCATGAACTAATTGTTCAAAATAACTTTCTGAGAAAGCATTCATTATAATTTCGGATGACGTTTTATGCCTGCCGCCAGCTTTAAACTTATAACTTTTCCAGTATATCGAGGCTAGATTAAAGTTACCACCGACTATAATTGTATGAGTGGGGTTGTTGTTGTGGTCTTCAGTCCTGAGATTGGTTTGATGCAGCTCTCCATGCTACCCTATCCTGTGCAAGTTTCTTCATCTCCCAGTACCTACTGCAACCTACATCCTTCTGAATCTGCTTAGTGTATTCATCTCTTGGTCTCCCTCTACGATTTTTACCCTCCACGCTGCCCTCCAATGCTATATTTGTGATCCCTTGATGCCTCAGAATATGTCCTACCAACCAGTCCCTTCTTCTCGTCAAGTTGTGCCACAAACTCCTCCCCAATTCTATTCAATACCTCCTCATTAGTTATGTGATCTACCCATCTAATCTTTAGCATTCTTCTGTAGCACCACATTTCGAAAGCTTCTATTCTCTTCTTGTCCAAACTATTTATCGTCCATGTTTCACTTCCATACATGGCTACACTCCATACAAATACTTTCAGAAACGACTTCCTGACACTTAAATCTATACTCGATGTTAACAAATTTCTCTTCTTCAGAAACGCTTTCCTTGCCATTGCCAGTCTACATTTTATATCCTCTCTACATCGACCATCATCAGTTATTTTGCTCCCCAAATAGCAAAACTCATTTACTACTTTAAGCCTCTCATTTCCTAATCTAATTCTCTCAGCATCACCCGACTTAATTCGACTACATTCCATTATCCTCGTTTTGCTTTTGTTGATGTTCATCTTATATCCTCCCTTCAAGACACCATCCATTCCGTTCAACTGCTCTTCCAAGTCCTTTGCTGTCTCTGACAGAATTACAATGTCATCGGCGAACCTCAAAGTTTTTATTTCTTCTCCATCGATTTTAATACCTACTCCGAATTTTTCTTTTGTTTCCTTTACTGCTTGCTCAATATACAGATTGAATAACATTGGGGAGAGGCTACAACCCTGTCTCACTCCCTTCCCAACCACTACTTCCCTTTCATGCCCCTCGACTCTTATAACTGCCATCTGGTTTCTGTACAAATTGTAAATAGCCTTTTGCTCCCTGTATTTTACCCCTGCTACCTTTAGAATTCGAAAGAGAGTATTCCAGTCAACATTGTCAAAATCTTTCTATAAGTCTACAAATGCTAGAAACGTAGGTTTGCCTTTCCTTAATCTTTCTTCTAAGATAAGTCGTAAGGTCAGTATTGCCTCACGTGTTCCAATATTTCTACGGAATCCAAACTGATCTTCCCCGAGGTCGGCTTCTATCAGTTTTTCCATTCGTCTGTAAAGTGGGGTCCCTATTTGAAGTAAGATTCAAATTTTCTTTGAACTGTTCTTCAGCAACTATACATCTGAGTCGGGGAGGTGGGGGGGGGGGGGTTGGTAAAGGACCAAGTTAATAGTTAGGTCAGATTGTCAAGTATAACCTCTACCCATACTGTTCACAGGAACTATCTACTTCAATTTCACTACAAGGCAAACTACTTCTGACAGCAGTAAGTACTCCACCATCAACTGTACCATCACAGGAAACATAAAGAAATATCCATTTATCACTTAAGCACATTTGTTTGTATTTACACTTGAACATTACGTATTTATATTGTTCCAAAACAAAGAAGAACCTAGCACACCGTACGTAGAGAACAGTAATAATACAACACTGTTCAATGTGGTAGCCACCAAAGTTGTTATAGGCAAGTTCTGGTATATACTTTACATCTGACCTGGTGTGTATTCAATTTCGAGTGTAGCGGCCAGAGTTCGTACCAGAATATCAGCATATATTCCTCTACAGGAATCGCATCGAACACCCTATAGAAGAGGAACTGCGGCAACTGTTAATAGCGCTCCGATTACCATAGTCTATGTACCATCTGGCAGCAATAACAGGCACGCTTGAGTTGGATTGTTTAAAACTGAGATTGTTCCTCTTTTCAGTAATCATCTAGACCACGTAGTCTTAGCTAGCGACTTTAATTCTGTTCTCAGTCCAAAAGATCAAATACCGAACTTAAGTAAATGCTTAGAACTGGAGCGTGTAGTCTATCAGTTGCAGCTAACTGATTCGTGACAACATACCCATGGTGCAGCGCCTGGTTTTACTTTCTGTGCCAGTCACCTAGCAAGCAAACTGGACAGGATTTATGTATCAATTTATTTAAAGAAGCGCGTCCTCCAGTTCGAAGAGTGGGCCCACTATTTTTTCTAATCATGTTGCATACGAGTACATAGTTATACGTAATTTGTAAAAGCAAAATACTTATTAATCTAGGGACTTAATGGAAAATAAATATTTCACATCTGAACGATAAGGAATGTGGTGTGGTATTTACCAACATATGGAAATAATGCGAAAGCAGAATTGTTTTATATAATTCTTCCATAGCTTGGTGGAAGCTAAAGAAAAGAGAAACTCTGAATACTCATGACAGTAAAGTTTTTGGTACAAAAAAGAGACTGAGTTTTATTTTAACTCTCCTAGAAATTTGTACACCTTTGACGCACGAATAATCGACAGTTATAAAAGTATCCGGAAAAATCAAAGCAAACGTTTTAGCTTTGAAACGGCAGCAGGCGGAAGCTACTAAAATATGGGCGAGAGTGCAGAATATCATAAAAGGGGGAAGAAACAGCTATGTACCACGTGATTCGTGAGAATAAGAGAAGAGACAGAAAAATACTGACAGAAATTAAGTGAAATTATGAAACAACATTTATAAAAGAGAATGAAATAAAGAACGCAGTTCACAGACCTATCTCAGACCTAAAGTCCAAAATGACGAAACAACTTCTATAAAAGAGAATGAAATAAAGGATGCAGTTCACAGACATATCCAAGAGCTAAGGTCTAACAAACATACTGACGACAACGTGTGGCAAGATATCTTTAGGAGCTTACAAGGCAGAATTAGCACAGAATAAACGGAAAATCTCTCGGGTAAGATAGAGGAGGACGAGCTGAAAGAAGCCACAACACAGAGTCCCTGTAATGCATATGTGCATTCCCCTCATGTGTTTAAGCCAAGTATTAGGCATATTTATGCCATCGGGAACGCTCAGTAGGAGCTAGGCTACATGTACATTTGACAATTAAGCGTCAGCAAGGAGTATTAGTGATGAAATCATAGGAGGCAATGTTGTGCAACCTTAGTAGGGATAAGATCCGACTATTCGGGATTGGGATCTTACAATCTGAGACAGTGTTCCGAGACAAACTTCCGTCACAATGTCCACAAACGTGACGTCAAATCCGCCTAGCAACAGCGATCTGAACGCCCATTGGCTGAAAGTTTGGATATATATATATATATATATATATATATATATATATATATATATATATATATATATGTATGTAGGAAACGAGAGAAGTGTCCGTATTGGCTGAGGGAGGAAGGGGGGGGGGTCTCTCTTGTCCTTCGGGAAGACAAGGCGAGTTAGTCGCGAGGAGCCACTCACAACGCACGGTCGAGTAACCGGGGCGGCTCTAAAAGAACGGTCGCAAGTGCATATTTCACCTGTTAAACAAGATATAAAGTGAAGTCATTAGTTATCAAATGGTTCAAATGGCTCTGAGCACTATGGGACTCAACTGCTGAGGTCATTAGTCCCCTAGAACTTAGAACTAGTTAAACCTAACTAACCTAAGGACATCACAAACATCCATGCCCGAGGCAGGATTCGAACCTGCGACCGTTGCGGTCTTGCGGTTCCAGACTGCAGCGCCTTTAACCGCACGGCCACTTCGGCCGGCCCATTAGTTATCAGAACGCCACGTGTCGTGGACTGTGTCTATCATTATGTAAAGTCAGAATACGGTGTTAATGTTTGTAAAGCGTCGAATATAACGGCGTAGCCCGGAGCCGCCATATTGCAAATTCTAATTCTGTGACGTGTGTGACAAAGCAATTTCTGTATTAAAACAAGTATGGTACAAACGTTGTTGACAATTAACAACTGGCACTCCACTTCAGCAGGATCACCAACTACATGGAACCTTGCGACAGCGCTACTACTGTGCTACGAGGGACTTACCAAAGCAGTAAGAGACGAGATTAGTGATACCGCCCAGAGAAGCACTTCCTTCTCGCTACAATGTCACTGATGGCGTTGTATCCTAAAGCTACATCTCCAGGACCTGATGTCATTCCAGTAGAATTCTGCCACGTTTTCTGGCCACAAATGAAAAGCAAGTGGCTATGCAAGTTCAACGAGCTCATAAACGGAGATTCCGACATCCCCAAAGAGTTGTCTGAAGGACTATTAGTTCTAAATTCTAGAAATTCAGTAAGCAAAGGAGCTGAAAATCTGCACCCAATCACATTGCTCAACGGCGATTGCAAGAACATGGTCCGCGTTTTAGGTAGCATAACGAATAGGGTAATGAACTCCATCAGCGGTACTTACCAGACAAATGGCTCTGAGCACCATGCGACTTAACTTCTGAGGTCATCAGTCGCCTAGAACTTAGAACTAAGTAAACCTAACTAACCTAAGGAAATCACACACATCCATGCCCGAGGCAGGATTCGAACCGTAGCGGTCGCTCGGCTCCAAACTGTAGCGCCTAGAACCGCACGGCCACTCCAGCCGGCCTTACCAGACATGTGCAGGTAAATACAATAACATCCATTAGGAACATGGGACTATAGGGATCTAATATCAACCTCAGAAGTCGGCCGCATAAAATGTGCATTAGTGTCATTAGACGTCGAGAAGGAGTTTGACAGAATTGATCATCAACGGGAGCAATGGGATTCTTATCATGAATCAAGCGGATTACTCAACAGGTTATCAAAACCAGCACAGGACGAATAATCATTAATGTACAGCTAAGTAAGGAGATTGAGATGCCCATTACCGTAAGACACGGCTGCCTCATGCCAATGGTCCTCTTCGCAATTGCAATAGAAGCTCTTCTCTCGACACTCGTACAACAGCTCCAGAACGGCATATTAATGGCAAGAAAATACTGTGCAACGCCTATGCAGACAATGTGGGCGTCCTGGCCACGAATGAAGGTGAAGTAGCGCAAGCACTTCAGATTGTACTCACGTACGAACTTGCATCTGGTGCCCAGCTGAACAAAAAGAAATGAGGCATCATGTACGTAGGCAGAGGATATGCTTGCAGTATCTAGGAGAACTGACGGAAGTACCCAAATTAAAATCCGTGGGTACTGAATTTAGAAGCAACGTCCGACATACCATTTCGGTTAATTAGAAAAAGCTTTTTGTAAGCATGGGAGCGTCTGTACCAGCAAACAGTCTGAGGCAACTTGAAGAGATATAGAAAACCACACTGATATATATATTGGCCAATATCAGTAACTGGTTTTTTTCAGACTACCTGTAACAACGATGTTGTCTCTCCAACCACAAACTATTGATGTTGGTCACTGTTGAATCGTGTATACGGATGGAGTTAACCCCCTCAATGTCAGATAAGGTCTGAAAATGGTGCACTGAAGCACCGAAACTGGTAGCCATATAGCAAATGACATCGTAAGGATGGCTGTGGGTGTTTTATCACACAAATTACGAGGTTATATGTGTGCGAACATACAAGATGTGGAAAAAGTCTCCAAACAACTTGACAGCCCATTGCTCTTTCCAGCCTTCAACCACCTATAGATATACACCAACGTTCTTTATCGTTTGAAATACTTCCTCGTTGAATTCGGTTACATCTCACCGAGGCTCTCAGAACAGGAGGTGATGAAAGTAAAGAACGTGTATACATGTCTGATGGACACGAAAGAAGGCGATTTTCATTGAAAAGAAATATCCCAGCAACGACTGGCCTGCTATTTGGAGAAACATCCATGATAGGAACTTACGCTTCAAGGCGAAGGCGACATGGTGTAAAGCTGCCAACAGGAAAGTATCAGCTAATTCCAAACTGCACACAGTCCATCTCGCAAAGTCGCCTATGTGCGCGGCGTGCAACCTTCAGCACACCGACGAAGACTGGTTTGAGTGTGAAAGACATTTGGCGTACGGTTAAGTAGAAGTTAGTTACCGGCAACAGAACCTCTCCTAACATGTTCACCGCCGCAGATTTTCGAACTCCAGACACAGTGCCATATCCAACAACGGAATGGAATGCTGTTAACTGGATAAGAGGGCACGCAGTGTATTACATCTTAAAGGAAGAAAAGATGAGTAATGAAGATTACTGAGTATACCTAACGACTCAGCGTCAACTCCTCACAAGAACCAATAACAACAACAAAAATGTGCATAATGTTAACTGTTTTAGAACCTTGAAATAGAAAAACCCGATACGGACATCATAGATATTAGCCATTAATGATTACGCATGAAGAGCAAAAGACACACTTTTTTCTTTTAACTTGTACTTCATTTTAGAAGAAAAAAGTTTTATGTTCAACGTTAAATTTTAAATTGTTAGTGGAAGAAGGATTTTTCGATCTCCTCAAATGAAGATGAAAGCCCTCAGGCACAGTTTATTTTAGCATCATTAAATTTTTCACTATTGAGTGGAAGTTATACTTTTCTTTTCCTCTCATCGAGAAGAAGGATTTATTTCATGTATTTAACCACAATAAATCATAAATTTTAAAAAATGTGTCTCGCGTCATGGTTTCACGCTTTCGTGTCCGTGTTCGAAAACCGACTATTATTTTCATTATTGTTTCTCATTTAGCCACTCACATGCATGGAAGATTACTACTACATGAATGTTTTAGGGCGTATATTGAAATAACGTTACGCTTATTCATCTATTAATCGTTTCTTTGGTGAATGAATTAAAAAAATGAATGGAAAATTATTTGAAATTATTTTCAGTGAAACTCTTATCGTGTATCTTGACTCATAATCAAATGGAAGCACCAGTTTTGGGAAAAGTAATTCGTTATGTGTGATTTGCTGCGACGTTATTGCCAACGTGTGATATCTTCAGCAATCTTAACGACGTTTGTTTCCAGAACGAGATTCACAAGAAGAAATGCTGCCTTCGCTCGATGCTCATGGCGTTCGGAATTTTTGTTTAGAATGCTTCTACGGTTGGTATCGTCCAAGAGAATGCATCAAATCTTCCTGGTGAATAAGAATAAGAATAAAATGCATGAATGAAGAACTGATATTAGTAAGAATATGACAATTTAAAAAGACTGCAGCTCCTGAAAATTCCATACAAATACACAATAAATGTATGACCCTTTTGAGAAACCCACTTGTAATTTCATATGACGCCCTTGTATCTCCTGACTTGATAAAAAGCATTCTCGTAGTAACTTTCTACGGAAATGGGTCATAAATGAAAAAAAAATAATAAAATAAAAATAATAATTTGGTTTCGAACAGGGGACGCAAAAGTTAGAAGCGGTGTGGTAGCCTCTATGCCCCCACTTACGCTGAAGTTATCGCGCGCTAAAAGAGGTCTAATTTATATCGGAAACTTGGACGGCCAGTTTCTCAGAAACGGCTGCTTATCTACGGTACGGATAAGACGAGACGTGTGTTCGCTTATTTTTTGCATTTATTCTACCGAGTTTCCGGGAAATCGCGTTATGGCACTTGCTGTGTTCTTTTCGTTAGCAGAAAGCGACGGACCATCTCTCTCTGAAGAACCGGCAGTTGCTTCAGAAATGGAGGCCACTACTGCTCGAAGGCCGGCCTGTCACAAGCGAGGAGAAAGCTGAATCATCCCTGGATCAATTATAAACAGGTCGTCGCCGCTCGGAGCTTCCAACGACTGCTCACACCTATTCAGTATAACATTATGCCCGTAAACAGTCACAGGAGCATTCTTCTGAAATATCTATACAGAGTTGCTGGACACTGACGGTACGAAGCGGCGAGGCACACTAAGGTAGTGTTATCGATCGACGACAACACCCGAGCTCATGCCACGCAAGACTCACTCACGCACTCTGATTCTTTGTGCTGTCACATGTTGCCCTACTCACTGTATTCTCCTAACGTGGTACGCAATAATTTGTCCCTCTCTCCACAGTCGAGGAAAGAATTGCGTGGCAGATGTAGCCACAATGATACTCGATTTTCGAAACGTCTCCTGTAGAGCTCAAACGCATACATCTACAACCAAGGCCCCCACCACGTCATCCATTGTCGTGAAAAATGTCTCGTATTGAAGGGTGAATGTTCATCTTGAATTATTCGATGTGGTAATTATAACTTGATGACTAACCCACTTAATTGCATTTTTTCACCTTGCACTGTGTAACGAACCTAGCCTCCTCGGAATTTTCACACATTAACACCTGGGTTAATTTTCTTACTTAAATGACATATTTCTTAAATTAGATATTTCTGAAGATATCTGATTACCAAATAATAATTCTTTTACAATATTTTTATTATTTATATCGACATATTTTCTAATATCAATCTTCTTCCATGAAAATAAGTAACCACAATTATCAACTTAACCAATCCAAAACAAATTTACAGTAAATACAATATTGTTACTCTTAAACTGTCTTGTAAACAAAATTTCTGTTTTCATTCATAATTTTTCTTATTTTGCCATCGAAAATGAAATACATTTTATAAAGTAACAGGAAGATCCTATTTTTCATATCGTCAAAATCTGTAACATTTGTTATTGGTAATAGATCTTATAATTCATTACTTAAATAATTATTTTTCAGAAAATACTGTATAAATGAAATTTCAGAAACAAAGACAGTACCGTTAATACAAATTTTTACTATATCCTATTCTAGAACGTACATGAAGCTGGACGTGCAATGTGTAATGCATTTTTGGTGCCAAGTGCGTCAGAGATGCGTCAGATAGCGTTACAAAATGATTCAAATGGCTCTGAGCACTATGGGACTTAACTTCTGAGGTCATCAGTCCCCTAGAACTTAGAATTACTTAAACCTAAGTAACCTAAGGACATCACACACATCCATGCCGGAGGCAAGATTCGAACCTGCGACCGTAGCGGTCGCGCGGTTCCAGACTGTAGCGCCGAGAACCGCTCGGCCACTCAGGCCGGCGATAGCCTTACAGTTGGATAAAATAGAATAGAGTGGGTTTAGCATTTGCTTAATTTGGTAAATGTTGTGTTCTGATGGATTGTGTTCTTTCTATGGCTCAAGAAAATTGCACAAGCTATGTTTGGAAAGTGTCAAACATGTGACGGTAAGTTTGGGTTTAAGAACATCCAAATAAAAGAACAATATGGTTGAAAGCAACATAATATTCCAGCTGCTTGTCATTTAAACGATCGTGGACGAAATTTTTCAATAGGTTACACAGGAACAAAGGATCAAACCCTGACACTGAGACCAACTTTGCAAGAAAAGCATTATGTATCCGCAAATGTAATGCATTAGCTCTTACTACATATTTTAACATTGTTTAAACTACGGGATAACATTTGTTTTTTGTAAAATATGGAAAAGTAGAAAAGTGATTTATAAGTGTAAGATGAGCGCTGAATTACATTTATTATAATTTATGAATAAGTTTTACGAATGAGAGCGAGCTTGACCCAGTGTCACAGATTGAGTACAAGATTGCCACCAAATAATGTTTTGGCCGGAATTTTATTGTCACTTCTAGACAGAGGTTAATATCGATAACATATTCTTATAACCCACAATACTAATTTTATAGATATTTAAGGCCTGTAGCAAATACAAAGTCACCGTCTGTAGTACTACACCCGTGATCCACTGGTCTTCTCAGTGATCCAGTCCAGATAACTGGAGACACGTGTGTAGACTGAGGGGTAGGGGGGCTCACCACAAAAGTGTCCCCACGACACCAGCCCCACAACCTTTCCCTCGTATAGCAGCGGACCCCCTTCATCACCCTGCAAAGTGATAAAGTTGCTTGTAGTATGTGTAGAACATCATACTTTAGAAAGATAAATTCTGATTATTCTTAACGTTATACATGTTTATTTTCACTCAACTTAAAAATATTAATTATCAGGATAAACTGTTATTCACATCTCTAAACATAAATCTCAGTATTTTAATTAAGATATTGATTGCAATCGAAATTTACACCATGTTATTTATCGAAACATATTATGAAACAACATCACAAGCAACTAATATTAGGGGTTCGAATAAAACTGCTAATCTTTACCTTTCCGAATGAAATGTGAACTTAACTCTACAAAAATTCATTTCTTAAATAAATTCATGATATTTACTTCGTATACTTCGACTGATGATAATTCTGTTTTATACATATTGAAATTTTCGTTTACCACGTTTGAAAGGGAACTTGATACTCTAGCTTTCGAATTATTAACCTGTTTCTATATACCAGTAAGTCCTACTTAAACACACTGCTCCAGTGAATACAGGTTGTTTATAAATGAATATCGTGGTTTTAATGCTTTATAATATTTATTACATTAAACTTACAGTTACAAATTATACGTCAAATGAAAGAGCAACTCAAACAGTTTTACCAAGAACCTTATAAATGTTCACTGGCATAGCGAAGTATGCGGTTGGTTGAACTTCACTGTACCCAAGTGCTGGATAGGCCACAAGGGGCCCAATGGCAGGGCTTGCTTTGCATGGTCTCCACGTTCACCCGACCTAACGCCATGCGATTTTTTCCTTTGGGGCTTCATCAAGGATCGTGTGTACATGCCTCCGCTACCAGCAGACCTCCCTGAATTAAGAAACCGGACTGAAGCAGCTGTTTCTACAATCACTGAAGACACACTTACCAACATTTGGGAAGAACTCAGCTATAGACTTGATGTGTGCTGTGTGACAAATGGTGCTCACACTGAACATTTATAAGTTTCTTGGTAAAACTGTTTGAGTTGCTCTTTCATTTGACATAACATTTATAACTGTAAGTTTAATATGCTAAATATTATAATGCGTTAAAACCCCAATATTCATTTATAAAGAGCCTATATATATATATATGGGGTGATAGTAGATAGCATATTGGCATAGCTACAGAGAGCAATCTGTGTCTGCCCTGCCAGATATATATAAGGAGCATTTATACATTTTAATGGTTTTCATATCTTCAACATATGTACAAACATAACTGAGAAATAGAGATGAACTAAAGACATCAAATGAAATATGCTAGTTAAATAATCAGTTTCTTCCTATACTCCAATGTGATTATGAAACATGTGCTCTTCACTCCAGCCTAGAGCAGTTAGTGCTCAATGCCACCAGCTCCAGCAGTCAGCACATAATGGTCTGCAGATTATGAGACATTAATCGAAATCAATTGCAGTTTTTTTAAATGAAATACACTGCCAGAAAAAAATTAGTATACTTGGAAAGACTATGTCGATTTTGATCCACTGATAGCATATGCCGGCTGGGGGGGATAGTTGATAGCATATTGGCAAAGCTACAGAGAGCCATCTGTGTCTGCCCTTTAATAGGGAATGTTCACAGCCTGATGTCCCACAGTAGTGCAAATGTGTAAAGCAAGGAGGCAACCATGCCACAGAGAAGCACTCATGCTTTCTGCACACAACTGAGCGAGTTTGAAATAGATCAAATTGTGCCTCTCAGAGTGGTGGCATGGTCCTTTCGGAGAATTGCCACACAAGTTGGACATGCTGTGTCGATTGTGCAACGATGCTCGTATCAGTAGCCACGTGAACATTCTCACTACTGTAGGCAGACGAGATTCTGGACGTCCCCACAGCACAGATGCCCACCAGGATCGTCGTATTATGAGAGCAGCAATGGCAGATTGTACAGCTGCCATGGCACAGATAAGAGGGCTTGTGAGCCCCGACATATCAACACGAAATGTTGAGAACTGGTTGTTACCAGTGTGACTACAGACATACACACGAAACTGTGGCAAACAAGTTGTTAGCAGTGGGACTGCAGCCACACACACTTCCAGCCCGTCTTCCACTCACGCCACAGCATCGACGTGCACAGCTCGACTGGTGCCGCCAGAGGATCACTTGGACGATGGAATGGCGCACCGCAATCTTTAGCAATAAAATCAGGTTCTGCCTGCATGCAGGTCATGGTCATCTGTTGTACGACATAGACCTGGTGAGCATTTCCTGGAGAGTGCATTCGTCCAAGATACACTGGCTCCACCCAAGGCATTATGAAGGTGCAATAAGCTACAATTCTTCTTCGCCTTTAGTGTTTCTGAGGGCGGGGGGGGGGGGGGGGGGCGCTAAAGAGTTGTTCCAACAAGATAGTGAGCGCACACACACACACACACACACACACGCAGTTTCCCTGGGCCGCACGATTTCTGGACTTGTCTCCAATCGAGCACATGTGGGATGTGACGAATTAAGAAGTGACTCATGCGACTCTTCAACGAACAACTCTTACAGAACTATCTGAAGAGTTCGAGCAGGCGTGGTATTACATATACCAGGAATGTATTCATCATTTGTACTATCGACTGGATGCTAGAGTCAGTGGTTGCCCTGGTGGCTGTGGAAGCTGCACCATGTACTAATATGCGTGTTTCAGCATGGGTCTATACTTTGTACCTCAGAACCACCTGTGCTAGTGACATGTAAATGTAATCATTTCGTATACTCCAATATGCACTGCTGCACCAATAAATCTTAAGTGAAGTGGAAGTGTCTAAAAGGACGTATTAATATTCTTTTCTGGCAGTGTATTTTATGTGGTGGAGACTGTTTTTATTATATTTTTAATTCTGAATAGTTCTCGGTTATTCAGGCGGGTGGTGTCGTCTAAAAGGCCAGATATTACGGCAAGTCGACTTCTTGCCATCTTCAGGCGTTCCTGGTGACTGAATGATAACTTTTTTTTACATACATTGCTGAACAGGGCCAATCACCTTAGCTGATTTTCAATGTATTGGTGTGTATGTTGGTGCTGAACACAGGTTATTTGGCATTTGAAGAAATGTCCGTGATTTTATTCGAACTTGGAAGTTCCCCAGCCAGCCACCACCAGGTTCAAATGGTGCAAACGGCTCTGAGCACTATGGGACTTAACATCTGAGGTCATCAGTCACCTAGAACTTAGAACTACTTACAACTAACTAACCTAAGGACATCACACACATCCATGCCTGAGGCAGCATTCGAACCTGCGACCGTAGCGGTCGCGCGTGTAGTGTTACCTTTTTATTTTATCTCCTCCTCATTAGCTATTGAGACAACATCGCTTTGTTATGTAATTTTAATTTTCACCAAAAGCACATTCAACACATCACGGAAAAATACACGTCTTTCGTATCAAGACAAGAGAGAGATCTTCATTAGTTCTTAAAAAACAAAAAACTACGCAAAAGTAAAAAAAAGAACAAAATTATTTATAAAATCGGTCGCTGGCGCAGCGCTCTTCTGCGTGCGCGATCGTAAATTATAACTTTGCGTAAGTCAAAGTACCATTACACGCGGTTCCAGACTGAAGCGCCTAGAATCGCTCAGCCACAGCGGCCAGCCCGCCTCTAGGTGGGGCTCTGCGCCAGTATGGGGTTGCTTTACACTGGCAAGTATGGGCATATTTCGGAAGCGATTGTTGGACCCATCCACAGATGCTGCCCATCTGGCCCTGTATGCTTTTCTTGATTCTGTCGTTCATCCCAGCAGCCTAGTGCGGTATGGCTGAGGAAGCAGGTGTCTCTGGTGTGGCAGCCCCTACCATTGCCTGAGGGAAGACCTGGCTGGTATTGAATCTGTACAGGATTCCATCTGTACGCTGTTCTACAGGTATCGTGGGCTCCATCTGAATGGCTTGTCTTTCTAGCACTGCCTTGCTGGGTATCGCGTCGCGTGAGGCGAGTTGTAGCTCTGTGGTGCAGTCGTCTAGCGGCGGATGACCTGTTGGCTTTTGGGGCGGGCAGGTGCAGCCGCATCCGTCGGCTCCTTTGCAGCATCCCTGTCAGTTCGTTGCGATTTAGCAGTGTCTGAGGTTGCTGGCTGCATTCTTCTACTATCCCCAGGTTCTGGCTTCCTTCAAATGGCAACGGTGTGTGGTGCTATCACGATGGTTGTGGAAGGGATCAGTTGGAGGGTTTCCTCCACGGCTGCCGTCAGGACAGCTAAGTACTGTTTCGACAGTAGTCAGATTCTTTCCGCCATCCTCTCGCAGATTTCTGCGTACTCTGTCGACTTGTTGGCGTCCCCTGGTTGGGCAGCAGGTGCTCATTGTCTTCTTGGTGGAGCAGGGATGGGAGGTTCAGTCGTGTGGGCCTTCTTTCCGCGCCTGCGTTTTGGCTTCTTTTCGTGGCGCCAACCCATTATGTGTGGGTAGCCCCGAAAGCTAGCCACATGGTTGCCGCCGCAGTTGCCGGCCGAAGTGGCCGTGCGGTTACAGGCGCTGCAGTCTGGAACCGCAAGACCGCTACGGTCGCAGGTTCGAATCCTGCCTCGGGCATGGATGTTTGTGATGTCCTTAGGTTAGTTAGGTTTAACTAGTTCTGAGTTCTAGGGGACTAATGACCTCAGCAGTTGAGTCCCATAGTGCTCAGAGCCATTTGAACCATTTGAACCGCCGCAGTTGACATGTGTTAGTGCAGTGACATTTGGACAGGAGCGTGTGGTCCTTACATGAGTTTGTGAACATTTTGCACGCACCTCAGCGTTTCACCAATATTTGCCACATGACCCAGCTGCTGGCAGCAGAAGCCTTGCTCACTCCTTTCCAGCAACGATGGTGCGACTTCGACCTCTAATTACGTCAGCCTCCAGACATGAATGATGTCTTTGTTCTTCTTGTGCCAGGCTGAGCCGACAAACTGGTTGACCGGCTGCCATTCCCTGTTTATCACCTGATGCAGGTCTATGACTCAGTAGAACCGTGTCGTCACAAGCCAGGGGTAGGCCATGCATAGTCGCCTTCACAGTCTCGCGCCTTCTGGGATCCCTGGGTACAGTCTCTGTGACAAGGTATTCAGTCAGAAGCTCCTTGGCGTCGTCATGTACTTATTGAGATGCAAAGGACAACGTCAGTAAACTCCCATTGTTCCTCGCCTTGCACATTAATCTCCTCGTATGACTTTGGCGATGGCGGCGTCTAGTTCTTCCTACGACTTATACCCTGCGCATTTTCCAAGAGTGCCAGAGGCAGGGCAATAACACAGTTTTTGGATTCGTCTGAGGTGAGTTCACGAGTGGTGGAGGCACTTGTTTCACTTTCTTGCAACTGGATTTTCTCTAAGTATATGGAGTTGATCATGCTGGCTGTGGCCGTATGGGACACATTTTCCTGGCCTGTAATCATCTTTACCTGTCATTTGCATCGGCGTTGCCTATGCCTCTTATTGTCTGGCATAGACACTAGCAGAAACATGGTATTTTGCTTTTAAAGACAGTTTTCTCGATCAGAGTAACTCGAAATACGAGACCTAATCCAGACCACCTAGTTCAGCATACATGCGACAGATGGCGCTGAATGCAGGGGTGGAAGACAGAGTCGGCAAGCGCTACACCTGTGGTAATGCTGACGGCGGTGGTGTGTATGTCAGTGAAGACACTGTCATCGACAGCCCTGCCTGGCCATGATATGACCATTCTGCTTTCGCATCTCAAAAGAGACACATAGCCTCAGGTGTCTTCAGCACCGACGATCGGGTGAAGCCAGTGATACTGCTGCCAGTGCGAAACTCTGAGTGATATTTTTTTTCCAGCGCATTTCATTCTTGTCTTAACTAGTGATACATAGTCGCACTTTCCCAGCCAATGTCTTAAACTAAGATCGTTCTGTTTCCATCTTTATTTTGTTTGTGATTATGCCAAGAGGAGTTATTTTTGGGAAGGGGGTAGGGAATATTTGCTAGCGTCTCGCAATTGGAGCTCTTGCCGACCCTGTCGTCGACCCCTGCATTGTAGTAGGAGTCTCAAGGGGTAGTTCAGTCATTCAACTTGCAGCTGCAGGGAAAATTCCAAAACCATTCCCCAGAACTGTTGGTGGCTTCCCCTTGTTTTGTAGTGCTTTTTTTTCTAAGGGTCCAAGGGTCATCACCTTGGGTCAGTGAAGTCTTCTTCTTGGTGGTGGGTTTTGGACACTGGGCGTTGACCTTCTCCACACAGTGGCGGTAGAACAGCCAGTTACGTTGCCATTTGTAGTCCTGTTCGTCTTCGTTTGGGATAGACCTTTCCTGCCATTCTGTGTTTATTACTTAATTACAGCTGTTGAAGAATTCGATGGTTTGCACTACTTGGTCAGTTCTTTCTGTTCAGATGACTGAGATGCTGTCTTTTCTGTTGATCTCTGGCATTGTGTTGTGTGCCGGCCGCGGTGGTCTAGCGGTTCTGGCGCTGCAGTCCGGAACCGCGGGACTGCTACGGTCGCAGGTTCGAATCCTGCCTCGGGCATGGATGTGTGTGATGTCCTTAGGTTAGTTAGGTTTAAGTAGTTCTAAGTTCTAGGGGACTTATGACCTAAGATGTTGAGTCCCATAGTGCTCAGAGCCATTTGAACCATTTTGAACCATTGTGTTGTGCATTTGCTCATCATCGGCTTCTTGCTCTATGATCTAGCAGGGCAGGTCTGCATCTCTCAGTGTTGCAGCATGAGGCCACCATGCGCCCATCTGCACCACTTCTGAATCTAATTATGGCCGACAATACTAGATATCTCTCAGCAGGAGGCAAGCCACTTCCATTCCTGTATGGAGCGTCATACTAAAGTGAGAGTCAGCCTCTTACAGAGCGGCGTCGATGTCGGCACGTGTATCGTCCTTCTCACAGCCTGTTGGTGTGCCATTTTCTGCCACTGCAGTGCCTTAGACTTCTCGGCGATCTGGTGCCCAGTGCCTTCATTGTACGGTGTCCTGCTGGTTACTCCCTCCACCATCCTCACCGACGTTGGGGGCAGCTGACGATGCAGGAAGGGGACCACTTCCGTCTCGCCTCTGGTCTGCTCTATGGGTGAAGTTGCGTCCTTGCTGCGCCTTCACCTCCTTCGACGCCTCTTTTTGACGTGGTCGGTGCGTGCCGAACTCGCCTGGAACGTCTTCTTCGTCGCTTGGAACGTCATCCACTGTTGCATTTCGCTGGCGTGGTTTCGGCCAGCAAAGACTCTGCAGCCACACCATCTTGCGACATGTGAACCACCACAGTGGGCGCATGCCAGTTGGTCTTATTTGCTCTCGGAAAGCTTGACTGTCGTGCTTGACAGACCACTCGGCACACACTGGTTGATTGCAGCAGTATTTTGTTACATACTCCTCTTCTTGGTACTTATAGCACTGCGACTAAGTGACGAGTCCCACCGGGAGAGGCTCCACTTTCACGTCAACGCTCATGAACTTGTTCAGTTCATAGACCGGTTTGGCTTCCTTTCTTCTTTTATGGATGTCAGCTATGTCTACAGCCAAGACAAGCACAAGCGTGGCAGCTTCTTCTTTTGGCGGTCCTGCTGTAGGTTTTTTTTTTATCCAGACATGTTTTTCTTCTTATCGGTTCTGTTATGTAGACTGACAGCCACATCTCTGAACCCAGCAGGTAGCGTACCTCCGCAGACTGTGTATCTATTTCAAAGCCATGGTATTCCTCTGAAGAGCACCTTGATTGCTGCCATTTTCTTCTTTGGTTGCATCTTCTCTCGTCCTAGAACAATGTATTGGCTGCAGAGAGGCTTGAGAGCCTCATAGTCAGCGCAGAGTCCATTCGAACCTCTAGTAGAGCGTCATTGTCAAGGCATTTGATGATGATGTTTTATTTCACAGTGTCTTTGAGTGCGCAAAGGAAGCCCAACTAGTCTTCAGCCTGATACCGGACAAATATAGGTGGTGTCAAAGCATCTCAGTCACACATGGTCTGCTCTCTGACTGTGTGGCAGTCGGTCTTCGTCCATCTTATCACAGCTGGCAGAGTTAACGACTATGATGTGGTTGCTGTCGGTGCTACCCAGTTCTTGTTGCAAGATTTTTATCCTCAGCCAGCTCCTCGGGCCACATCGCTGCTGTGCCTCCAGTCACAGTTGCCCTCTTCAGGTTCCCACATCCCTGTTTTCTCACAGTGTGTGCACACTGACACAACAGTTTGCTTCCACTGTTAAAACAACAAACACAATGGGTTTTCCAGGTGCATGCAACCCACGAGCTACCTGTTGGGTGCTGCCTTTATATCCTCTCTCCCCTCCCCCTTCCAGCATCTCCACTCGGCGCCTCCGGGTACAGACCTAGTGCGATGATGAGGGAAGTGCAGTGTTGGGCGTCGACCCGTTTGCAAATAACACGTGATCCATGTTTGAAGACCTTCTTCTTTTTCAGGAAACAAGACGGTGCACAACTGACAAAGTGTGGCTTAACGATCCACACGTCATGCAACTAGTATTAAATAAGTAAGGAATTTTACTCACCATGAAACTCTGTAACAGAAGAATTTACAGTATCCTCCAGATAGCTTTAATATACTAAAGAACACTTGAATATGCACAACTCGTATAATTTACAAAAGCTGCACAAAACAGAACCTCACGTCTCTCAACAATAAAACGGTAGCCAGTCCCACAAACTGCTTGTGGCAGTTTCTAGAGCCCGTTCCTTCACGTGATTCTAAAATCAGTCGCGAGATTGAAACACTGACCAGGAAACATCAAGTGTTCCTAGATACATTAGGAAACATCATATGTTCCTAGGCACACTATCCTCCAGGTACAACAACTCCCCCACTCTGTAAGAGGCAGGAAAATGGCCCTTCCTCGCCCCGGCATACTTTTCACCACCAGCTCGCCGTTTACTTACAGTGCAGGCGTCGTAGTGCTTGTTGTTCTTGAAACGAATTGCACAGATCTGCGTAGGGTGGACGTTGTAATTGATGTCTTGCCACACGGACTCACACAGCCACTGCTGCCATATGTGTATGTCCACTTTGCGCAGGCCATCTTGAATCTGTCCGAAGTACTGTGAAAAAAGAACAGTCTTTTCTTACACTAGAGTTACGCTAGTATGTTCCAGTTTTCAAAACCCAGTATTTAAGCACAAAAATGTATGATGTGAATCTTCTATAATAGGCCCACCATTAGAAGAGCTCAATATTCTAACACAACATAGAAATAAATAATAAGAACATCATGAATTGCCGGCCGTGGTGGCCAAGCGGTTAAAGGCGCTACAGTCTGGAACCGCGCGACCGCTGCGGTCGCAGGTTCGAATCCTGCCTCGGGCATGGATGTGTGTGATGTCTTTAGGTTAGTTAGGTTTAATTAGTTCTAAGTTCTAGGCGACTGATGACCTTAGAAGTTAAGTCGCATAGTGCTCAGAGCCATTTGAACCAACATCATGAATTACAATCTAATTTAAATTAGGACTCATCTCACATTTAAGGTCTGAAGCTGCAACATTGTTGTACCTCTGCAGAGAGTGCTCCACTCTCCACAGTGACAGAAAATAGCTTTAAAGTCTATCACTGACACTCCATGTATGTAATACTTGTATATAATTTCTCTAAGTATAGGAAGTAGCTGTTTCTAATTTTTATTAGAATCAGAGTTAGGTGAATGTTTTCGAAACAGGACGAAAGTTTTGCATCCAGAAACAATCTGAAACACAGGAAGTAATTTCAAAAGTTATTGAACTCGTTGAAATAGTTTTTATTTTCGTTGAGTACCAAAATATCTTCCTCGGCGACTGGGTGCTCTTAAATTTCATACCGCATTTTCGTTTACTATGCAAAGCTCCAAATTTTTTTGGTCAGTATTTAACCCACATTTGTATGAAGTTTAAAGTCTTACCTCCTACAGTAACCACGTACAAATTATGAAATTCAAACGTGGCATAGATTTTTTCTGTAAAGTCTGCAGACATGTCTAAAGTCTGTTCTTTATTTCAATTAGCGCCTGAGTTACGCTTTTTCCTTGAGAAATTTTCTCATTGAAGGGCAGGGTGGAGAAATTAGAGAAATTTTCGCTCCCAGAAAGTATCCTATTTGAGAAATACCAGGCGCAGTGCTTTGAGCAGAGGAAGTAACGACACAGAGTGAGATAACAATGTCATTGGCATAATGTTAACGGAAGTAGTCCAGTCAGTTCGGCTGTAAAATGCCAGCAAATTTAAACAATACCGCAAAGTAGTCGATGACAAGGGAGTTGCAATAGTACCGCAATTTCACCATTGGTTGGGAATGTTGCACCTACAGGTGCAAGCTGGCCGGAGTGCCGGCCGGTGTGGCCGAGCGGTTCTAGGTGCGTCAGTCTGGAACCGCGCGACCGCTACAGTCGCAGGTACGAATCCTGCCTCGGGCATGGATGTGTGTGATGTCCTTAGGTTAGTTAGGTTTACGTAGTTCTCAGTTCTAGAGGACTGATGACCTCAGATGTTAAATCCCATAGTGCTCAGAGCCATTTTTTGAACCGGCCGGAGTGGGCGAGCGGTTCTAGGCGCTACAGTCTGGAACCGCGCGACCGCTACGGTCGCAGGTTCGAATCCTGCCTCGGGCATGGATATGTGGGATGTCCTTAGGTTAGTTAGGTTTAAGTAGTTGTAAGTTCTAGGACCCGTGGTCTACGGGTAGCGTATTTGATTCATAATCAAAACGTCTTCGGTCCCGGATCGATCCCCGCCACTGCCTAAATTTCGACAAATAATCAGCATTGGCGGCCAAAGACTTCCGGCATAAGAAGTTAGCCTCATTCTGCCAACGGCCTTGTCAAAGAGGGCGGAGGAGCGGATAGAGGTTCAGGGCACTCTCTTGTCCTAGGGGTGGGAAATTGCCCCTAAAGGCGGAAGAATCAGCAATGATCAACGACATGAGGATGCAGAAGGCAATGGAAACCACTGCATTAAAGACACGTAACGTGTACCCACAGGACATGTGGCCTGTAATTGAAGAAGTGTCATGATGATCTCTCCATTGGCAAAAGATTCCGGAATAGTCCCCCATTCGGGTCTCCGGGAGGGGACTGCCAAGGGGGAGCTTACCATGAGAAAAAGATTGAATAATCAACGAAAGGATAACGTTCTACGAGTCGGGGCGTGGAATGTCAGAAGCTTGAACGTGGTAGGGAAACTAGAAAATCTGAAAAGGGAAATGCAAAGGCTCAATCTAGATATAGTAGTGGTCAGTGAAGTGGAAGAAAGACAAGAATTTCTGGTCAGATGAGTATCGGGTAATATCAACAGCAGCAGAAAATGGTATAACAGGTGTAGGATTCGTTATGAATAGGAAGGTAGGGCAGAGGGTATGTTACTGTGAACAGTTCAGTGACCGGGTTGTTCTAATCAGAATCGACAGCAGACCAACACCGACAGCGATAGTTCAGGTACACATGCCGACGTCGCAAGCTGAAGATGAACAGATAGAGAAAGTGTATGAGGATATTGAAAGGGTAATACAGTATGTAAAGGGGGACGAAAATCTAAGTCATGGGCGACTGGAATGCAGTTGTAGGGGAAGGAGTAGAAGAAAAGGTTACAGGAGAATATGTGCTTGGGACAAGGAATGAAAGAGGAGAAAGACTAATTGAGTCCTGTAACAAGTTTCAGCTAGTAATAACGAATACCCTGTTCAAGAATCACAAGAGGAGGAGGTATACTTGGAAAAGGCCGGGAGATACGGGAAGATTTCAATTAGATTAAATCATGGTCAGACAGAGATTCCGAAATCAGATACTGGATTGTAAGGCGTACCCAGGAGCAGATATAGAATCAGATCACAATATAGTAGTGATGAAGAGTAGGCTAAGTTCAAGACATTAGTCAGGAAGAATCAATACTCAAAGAAGTGGGATACGGAAGTACTAAGGAATGACGAGATACGTTTGAAGTTCTCTAACGCTATAGATACAGCAATAAGGAATAGCGCAGTAGGCAGTACAGTTGAAGAGGAATGGACATCTCTGAAAAGGGCCATCACAGAAGTTGGGAAGGAAAACATAGGTACAAAGAAGGTAGCTGCGAAGAAACCATGGGTAACAGAAGAAATACTTCAGTTGATTGATGAAAGGAGGAAGTACAAACAAGTTCCGGGAAAATCAGGAATACAGAAATACAAGTCGCTGAGGTATGAAATAAATAGGAAGTGCAGGGAAGCTAAGACGAAATGGCTGCAGGAAAAATGTGAAGACATCGAAAAAGATATGATTGTCGGAAGGACAGACTCAGCATACAGGAAAGTCAAAACAACCTTTGGTGACATTAAAAGCAACGGTGGTAACATTAAGAGTGCAACGGGAATTGCATTGTTAAATGCAGAGGAGAGAGCAGATAGGTGGAAAGAATACATTGAAAGCCTCTATGAGGGTGAAGATTTGTCTGATGTGATAGAAGAAGAAACAGGAGTCGATTTAGAAGAGATAGGGGATCCAGTATTAGAATCGGAATTTAAAAGAGCTTTGGAGGACTTACGGTCAAATAAGGCAGAAGGGATCGATAACATTCCATCAGAATTTCTAAAATCATTGGGGGAAGTGGGAACAAAACGACTATTCACGTTGGTGTGTAGAATATATGAGTCTGGCGATATACCATCTGACTTTCGGAAAAGCATCATCCACACAATTCCGAAGACGGCAAGAGCTGACAAGTGCGAGAATTATCGCACAATCAGCTTAACAGCTCATGCATCGAAGCTGCTTACAAGAATAATATACAGAAGAATGGAAAAGAAAATTGAGAATGCGCTAGGTGACGATCAGTTTGGCTTTAGGGAAAGTAAAGGGACGAGAGAGGCAATTCTGACGTTTCGGCTAATAATGGAAGCAAGGCTAAAGAAAAATCAAGACACTTTCATAGGATTTGTCGACCTGGAAAAAGCGTTCGACAATATAAAATGGTGCAAGCTGTTCGAGATTCTGAAAAAAGTAGGGGTAAGCTATAGGGAGAGACGGGATCATATACAATATGTACAACAACCAAGAGGAAATAATAAGAGTGGACTATCAAGAACGAAGTGCTCGTATTAAGAAGGGTGTAAGACAAGGTTGTAGCCTTTCGCCCCTACTCTTCAATCTGTACATCGAGGAAGCAATGATGGAAATAAAAGAAAGGTTCAGGAGTGGAATTAAAATACAAGGTGAAAGGATATCAGTGATACGATTCGCTGATGACATTGCTATCCTGAGTGAAAGTGAAGAGGAATTAAATGATCTGCTGAACGGAATGAACAGTTTAATGAGTACACAGTATGGTTTGAGAGTAAATCGGAGAAAGACGAAGATAATGAGAAGTAGTAGAAATGAGAACAGCGAGAAACTTAACATCAGGATTGATGGTCACGAAGTCAATGAAGTTACGAAATTCTGCTACCTAGGCAGTAAAATAACCAATGACGGACGGAGCAAGGAGGACATCAAAAGCAGACTCGCTATGGCAAAAAAGGCATTTCTGGCCAAGAGAAGTCTACTAATATCAAATACCGGCCTTAATTTGAGGAAGAAATTTCTGAGGATGTACGTCTGGAGTATAGCATTGTATGGTAGTGAAACATGGACTGTGGGAAAACCGGAACAGAAGAGAATCGAAGCATTTGAGATGTGGTGCTATAGACGAATGTTGAAAATTAGGTGGACTGATAAGGTAAAGTATGAGGAGGTTCTACGCAGAATCGGAGAGGAAAGGAATATGTGGAAAACACTGATAAGGAGAAGGGACAGGATGATAGGACATCTGCTAAGACATGAGGGAATGACTTCCATGGTACTAGAGGGAGCTGTAGAGGGCAAAAACTGTAGAGGAAGACAGAGATTGGAATACGTCAAGCAAATAACTGAGGACGTAGGTTGCAAGTGCTACTCTGAGATGAAATGGTTAGCACAGGAAAGGAATTCGTGGCGGGCCGCATGAAACCAGTCAGTAGACTGATGACCAAAAAAATTAAGTTCTAGTTGAATGATGACCTCAGAAGTTAAGTCTCATAGTGCTCAGAGCCATTTGAACCATTTTGAATCTAGATATGTAAGGGGGTGGGGGCTGTGGGGGGAGGGGGTTCAAGCTTAGTTCTGGCTATCGACTTTCACATTTTCATCTTTTCTAATCTTTCTCAAGTTTCTCTCAGAAAATTACGGGTAACTCCTTCTCCACCATGTACGAACTACACGGTAATGATCGCCGTAGCCCAGCCGTTCAGTGCTTTAATGATGTCTTTAGTAATAATCATAGGCCGTATAACTGCTCATCGATGTATATATCTACACTACTTTCTTTCTACAGGACATATGTCAAAATGACAAGAAAGCTTCTGTTCGACTCTTCTGAAGTATGTAAGAAGAAGCTTGGCTAATGTAACTATGCTTCTCAAGCTTCAGTTGTACCCACCAACCTTTCCTAATCGAAAATAGTATTAGCTGCCGCTGAGTTCCGTTTTCTGTAATGCACTATAACTTGTCCACGATGTCACTTCGATATCATTCGCGGGGAGTGAATATTTTTCTTAATTTATGGCCAATTTTGAGCTTGACGTCCTACAATATATGTTAATGAAATAAACTCAGTCACTTGAAAATGGCATAAAAGACAGAAACATGGGTCGTAATTAAATAATGAACAATGCAGCCAACTGGCGGTGTGTTCATTTCTTTAAACAAAAGTTGCTTATGAAATATAGACCTGCTCAGTTTTGGTGGCAAGCACGTTTGAAGGTCAGCTTCTCGAATAAGCTATGTTTCTATAATAAATACCTCATTCTTAACAGTGGTTACAATGGTATTCGTCTACTTAGGATAGATGCTTTGTTCTTTGACAGCAAAATTTCAACATCCAACGCTCTACACTTTTTCTGTGGAACTGATTCCCAGTCATTCAGCTGGCATCATCAGTCTTTTACCAAAGTATTTTAAATCTGCATTCTTTGCAGATACCTGCACACAGAGTGGACAAAATCATTTTTGTATATTTGAGACATCACTGACAAACCTATTACACACATCCCGTCTATGTGACGAAGACGTATTCACATGACTGAGGGATACTCGTAATGATCTAACTGAAGGAGGTAAACGCACTGGCGAAAAAAAAAATCGCAACACCAAAATGTAATTAATGTAGAGAAATAATATTTCTGTAAAACATTTCTCTAGGTAACATACTTATGTGATTTACATTGCAAGATCACAGGTTAACATAAGCGCTAGATAAACCATTGTAAATGTGAAAGGCCGGTACATTAGTAACTGGTTTAAACGCCAGAATGTTGAATGCAAGCGTGCAAAGGTGCATGCATTGTGTTTTACAGGCGGCGGATGTCAGTATATGGGACGAATTTCCATGACTGTTGCACTTCGTCAGTCAGTACAAGGACGTTTAAAGCTGTTTATGGATGAGGCTGGAGTTGTCATCCAATGATGTCCCTTATGTGCTCGATCGTAGAAAGATCAGGTGATCGAGCAGGACAAGGCAACATGCCGACACTGTAGAGCATGCTGGGTTACAACGGCTGTCTGTGGACGAGCGTTATCCTGTTGTAAAACACCCCCTGGAATGTTCTTCATAAATGGCAACACAACTACTCGAATGACCAGACTGACGTAAGTGCAATAAGGGTTCGTGGGATAACCACGAAAATGCTCCTGCTGTCATGCGAAATTGCACCCCAGACCATAACTCCAGGTGTAGGTCCAGTATATCCAGCATGCAGATAGGTTGGTTGGAGGCCCTCAATTGCCTTCCTTTTAACCAACCTACTATCATCACTGGCACTAAGATAGAACCAGCTTTCATCAGAAAGCACAACTGACCTCCACCCTGCCCTTCAATGAGATCTCACTTAACACCATTCTAGCCGCAAATGGAGGTGCTCAGGGGTCAGTGGAATGCCCGATACAGATTATCTGGCTCTGAACTGTTCTTGAAGTAATCGATTTGTAACAGTTCGTTGCATCACTGTGGTACCAAATTCTGCACAAATTGCTGCAGCAGATGCACTACGATGCGTAAGAAACATACGCTGAACACGATAGTCTTCCCACGTGGCCGCTGAAGCCTGGTCGTCTTGCGACCAAACATTCTCGTGACCATCGCTACCAACAACCATGTACAATGGCCACATTCCTGCCAAGTCTTTCTGCAATATCGAGTGCGGCTGGTCGCGGCGGAGGTTCGAGTCCTCCCTCGGGCATAGGTGTGTGTGTTCGTCCTTCGGATAATTTAGGTTAAGTAGTGTGTAAGCTTAGGGACTGATGACCTTAGAAGTTAAGTCCCATAAGATTTCACACACATTTGAACATTTGCAATATCGAAGAAGAAACATTCAGCTTCTCATAGCCCTATTACGCGGCCTCTTTCAGGCTCAGTGAGACGTTGATAATGGTTTCTTTGTCGTCTTGAAGGCATTCTTTCCTAACATCATGACACCATGTCCAGTCTCAAAGGTAACTAACGCTCACAATCGTTACAGCATGTGTTTAGAGCAAACCTGATTTGCATCCTCATAGTGGTACTACTAGCGCCTTCTTACGCGACTGAGGCGAAATTTGAATAGACACTATCTTTCAGATGTAGAAACACACCTGCCAACTTTCGTTCATTTTGCACAACTCCTTGGTACTTCAGATTTTTTCCGTCGGTATAGCTCTCTGTAGTGAAACTTCCTGGCAGATTAAAGATCTGTGTTGGACTGTGATCGTTGCGTCGAACTGCGCGCCAGTCTAAACAAGTAGGCAACGAAATAAATAATGTAGCGACAACAACACGTACATACAATGGGGAGAGAAATCTGGAGTTTGTCTGATAAAGTACATTAAATACGTCCATAACAGCAAAACCGCAATAGCAAAAGAAATTAGAGTTTGAAAAGAGCGAAAGTAAGAGTAATAATCAATAGTTCTGGATTCAGGCTAACTGGGTCGCCATGGTGAAAGTCAGACATCAGATATTGCTCATATGACGCGTTTTGGAATTTGTCCATCATCAGATATGCAGGAGCTATTATTGCGCGTAGATACAGTATGAAATGAAATGAGTGTATGACATTGTTGGCCGGGAGGCCCCATCCTGGGAAGTTCGGCCGCCAAGTGCAAGTCTTATTGCAGTCGACGCCACATTGGGCGGCGTGTGCCGGTGATGACGATGAAATGATGATGAGGAGAACACAACACCCAGTCCACGAGCGGAGAAAATCTCCAACCAGGCCGGGAATCGAACCCGGGACCGATTGCAGGGAAGGCAAGCATGTTACCACCCAGCTAAGTATACAGACAAGTAGATACAGTGTTCCAGTAGTATGTGAAACAAACATTAGCGGACTACTGATAATTATAATAATGGTCGCCTGCCTCCTGCATTACTTTACGTCACATTTGTAAAAATAAGAGTATCAAGACAACAGCCTCTAAAAGAACCGAAAGTAAAACGCTAAATAATGGAAGGCTTCAGATCTAAAGTAGGTGAAAAATAGAAAAGAATAATACGTTTCGCTGTTTGCCAATGACAAGCTGTAGAATAGATGGTAGATATAAAACTGTCAACGTAAACAATTAATGTCGTCCTATGATTACCACTGATCAGTCAGGACATTAAGACACCTCCTTAATACCTGGTAAGTTCACCTTTGGCATGGATAACAGCGGCGACGCTAGTGGCATCGAAGCAATGAGACCTTAGTAAGTGGCTGGGGGGAGTTGCACCTCATTTGCACAGCCAATCACCTAATTCCCGTAAATTCCGAGGACGTGCACGATGACCTCTGACGCTACTTTCAATCACATCCCAAATGTGCTCGATCAGGCTAAGATCTGGTGATTTGGGGGAGGGAGCACATCAATTGGAACTCGCCATAGTGTTGCTCGAACGACTGCGTTACATTCCTTGCTTTGTGACAAGGCTCATTATCTTACTGAAAAATGCCATTGCCCTCGAGAAACATGATCGTCATGAAGGGTTGTACGTGGTCTGCAACTAGTGTACGATACTGCTTGGCCGTCATGGGGTCCTGCGCGAGCTCCAGTGGACCCATGGATGTACACATGAATATTCGCCGGAACATAATAGAGCCACCGGCAGATGATGTCTGTCCTGCAATATGAGAGTCAAGAAGCTGTTCCCCTGGAAGACACGATGAAGACACGATGAAGAAGATATCGGGTTTCATTAGACCATGCAACACTCTGCCACTGCGCCAACGTCCAGAGCCTATAGTCATGTTCTCATTTCAGTCGCAGGTGCGATGTTGTGGTGTTAAAATTGGCACATGCATGGGTCATCGGCTGCAGAGACCCGTCGTTTGGAGTGTTTGGCGCATTGTGTGTTCAGACACACTTGTATTCTGCCCAGCATTAAAGCCTGATGTCACTTCTGTCACAGCTCGCGGCTGTCCTGTTTTATCAGGAAACTGAGAATGTTGGTAACACTCAGAAAAATAAATGAAACTCTGTATTAAAAAGATGGCAGTTACAGTGATGTGTAACGTAAAGAGTGAACTGAAAGTGAACTGTAAGATGTCCACCTGGTTGCCAGATGAGAAAAAGCAGTTTGCTTGGATAGAATGAATTAGAAGTTACCTGTAAGTACCTTTCCATTTTATAAAAAACGTGAAGGAACTGTTTTTAAATCTATAACCTAGATGCGAAACCATAATCTATGTGTAAAAATGGACAAATCATGTAATATTTCAGGATACCCACTGAAGATGCCTTATAAAAAAGGCGAAACGCGTCTGGGTGCACAAGTAAAAATAAAAATTTCGATGTGCAGCATGCAAAAAAGGCATTTTCTTTGAAACAACTGCAATTTATATACAGCTGCTGCGAAAAAGACGATTACAAGAAACGTGTTATATAAGCCTTGCGAAGCATTTCCAGTTGGTCTCTTCCACAGATTCAGAAGACTACATCTCAACATCCGTAAAACCATGGAACACATAACGTTCAACAATATTTGTAAATCCAATAACCTTCTACCTAACTATATCCATGTAAAGATTAAAAACAGTTCGTCTAGTTCTATAAAAACGAAAGAAACAGCTCAGAAAGTTTGGCTAAAATACGAAATCAAAGCTCTACACTCGTAAAAACAAACTTTATCTCGAAAACTATATAATACTGATGTACAACTTTGCAAATAACATTAACAATCCTGCTGTTTCTTCTGATCTGGTCAGAAAGGTTGAAAGTTACACTGACACTGTCTTGAAAGAAAATGAAGAAAAACATAAGGAAAAAAAAGATAACACAGCTGATGAGACAACAAATACAACAAAGAAACTTAACAATAAACAACCAAAACACACACACAAATTTTATCCACGTTTGATGAATCTCACAGACACACAACTGAACAATGAAGGAAAAGAGCTCTTAGAAAAAGGACTGAAATACAACATGAATACAAAAGTAGATGAAGAATATACAGAAAACCTCATAATACAATAAGAAGCCATCCTAAAGCGAGAGGAGAAAAGTGAAAACAGCAATGTAAACATTGGGCTAACAAGGGAATTGATAAAAAAAGAAATACTTAAAAATATTACAGATACAAAAACGCAAACTGACATAAAAAGTAAAAACACAGAATCCGAAACTCTCATAAAACTCAGAAACAAACTCCAAAATGAAAACATCATTATTACTAAAGCATACAAAGGAAATATAGTAGTTCTTATGCCCAAACAGCAATACATTGACAATGCACAAGAGTTAATTTCACAAAATAATATTAAAAAATTGAAATCAGACTCAACAAACAGATTTTAGGCCAAGGTAAACAATATGTTAAAAATATAGACTACACACTGGATGACAGAGAAAAAGGTAAATTTATACAGAACAATCCTACGGCACCCACTCTCTAATGCCAACCAAAAATCCATAAACCAAATATCCGAGTATAACATATTTAAAACTTAAAAGAAGTTCCCACTTACAAACTTAAAGGAATCATGTTGATATAACTAACAGAAACTTATAAAATAGAAGATGACAGTACTACAAGCAACAACTCACAATTAATACAACTTATAAACGATATAAAAATCCCAGACACAGCTACTGTACTCTCTTTTGACATAGAAAACATGTACTCTAACATTCCAATAGCAGAAACAATAAATATCATAGAACAAAACCTGAAGGACAACAGCCAGCTACCTGATGAACACATCAAAGAAATACACAAGTTTCTGGAACTGATAACTGAACAAAACTAATTTAATTTCAATAATGAATACTATTTACAAGAAGATGGGCTACCAATGGGATCACCAGTACCAGGTGCCCTAGCAAACATTTTCATAAACTATGTAGGAAACTTAATTTTCAAAAATGTTATCAAAAAGAATTACAACATACTTCATTGGGTCAGATACATAGATGAGATCCTTTGTTTAATAGATGAACCTCAGGCAAAAATTGACCAGTTGCATACAGTTATAAACACAATACACAGAAAGATAAGATTCACAATGTAAAAAGAACAGAACAACCAATTAAACCTTTTATATACAACTATTAAAAAAGAAAACAATCAGCATAGCTTTGAAATCTACCGTAAACCTACAACAACTGACACAATCCTACATCAGACTTTTAATCAGTCACACTCACAGAAACAATCAACACTCAGACACATGCTTTGGAAGCTCAACACAGTACCACTCAGCACAGAAAATTACCAGAAAGAACTAGACATCACCACACAAATAGCAACAAAGAATGGATACAATATGGATCTAGTCACGAAATTAAACAAAAAAATTAAATAACAAATACAGTCAGTGAACACAGTACATAGACACCCACAAACAACAGTACAACAAAACACTCTACAAACAGCCACAGAGACAGAACAATAACAACACAAAGAATACAGGAAAACAAGAAAGAAGATTCAAGATGGTACGCAATGACATAGAAGCACAAATTCACACATAAGATAACGAACATTTTCAAAAGACAAGGGATAAACATAGCATGCAAAACAGACAATTCAATCCAAAGGTACATTCCAAAAGTAACAAAAACCTCAGATATCTACCAAAAAGCAGGAACCTACCAACTACAGTACAGCACATGTGATAGAAGGTGTATAGGATAAACCAGCAGAACATTTGACACCTGGCACAAAGAACATATCAGAGCATGGAAATATGCAATGAGCCACTCAACTTTTGCAGAACATTTGAGAGAAAATAACCACAAACCTACTACAAGAGAAAATGATATGAAAATAATTAGAATAAATAATGAAAAACATCTCTTATCATTATAAGAAAATTATTATATATACAAAACAAAGGCTGAAAAGAAATAACTACTAAACGGTCAAGTAAATATGACTAAGAACTCACTGTTTACACTTATTAATCATATACTATACAGAAAACCCAACAAATGATTACACATCTGATTCCTCTCATAAGTATGTAGAGGAAAATATAATTATAATTATTATTACTATTGTTATTAAGAATAAATAAATGAATAAAAAGTAGTAATAAAAATAAAATAAATAATTTTTATCTTATTAAAAGAAAGTCTGTCTCGCTCTCTAATACACACACATACACACACACACACACACACACACACACACACACACACATTCACAAATCAGTTGAAAGCAGAAAAGTGAGAATTTTGGTAACACCTAGAAAAAGAAATGAAACTCTGTATTTAAAAGATGGCAGTTACAGTGATGTGTAAGATGTCCACCTGGTTGCCAAATGAGAAAAAGCAGTTTGCTTAAATACAGTGAATTAGAAGTTACCTGTAAGTACCTTTCTATTTCATAAAAAAGGTTAAAGAGCTGTTTTTAAATCTGTAGCATAGATGTGAAACCATAACCTATGTGTAAAAACGGACAAATCGTGTAGTATTTCAGGGCACCCACTGAAGATGCCTAGTAAAAATTGTGAAACATGTCTGGGTGCATAAATAAAAATAAAAATTTCGATGTGCAGCATGCAAAAAGGCATTTTCTTTGAAACAATTGCAATTTATAATTATCAGTACTTTATGTTCATAAATATGTATAAGCTGAAATCCACATAACCTCAACAAGTTGTTAATATGTAACATTAATTTTCAGAAAGGAAGTAAATGAAACCCACTGAAGTGAGCACAGTAAGAGCTGAAACTTTGTGTTCAACACCTGTATTTTATGCTTAGTCATTTACTTGGATAGGGTCCTGTTCCAAGTGATGTGATATTTCTGAGTATCCAATTTTATTGAACTGAAAAACAATTTTCTTTGACTATAGAATGAAATTTTTACTTTGCAGCGGAGTGTGCGCTGATGTGAAATTCCCTATCAGATTAAAACTGTCTGCCAGACCGGGACTCGAAATCGAGACCTTTCTTTTATGGGCAAGTGCTTACGATGGGTCCCCACAGCTTTACTTCCGCCAGTAGAGTACTTGCTGCGAAAGGCAAAGGTCCCAAGTATGGCACACAGTTTTAATCTACAGGAAGTTTATTGCACTATAGTTAATAAACATTGTGGAGTAGCAAATTTCATAATTATTCACTGAGCGTTGTGTCTCAAGTAGCTCATGTAATTTCCATAAAAGGATAATTAGAGTTTCGCCAAAGCACAATTACAAAGAGAATATATAAAATCTTAATTGTATATTATAACATTATTCTTGGATTCCAAACTATTAAGAGAATTATCGAAACTAATCCATTTTACGAAAGCTGTATCATCTTTTGTTTATATAATTTTTGTATAAGATAATATCTGAAAATTTTGTCTTTTACAATTCTTAAATATAAAAAGTTTCTTTCTCTATCCAAACTATTTTCTTTTTATATGTTTGGATTAGAACGAATGACTTTTCGATTTTCGAAAATTTCTGTCGACCAATTAACTACATAGCCTCTTTGAAAAATGCCTATTAATTTCCTGACTCTTACTTTATCGCCTACAAAGCTTAGACTCTTCAAAATTTGTAACATAAACAGTTTGTAATAATCGTTCTTGATTTTCTTTGTTTACATGTTTGGTTTAATTTTCATTGTTGAATATTTCATGTTATTATATTCATCAACTTCCTTTTTAACTATTTCCATCCATTTATAATTACTGTGTAAGTCAAATTAATATCTTTTCTTTCTTTAAATCCTATTAAATCTATCAAATACAATGCTTTTATTTCTGTGTAAGTTGAATAATGAATAATTTTATATTTTTTCATAAGTTCTCGAAAACTTTTAATATAAAATTTTTTTCCATTACGCCTTTGTAAAGGTTGATAAATATTTTATACCTTATTTATTTTTGAAATTCCTTTTAAATTTCTTTGATACATTTCTACAAAATCCAGTGCCCACAAATGATCTATAGCAAAAGAAATAAATTTTCTCTTTGTAAAATTTTTACTCACCCATTTATGTAATACATTAATTATTTCTTCTCGAAAATTATTATCAGACTTCTCCAGCACCCACAATACTTTTTAATTAACCTACTTTTCTTAGTTGTACAGACTGAACAAACACATTCAAATGTTTCTTATAAGTTTGCTGTTATTCTATTTGGATGTATTGTGGATTGTGGAATTTAGATCCACGAAACAATTCTTCAAAAGCTTATGAATCATTTTATGATTTTAAATTTCTAACACAATTAAAAGGAGATAATCATATAAATCCATATAATTTCATTATGAATTATGATATTTGTGTTGTAATACAGGATGTTTGAAAGAAAACTCCATAGTTTTAATGTGTACTAGAATATGTAAAAAGTGGCATACACTATTCTAGTTGGTGGTGTTTGATTCATCACCTCTCTAAGATTGGCTCCCCTGCAGTTGGCAGATCTGCTTAACCTTGAGACAGTACCAGTGCTGGTTTTCTCCTCTGTTCCCTCAGTACAGTCAAGGTGGGTGTGCAGTGCAGTGCAGGGCAACTCAGCAACAATGTGTACTCCAAAATAGAAAGTGCAGTATGTTATTTGGCTCATGAAAACTGTGTCAGTTTCAAAAGAGCAATGTAATTTTAGATACCAGCATGTTGGTGAACCACCAACAGCAAAACTATCTATCATTGGCGAAATTCTTTCA
This sequence comes from Schistocerca nitens, assembly GCF_023898315.1. Taxonomy (NCBI): domain Eukaryota; kingdom Metazoa; phylum Arthropoda; class Insecta; order Orthoptera; family Acrididae; genus Schistocerca; species Schistocerca nitens. The sequence continues at coordinate 117,147,590 of NC_064614.1, read as the reverse complement.
AGGAAACCAGTAGTGTTTTGAAAGCAAAAATCACCAGGTAGACCAAGAACTTTTGAAGATGTTATTGAACAGATGCATTTTCGTGTTTTGGAGCCCAAAGAAGTCATTGGCCAGGCATAGTCTACAATTTGGAGTGCCTAAAGGTACTGAGTATGATGTTGTGCATAAAAGACATAAGTTTGGTGTGAGAAGTGGAATAATGTCTCAACATGTGCAGGGCAACAAATGGATCCCACGTTAGCGTATACTAACATTAAATAAAACTTGAAGGAATTTCCTTTCGTTAAGTGTACTCATTGGTGTAATTTTTCATTAATTTCCCCTATTAAATTTATATTTAAAACTAAGGAGTTCTTTTTCAAACAACCCGTATTACTCAAAGGACAAATATTGGTACAAATCGAGAAACAAAAGTGAAATTAACTGCTTTTTTAATGATAAAATTCCTTAAGCTACTTGAAATCACACACTGTAATTTTTTATGAGAAAAAGAATTAAACTTACACTATTCGACAGAAAATGTTAATTCAGATTTTTTTAAATATTTATATTTTTTGTTTATTTAATTAGAGATGTTTAAAAATAATATTAGAACAAAAATATAATCTTTTAATATTCTTGGTTCATTGTTAAACTCTTTGAATGTATCATCATAAATAAAATAAATTGTATGGTCAATACATATTTTTATATGATATTTCACAAATTCTTTTAATTTTGTAGAAAAGAGAAATTTAACTTTTCTATTTCTTCCCACATTTCTGACAAATCTTTATTGTAACCATACAATTCAAATTCATATATATTTTCACCATCAATTCCTTTGATATTAACGATAATATTATTATGTTCTACAGTGCTCAAATGCTCTATAATTAAAGATGCTTTAAAACAATATTTGCAAATATATCATTTAACTTGTTCCTCTCTTGGCTTTTTATTTCTCGTAACTAAAATATTTTTCTGAAATTTAAATTCATCAAAAGCATAGGTCATATTTCTAAATTAGATTTCTTGAAACTGCAAAAATTATTTTGTTAGAATTTATAAGGAAAAATTTTATTTGAATTTAAAAATGAAAAATGAAAAAGGATTAGATATTAAAAATAAAAATGTATTAGATTTTTAAAAACGAAAAATGAAAACTATTAGATTTTAAAAATTAAAAATTATAGATTTGTTGTGACCACAAAAAATTTTAATTTTTATTCTTGCTTTTGTGACCATAATAAGAGTCCAGGCCCCCATTGGCAAACAGCCAGCCGACATTAAGAAATAGTCCACCAGGATGTAGGGACAAGATAAGCAGTGGAGGCTGCCAAGTATGGCTTGTTGATCAAATAACTTAGTGTTTGACTTCCTGCCAGAGGAAGCAGCATGACTCAAACTTGGGCAATCGAAGACGCAAACACCAGGGCAATAATACAGCAAGAGAGAGTGTCAGTCACGTGCGGAAAAGACTCATGTGGAAACAAATTAAGTTATGTGCAGCTAGAAACGAAAGTGCCATGTGGAACCGAATTCATTCTTGTGCAATCCATCCAATTAGAGACGAGAGTGTCATGTGGAACCCTAGGCATTCTTGTGCAGTCCAATCACTTAGAAATGAAAGGGTTGTGTGAATCAAATTAACTCGTGTGCATCCAAGTACATAAGAAACGAAATAAAAGGCCAGTCAGTGGAATAGCTAGAAGCAGAGATTCAGATGCAGATTCAGAGCCACTGCCGGCAGTTTGGAGATACTGCAGCGAGACGCCAGTGGGGCAGAGTGGGCCCATAGCAACCGATATAGCTGATAAAGACTTAAACTATGAGAAGACGGTGATACACTCTGATGGACACTCAGGAACTGCAGGTCAAGTAGGGTTTTTAGAGTTTCATTGGAATAGTGTTGAACAGAGGCTGTCAGTCTTTGTATCAATTACTTAGAGAGATTTCAGTGCTAACCAAGAAAAAGTGATTGCTCTGTACTTGTTTCTTATATGTACTGGCGATTAGCTTTGAAGTAGCAAGTCTGAATAAATAGACTGAATCTTACTAAGGGGTTTATGGTCCAACACCTCACATAAGTATATGTGAGAATAAACTTGATAGAAACCAAGCAATCTTTTCTGCCTATTACAATTCTGTAACCTATTTTCAGGAAACTGATTTGCTTCAAATCAAGGAGATTCTCTCCCTCTCATCTCTGATATAAAGGTTGATAGCTATTTATAACTAACCCATTGTCGTTAACGTCCCGATTGCGCTACGCAGTTTGCACTTACTTCATTCTGGTATAGTGAGGCTGTGCCAGGATGTGGCAGATTTAAAAAATAAAAAAATTGTTAGTTTTTAAAAACTAAAAAAGCTATTAGGTTTTTAAAAATGAATAATAAAAAATTTATTAGATTTAAAAAAACTCGTTTTCATATTTAATATTTAGTCTCAAAAAAGGTTTTTTTGTTTGGGAGTGTTTTTAATGTTTTATGTTCTGTTAAAATTATCAGTTTTAATTGACATATTTATTGATGTAATGAATAAAATAGATTAATATTTGCACATTTTTGAATAAAAAGATTTATCAGTTGGAGCCAGGTAAAATGAGAGCCACACACATATAGTGTGCTGAAGGTCTCATTTCATTTCTGCTTTCACTCATCGCTGCTGATTCTATGTAAAACACAGATGCATCTGATATCAATGATCCTTGCATTCTGATTTTCTTTCTGCCCCTTTCAGCTTCAACATACATAATATTCAGTCTCAATTTACATAATATATATCTGTGGTGTTTGTTCTTTCATACATGTTGTAACAAAAACATTTTATTTCCTCTTATGTTGTTCTTGCCAAACTACTGAATCATTGGTTGCTGAAGTGTGCTACTGTCGTCTATCCTATCTGCAAAATGAGAATTTCAGAATCAAGTAACGTCAGTATTAATAGTTAAATTTCTTCATGAACAGTGCTAGTGCTTGGTATAACTTTGCGTGATTAGGCTGGTGACCATTGTCTTTTATGTAATTGCAGTTTACATATAAATAATAGAATCTTGGTTCAAATTCATTTAGTTCTGCTACTGCTTCCTTTCAACAGCAAGGTTTCGAGAAACGAAAACATTCTGATAGCTTTCCATCAAGCACGAGTACAGTCAAATTAAAATCCTTTCACAGGAGTAACATTATCGGTCTATTGCTAACAACGTAGTAGTTGAAGTGTTATACCTTCTCTCTGCGTTCTCCTGCTATCGCCCAATGACAATATTTTCCTGAAGACAACACAATTGTCAGTGGATAACCTGATATCAGTGCTAGCTCTCTCTAATAAATTGCTTCCAAATACTGAGATCACTAACGGTCCTATTACACCTCTTTGCACTGCACACTTTTCTGCTGAACATTCGGCACCCAGTATATAGAGCTGGGTTTTATTAGTGAAATATTTCTAGAACCAAAATCTTATCTAAGGAGATCTGAGACATTGTATCTTGGTAGTTAGTTGGAATGTGGCTCAACGTCGAAAGACTTTCGTAATCCAAACTGCTGGTATGCATACATCGTTTGCAAGAAGAATACAGCTCAAGCTGAGTAACCACATCCTCAAAGTGACAGTTTAAGCATGGAAAGTATTTGTCTCTATAGGAAGTTGATTTCAGAAATTACAATATAGAAAGAGGGATCTTACCCAATGTTTTCCCCAGCCGATGGTCGTGACGTTGGCATTGTCTGGAACCTCCTCATCCTTTTCTGGCAGCTGTATTGGCGCCACTGTGACGCTGTCAATCGGGAAAGCTGGGGATACCTGCAAAGGCATGAACATTTCTTATTTCGTAACATAGATTTTTTTGTATAAAAGGGTAATTGTATTTAGTTGAATCAAATTAGACTAGGTAATGAGACACAAAAAGTAATCGATAAGTTTTGCTGTCTGGGCAGCAAAATAACTGACGGCTGTGGAAGTAGGGTAGATATAAAATTAAGGCTTGCAATGGCAAGGAAAGCCCTCTGAAAAAGAAAAATACTCTGACATGTAACATAAATTTATGTTGTGAAGATAAGACTGTGGAAATAAATATCTGTATGCTATACTTGTGTATAGCCATATACTATAATATACAACAGACTATTTGTATACACTGTAATGCATCACAGTTTGTGTATCTTTTATAATTGTCAGAAACTTAATGGGTTTTGAAGTATTTACTCTTCTTTTATTTAATGCTGTTCGTTTATCTTTAAAATCATTTGTATCTGTCTCAGTTCTAAAATGTTTAACAAAATTTAACTGTGGTATTCAGCGAGAGCGAGAATCTAGAATGTGTATCGATAGGTAGCGGTTTTCGATACAACAAAGAGTGGACGGCAGTTATGCGTGGGTTGGTTGTCGACGTGTACGCCGGTATGGATATCGAGTTTATAACACCAACATACAGCTTTTTACCCTTCATTATGGACTGGATAAATAGTGGGTAAACTGTATTCTAATGTTACTTCTCTTAGACTGATCCTGATTTAGGTTTTGTGTGATTTCCCCAAATCGCTTAAGGAAAAGGCCGGAATGGTTCCTTCGAAACGGCATGGCCGCTTTCCTTCTCCATCCTTCCCTAATCCGAGCTTCTGCTCCGTCTTTAACAACTTCGGTGTCGACGGACGTTTAACACTAATCTCCTCCTCTTCCCTGTATTGATCTTCCACGCAATGGTATAGAGAGTGCGACGCAGGAGTAGTGCAGAGACACGTTTATTGTCAGGATGATTTTCGAAACACATCGCGAACTGCCGGGACAAAATTCCGAAGTGTCGGTGTGGCTTTTATCGTGATCTGAGATATTGTGGAGAAATTTGAAAGCAATGAGTTTAGAAAGACAGTTTTACAGAGTGATTTAATATCAGCATTGAGCACATACAGTATTACGAACTGTGTACCAGTGACAACATGATTCTTATTGGGTAACACTCAGTTCACAAGTTCCCTGCGAACTCGACATCATTATGAACTAATTCTCTTAGGACACTTCTTGTCGAAGAAGATTCTCTTCAATTAAATTATATTAGCCATCAATCTGAGGTTCTACTTCATTTTACTGCAGCAAAATGTACCAACATCGACGCGCTTTCGAAAGATACTCAAGGCACCCATGTTTTGAAAACGCATTTATTCATAGAATAATTTGTCTACTAGAGTGGCTACCCACCCATTTTAATTGCAGTCCGACTCGTGAAACTAGTGTTCAGAATTAGTTTTCAAGAGTTCCAAAAATTTACTTACATTGTTGAGACACCTTAATGAACGATTTTTCACAAATACTTTAAACGGATTCAATGCTGGCTGGCTCCAGCTTTTTTGCTACTCGTTTCATATTCAGGGTTGAACACGTACCAGAAAAAGTATTTAGTACAGCTTTTCAGTAAGTTTCGGAATCAATTCTTGCAAACACTTTAATCTCTCCCTTATCCACAGTGTAGTCCACATGAATGCAGATCTTAACAAGGTTATAAACAATGTAACTTCGGTGTTAACGTACTCTGCAGTAACCTCTCTAATCGAGGCAAATGTTATTGTTTTGAACGTCACATCATGTGTTGTGAACTGAGCGATTCCGAAAATCGATTGACAGCCTTTCTCGTCTTCGTTACAGGGTCTGACGTCAAAATGACGTCAGGTTTTCACGAAGTCTTGTGAGATGAGGGTTACTCGTTCTTATCATGAACCAATGAATCAGGTAGAAGAATAAAAGCAGTGTCTGTAAAAGGGCAGATCAATTCAGTGAAATGATTTCAATATTGAGTATATATTCCGAACTGTATACAGTATACAAAAGCTACTACTTTCGAACAGTGGTTACAACTGCTGTTACACCCTGCGCTGGCGCCAAAAATTTCATTTTTCAGTACAGTTTCGAATCAGCTCGGCACATAGCCCAGAGGAGGGCCACTTGCAATATTGGCCAAAACGTTTTATATATTGACAATGCGGTAAACAGCTCAGAAGAATTTTATTGACAGATTAAATTTGTTTCGCATCGTTGACCACCAATGCTTCCACAAAAAAGAAGACGATATGTATCTTTTACTGTACCTTCATACTACCGTCTTCAAGAGCAAACTCGCAGCGGCGTTCCAGCACATATAAGCACCGTTTCTCTCACAGCTAAGTTTCTTTCTCTGAACATTGTAATGATTAGACAAATCTCCTCTCGCAATTATGTTGTTTAATGATTTATTACATGAACCTTAACTTGGCTTTGATGAGTTTGTATGCTGATTTTCTTGGTTTTCATATTGTTGTCGTCCATCTCATATTGCTTTGTGACACATTTATTTAAATAATTTTCCCATAATTTCAAGCACTGAACTAAAACTAAAGTCGCTGTACAGTGCTTTACCACAGAAATATGTCAATGCAAATGGTATCTGTTTTCGTTAAATTCCTTTATCAATTGCATGCGTTACACTTTGTTGACTTCCTACACTATTACGAAATGTTCTGAAACTTCCTGTCTCTGCCGGTCTCGAGACATTGGTCTTTCGCGAGCAAGTGCTTTACTCACTGAGTTTCGTATCTGCGCACACTTCACTGCAGAGTGAAAATTTCGTTCTGGAAACATCCCACCGGCTATTACTAAGCCGTTTCTTCGCAGTATCCTTGCTAGTCTCGTAAGTTTCGCAGATGAGCTTCTGTGAAGTTGGGATGGCAGGAGATGAAATACTGGCGGAAGTACAGCTGTTCTGAAGGGTGGTGAGTCGTTCTTGCGTGCTCAGTCGGTAGAGTACTTGCCCGCGAAAGGCAAAGGTCCCGAGTTCGAGTCTTGGTCCAGCACACGATTTTAATCTCCCAGGAAGTTTCATATCAGCACACATTCCACTGAAGCCTGAAAAATTTATTCTAGAAGATATGTTCTATTAATTTTTTGTTTTTTGTCTTCTTATATGTAACCTGGTATTGGCAGTGTCTATATTTGTTGCACTCTCTTGCGTACGTTTAGTGAGATTTTGCAGTGGATTACGCAATATCTGAAGTGCAACTGACATGTTCTCGTCGTAAAGTGGGCGCCATTAGGCCAGTTAGGGTCGACCAAATACACCAAAGTACCTATATTTTCTTTGGTAGAATGTTCAGACAGCGGATAGTTTTCTGCTGAATCAAGTTTTTTTGCATCTAACAACTCACCAAACTGCAATATTACAGAGCCATTTTGGGCACTTGTCAGCTATGTACATGGCTGCTATACCTATTCCATTACAAGTGAGGGCACCAGTGGATAAATTCTTAACACAATCAAATATTGTTATTCTTCCCCATTCTTTAATGTTAACAATCAGATTTGACTTTTACTTAACAGATCAATTAAAAATGGTGTTAGATTTTTTGCATGAACATGGACATTACTGATAGGAAGATTAATTATGAGCGGGATCTGGTTTCACTGTACGTAGTGCTGAGTATGACAGAACTTTGTTTTTGAGGGTCCTAAGCCTGTAGTTAGTGGCCAGATGTCAAATATTCTGTAGTGGATATTCCTGTTAGATTTTACATTGATTTTTCAAAACTACTATGAGTGGAGAAGAGAGCTGACACAGATTTCAAGTGGCAGGGGATAAAGCAGCAGGGTATCACAAAGCAAGTAGCAAGAAGGAAAGAGAAATGGGATCAGATAACAATAATAATTTTGATGAGAAAAACAATACAGATGATATGATGAAAACACTGCTAATGTGATTCAGAGCGTTGAATCTGAATCAGGAGTTTAAATTTAAAGTTGCAGGTAAAGTAAGGATGTTGAATCTATAACTGAATCGAAAGTTATCAAGGTATTGTAGGCTGAAAATAAATCTATGAAGGCATTATGTGAGCAGTTGATAGGAATCGAAAAGAAAGGGGCAAAGCTTAGGTTATAGACAAAGAAAGAGGTTGAAAGGTTCAAGAAACCTTGAAATATTTAAAGTGGAAGTCTTAACTTTCAAAAAGATGTGAGGGACATAGTTTCTGAGGATATAGGTAATATCGAGGACAAACAAGTTCATTAGAACTGAGAGCTGACGCACAGATACAAGACTTGCATAAAATTGTTGAAGACCAAGTCAGTTAATGTAGGGAAGGCAGGCATGAGGTTAAAATTTATGATGGTAAGATTTTTCAAGCGTTCAAGAAAGAGGCTAGAGAGAAGATGAGAAAATAGGACAGAATGGAGTTACCTGAAAAGAAAGTTTGGGAAGGAAATATTCTGTCTATGATAATACACATAAAAGACAGGAACAGTTTCAGTAACATCAGTTTTGAGTTAAATGTGTCATTTCATCCAATGTCTTTGACAAATAGTTTACAAAAGCAATTCAATGCAGGCTGGTCAGAGGAGGATAAGTTTAGGCGAACAAGTACATTACTTAAAAGGGAAAGTTTAGACTGGGGTGCAGATATTCCAGAAAGGATTGTACATTTGAAAACTTTTACAAAAAGTTTTTTGGTAGGTGCTGTTCCAAATTCAAGTAAGAAGAAGTAACAGAAGCTGTAAGAAGGAAACATATTGCAATCAGTCAGGAAAAGCCCTAAAGGAAAATTGTGAAGAACAGGCCAGAAAACTAATACTCTTGTACAGTTCTTGGACAGGAAAGGATAGCATAAATTTATTTATAGAAAAAGTACCCTATAACAAGAGAGCAAGTCTGATAGATGGTAACCATAATCTAGGAGAATTTTTGGAAGGAGTAGGAGAAATCGATGAGTGGCAAAGAGATTATAATTCCAGATTTAATTAAGTTTCACAGGAGGATAGAATATCTGTGAATCATATGAGTTCATAAAGAATGAGATGAGGGAGAGTTTGTGGTAATTTTATGAATATTACTACAACCACAGGAGATCAGGTACTCAAATAGGAAACAACATGCCACAACAGCGATGGTATGCCTTGTCACATTTGGTTGGGAATGACAAGTTTGCTGTCAGGATTATCATCATACTGAGTCTTCACATAATTACATAGTTCCATTTTTAAAAGGCAAGGTATGTAATAAAGAGGGTCTAACTTGAATAACTGTGAATGATTTGGGAACAAAGGGTTTGATTGCCTAATTTCAAATTATAATAAGAATGATGAAAGAAAATCTGGAGTTGAAACGTGCCTGTAAGTTTGTTTACTCAATAACCAAAATGTAAGATGCTAGTCAGGGCTGGTACGCAAAATGGGATAGAGATGAGAAAGCAATATGTTGATGTAGTGTATCTGACACACAAGAGGCTGCAAGATTATGAAGGTGCCCAGTAGAAAATATTGAATAATGTTAAGTGGGGGGAGATAGAAATGAAATGAGCAGTGGGGAATATAGTGAGTGCTATAGCAGTTACGATAATAGCACTGAGAGCGAATCTGATAGAGTGGAATCTGAGGTACATGTATTTAAGGGAGAAGATGTAGGTGAAAGTGCCTTGTGAGACAAGGAGTTGATTGTCATGAACAATATGTATCCATTATAGAGTGTGGAAAATGGTAATGAAGAACTAGATAAGGAATAAGGAATTAAGCTGTCCCTTTTACAAGTTGATGAAAAGATTATAGAAAACAATGATGAGCCTGAGATGAAACTACATGAAGTTGGTGCTGAAGGGGTGGAGGAAAATTTAGAGAAGTAGACTCAGGACAGGAGGGAAATGAAGACGATCTTTAGAAGAGGAATCGCAGTGGTGATGGTAATGATGGTAGACAACAACCTTTAGTGCTTGTAAAGGTATATGGGATCGGAGAATGAGCTTTACTAGACATGGGAAAGCAGATCTGTGCTATTTCAGAGTCATTTTGTGAGATGATAAAGCAAGAAGAACAAGTAATGGCTATGTCAGTACTAGGGTTGAAATTTGTAGGGAAAATTATTAAGAGCCAACTGATAATCAAGCTGCAGGTAGATGATGTTTGAGCAATAGATATATTTTTTGTAATTCTTGACCTATATGTACACATAATTATTGGAATGGACTTGTTCAAAGAATGTAGAACTTATAGAGACTGTGAACTACAATATATATCCTGATCATGAAAGCAGAATACAGGTGGGCCAACAAACAATTTGTCGTAATGTTAATGGCTTGAAACAATACTATAGGTATATGAAAAGTGTCGACCATGTCTGTAGAAGGAGAAGTAGGGAAAGAAGATAAGAATGGCCCAGGGATTCAGGAAAAATAGGTCAAGTGATACATGAAGTGTTGGAAAGAATAGTTAAGTGCAAGATATAAGTCAGTGTCAGAGGCAAGAGTTGAGAGAAGTGCTATTGGTGAATACAGAAATATTTTCAAAGAAAGCAGGAAGAGTTAAGAGTTTTGAGCGCATGTTTGATGTAATACCACATGAACCATTTGCTGGAAAACAGTGTCCTACATTGTTCAAAGGAAGGGGGTCAGTATATAGGGAATTAAGAGATTTTTGAGTTGGAGTGTAATAGAGAGAGGTACTAATGAATATGTAATTCATTGGTGGTAACGAAACAGGATCACGCAGTATGCAGAATGAAAAATGCAAGGAAATTGAACACAATTTTAGCAAAATAAAGAGTGGAACTGAGAACATGGAGGAGATTCTTCAGAAATATGAATTTGTAAAATGTTTAATAAACCTGGATTTGACTGCTGTTCATTGGAAAACTGGTGAAGCATATAGAAGGTACACCACATTTTTCTTTGGGACAAGACCTAACAATTCAATGTATTGCCATTTGGGTTACCCAATGGTGCATTGCCCAGAGTACTTGGGCCTAAGTTGGGTCCAGAAATTACTGTGTATGTTGATGACTTACTAACTGCCACATCTAACTGGAGGAAGCATTGTGGAGGTGTTTCAACCATTAAGGAAGGAAGGTGTGACACTGAGACTGCAAGAAATCGGAATTTATGAACGGGGAATTTAAGTTTTCAGGTGAGTGTGGAACATGTTAAATCCTCTCATGATAGAAAATAACTGGTCTTATCTTCTTTCAGTACTAATCTGAACAAAATACATTGGCTTACATCAAAAAGAAGTAAAGGTTCAACCCTAACCAAAATGTGTTACTGAGTCGTAGTACAGGCCTAACTCTTGGTACTGTGTCCTCGAAGCCGGCCGCTGTGACCGAGCGGTTCTAGTCGCTTCAGTCCAGAACTGCGCGACTGCTACGATCGCATGTTCGAATCCTGCCTCGGGCATGGATGTGTGTGATGTCCTTAGGTTAGTTAGCTTTAAGTAGTTCTAAGTCCAGGGGACTGATGACCTCAGATGTTAAGTCCCATAGCGTTTAGAGTCACTTGAACCACTTGTGTCCTCGACGTCGATTTCCTCGGTCTGTTAACCTCACTGCCATTACTTTTATAGCAGTTATTCACTCCAACATATGTACTCGAGTGATGAATTATTCTAACACGACAATGCAGGACTTACAGCCACTCTCCCAGGATAGTTTTGGATCTGCTGACAATAAGTAACACAATATTTTCAAAGACACAAAATCGTGCAAACGCGCCATTGAGACCAGGAGGTATCAGTGCCAAAATAGTCACAAGACTGAGGCAGTAAACAACTGGGTAGTCCATATCGTCACACTTACTGCCATGAGTTGGAGTGATGGTTTATTGTATGGCAAATGCTTTGCTCATTTTCTGTTGTCACCTAAGTCTCAATCAAAATATCATCAATCAAAGTGTGAATATTTCTCATAATATAATGAGTTAATTCAATTGCTCCGTCGAGACACTCGCAGAATATTACATGAAATAATTACCCTTACCTTTCAACTCGAACAATAAATTATTTTATGTTAGACTATTTTTTCTATGGTGCATGCTTTGAACTGTTTCACCTGGTTGTAGCTGAGGGAAAGTCTGTCCCTGTAAACTATGGTTTTTTTTTACATTTTTTCCCTTGTTGGTATTCTTCGTCAGTCCTCCAGAGTTGCCACGCAGGATTAGCCGAGCGGTCTGGGGCGCTGCAGCTGTGCAGCTGGTCCTGGCAGAGCTTCGAGTCCTCCCTCGGGCATGGATGTGTGTGTTTGTCCTTAGGATAATTTAGGTTAAATAGTGTGTAAGCTGAAGGGCTGATGACCTTAGCAGTTAAGTCCCATAAGATTTCACACACATTAGAACGTTTTCCTCCAAAGTTCTCGGCAGTGCACTTAGAACACCAGCCATGATGTCTCATTTTTTTGTGCATATCTTCTCACTACTGTGCAATCATGACTCTTCGTTGTCCCTGCCAGCTACTATGAGTTCTGATTATTACACTCAAACAAAATTTAAATATCTTGCGATTGCAACCCCAGATCACAGTATGGCTTTCACCAATCTCACGTACCACTACTGTGATAATGGCAAACTTAATAACTCTGAAATGAATGTTTACAGTGAGATGACATACCACTGCCAAATTTCAAGTTCTGATAACTGAAAGTATCATACCTGCCAAAATAATGGAGGCCATGAAAGGATGTTCCAAACCAAGGAATAGAAAACAGCTGAAGTCATTTTAGAGATATGTAGGTTTTATAGAAATTTCGCGCCAGAGCAACTATTCCATGATCCAAATATGAACCTATTACTGAGTCCAAACGGAACATATGAATGGAATGAAAAATTTCAGGGAGCATTCAAGAATCTGAAGGAAGCATTTAGTGAAGATGGAATATTATATCACCCAAGGTGGAGCAGGCCGTTCTGTATGAGTCAGACATGACTGGGCACAGTTTAGGAGTGAGGCTTTTTGGTGTTGAGAATATTCAGTCAATTGCATTCGCAAATCACACTTTGACTTGGAATGCAAATAATTAAAGTGTCTCAGAGTGCGAGGCCTTAGCTTTGGGCTTCCAAAATCTGAGAATATATCTGTAAGGGCATATGACATATGTGGACACTGACCACTGAGCATTACTGTTCCTGAAGAAATTCAGATTATCTCATGGGAGGATAACACAGTGGTCACTGTACCCACAACAGTTTCAATTTCAGATCAAATATATTAAAGGAACGCATAACTAACACAGTGGATACTGTACCTGCAACAGTTTAAACCTGAGATCAAATGTATTTAAGGAATTCATAATAAGGGATTAGATACATTGCCCAGATTACCAGTCAGAGAGGATGGGGACGATATGGAAGAATATCCTCTCGTATAAATTTTGAATCGAATCCCTGATGGAATGAAAATTATAGTTGCATACAAGAACAGGAAGAAGTAGCAAAATATGGTTGATATATGTAAATCAGTAAGACAAAATTTGAGGGTAAAGATGAACAATTAATTTTCAAAATTTTATAAAATACGTGATGAAATTCTGTTCTGGAGGACCCTTGAAAAAACAGCATATTTCACATTCTAAGAGCAGAATAACTTTCATGTAAACATTAGTAACAACCTCTACAAAAAATAGCGTAAAATCAGCGGATGGAATAACCAGTGAGTTCCAAAGTCCTACGAGTAGTCCGGTTAGCTCAATGACGATGCATAGAAAGTTAAAATGAATGAGTTTCAATAGCCGAGTAGCTCCTCACAAGCCATGTGTTTCTATAGCCAGTGCTAAGTGAAACTTCAGGTAGCGTAACGAGGGACTCCACTACTGAGTGGAAGACTGAAAATGAGAGAGTTGTAGTGATGAACCACCTGTACCCTGTGTCAATTTGATCGATCGGTTTGGATTTAGTGAATACCGAGAGGCCTTTATCTGTCACCGTGTGCGGTGCCAACAGTGAAGTGTAAAGGACTTGGTGCATGGTGCAGGAGTATTTTTCGTTGTTAGTATATGGTCTACTTATTGAATTTAAGAAGAAAATAAATGCAGGGCGATATGAACACATGTTTCAGCATTGTTGAGTGCAGAGGAACATCTCAGGGATGATGATTGTTTATTTCAGCAAGACAATGCACGGACGGGCCTGTCCATATTCCCTACATGAAATAATGGAACACGTTTATTCTCAGCGTACAGCTTCACTACTTGAGGAAATATGGGCTGCCATCGCTTCATAGACATTAAGACATCTCATTGAAAAGGTCTTCCGCAAAGTTCAAGCCGTCATAACGGTGAATAGTGAATATTTTTGAATACACCGTACATTAGTGTACATTAATAGTTGTCCAGGTAGTTTTGATCAGATAGTGCATATTGACGATTAAGGAGAAAACTGGCCATCAATCCTTAACGTTAATAAAAATAAAGGTCCCCTGATTTGTGCCTTTAGCATATCAAACATATTTACACCAGTAGGGATTTGTACCTATTGTCTAACATTCACTGACCGAGTACACCCACAAAGCTTATACCCTGTTGGATTGCTGAGTTAAAGTTGCGCACTAAAAGCTAAAAATTTTAAAGAGAGAACCGAACAGGATGAAGCAACGTTTACCAACCATAGACAAATCAGCCTTCGTAATACTCACTATTGGTCAGCTGAGAAACCCACGCTCGCCGAGAGAAGTGGAAAAACAACGCTTTTTGTCCGGCAACGCGTGGAACGTGCTTTTCAAGAGGCGTATTAATGGTCGCTATTTTGTTGATGGGACTCCAAATAGGCACAAATATCTGTAATTTCTTCAGTCCATTCTGTTCCCATTTTTTCACAGTTTCGTTCTCCGACAGAACTTTCCACTTGGGTGGTTTCTTTCTTTTTTTTTTTTTTTTTCTATACGAGTTTCTGACTACAATAACAAATAAAATTGAATCCAGGAAGAAAATTAAAGTCGTTTCGGCCATGTTAAAGTTTTACATCTTGCAGATGAGATATCCACTACTTTTTAATCTTATTTTTTGAACATGTGCCACAAAGTTGGATAATTTTTCTGTTGTTCACTGGGAATTTAGACTGTAGCTAACTTCCTTTCCGTTTGTACAGAGAACCTTTCTCGTAATCTTGAGTTCCTCTTTTAGGATGTTTTGCACGTCTCCTTTTATCTGAAGTATGGGATTTTCACTTGCACACAGGGCTCCTGGTTTTATGACAGTGTTGTTGTGTCTGATGTTTGTTTGCGTCAGAAGATATTTTTGTTCGTAGATACAGGGAGTTCTTCCGTAGGCTCTCTTGAATTTCTGTAGGTGAGTTTTCCCTGTCAGTAGATTCGATAATCTCACATAGGTACTTGAAATACGGATTCTCTCGCTTTGACCTACTTTGCGGACAGTTTCTGGATATCGAGTTCGGTAAACATGAATTCATGTTTTTGGAAGGAGAATTGTATCGATGTTATTGAAAGTAACATTATTTTGGTATGCTTTCAACCCTGTTCGCGGCTGTCTCCTACTACATTGAAACTTCTGGAGTCTTTTCAGTAGTTTCACCGTTCTTCTTTCTGTTGTCTCCACTGGCGGGCCACAGTCATCTTCTTAGATTCCACCGTTTTCCTTCTCACTTCAAAGATTCAGTGCAGTTGAAATATTATCGATTATTATTGGACTCTCTCGATACGAATCCACATTACGAAATACTAGCAATACTGACCTTGAGCACGGCGATGTCGTTGACCCAGGAATCACTGGCGTCATAACCCTCATGAGAGCTTATGAATGTCACCGT
Organism: Schistocerca nitens; assembly: GCF_023898315.1. Lineage (NCBI taxonomy): Eukaryota > Metazoa > Arthropoda > Insecta > Orthoptera > Acrididae > Schistocerca > Schistocerca nitens. The sequence continues at coordinate 117,132,084 of NC_064614.1, read as the reverse complement.
GTGTCGGGTGCCGCCTTCACTGAGGGTGTTGGTACCAGCTAACACCTCGTACGTGTCGTCGCTGCTGCCAAAAGAGATGAAGAGTGCGTCACATCTCTGCAGAAGAGAACTACGTGTAACTTGTTACAGTTAGACAGAGCTATTTTCACTTAGACTGCGCTTAGCGCTTAGTGAGATGTGTTATCGGATTATAAAACGTACAGGATTTAATGAAAATGTATTACACAAAAAGTCAGTAAAACTAAAGTAATCCGTAGCTCGACACTTCGTTTGAATGACATAGACATTTACTAGGCAAGGTTCTATTCGAGGTACTATGCCTTTACATAAAAAATGGCTCTGAGTACTATGGGACTTAACTGCTGAGGTCATCAGTCGCCTAGAACTTAGAACTACTTAAACCTAACTAACCTAAGGACAACACACACATCCATGCCCGAGGCAGGATTCGAACCTGCGACCGTAGCGGTCGCGCGGCTCCAGACTATAGCGCTTAGAACCGCTCGGCCACTCCGGCCGGCCTATGCCTTTACATTCCTGCGACTATTGATATTGACCTTGTCAGTTATAATGGATCAATTGTTCAACCTGCAAACAAATGAAGAACTGTATGACAGTTTTCATTATTGCGGTTGGATTTATAAACTGCTAAATCTGAAGCAAACCCCTCCATTCTTGGAAGGAGGTGTTTCTGTTTTGTATTCTCCATAGGTTCACATACGAGTAAATAAACTACTAGTAATAAGCACAACGATATTTTGGAAACTAGAGAAGTGAAACCGTAATAGCACAACGTCTTTGTCTTTGAGATTTCTTGACGACTCTGATCATCTGCAAGGGCACCGCAAGGACTGGCAAAAATCCAGCTCATACACCTCACAAACCACTCCCTGTCTCAGACAGCCTTTGACAAATTTACAGATATATACTTAGCAATCCTTAAATTCTTTTAATTAATCGTAATATTTTTCATATGCTAAGTTCAGAAACCCCCCCATGAACCATAGACCGTGCCGTTGGCGGGTAGGTTTGCGTGCCTCAGCGATACAGATAGCCGTACCGTAGGTGCAACCACAACGGAGGGGTATCTGTTGAGAGGCCAGACAATTGTAAGGTTCCTGAAGAGGGGCAGCAGCCTTTTCAGTTGTTGCAGCGGCAACAGTCTTGATGATTGACTGATCTGGCCTTGTAACAATAACCGAAACGGCCTTGCTGTGCTGGTACTGCGAACGGCTGAAAGCAAGGGGAAACTACAGCCGTAATTTTTCCCGAGGGCATGCAGCTTTACTGTACGGTTAAATGATGATGGCGTCCTCTTTGGTAAAATATTCCGGAGGTAAAATAGTCCCCCATTCGGATCTCCGGGCGGGGACTACTCAGGAGGACGTCGCTATCAGGAGAAAGAAAACTGGCGTTCTACGGATCGGAGCGTGGAATGTCAGATCCTTTAATCGGTCAGGTAGGTCAACAACATAAGATTCTTCTTTTTTACAAAGTGATGTTGAAGAACCACAGAATTTATACAAAAAACGCGTACATCAAAAAAGATATTTAAAAACAGTTATAATGTAAGGTACTCCTAAGATTATAAAGAAGTATCATTCTTCAGTTCTAAGAAGAATGTTTCTATTTCGAACTTTTCCTTTTTTTCTGCCTGAGGATAAATGGTTCAAATGGCTCTGAGAACTATGGGACTTAACATCTTAGGGCATTAGTCCCCTAGAACTTAGAACTACGTAAACCTAATTAACTTAAGGACACCACACACATCCATGCCCGGGGCAGGATTCGAACCTACGACCGTAGCAGTCGCGCGGTTCCGGACTGAAGTGCCTAGAATCGCTCGGCCACCACGGCCGGCGCCTGAGGATACTGTCTGTGTAGCAATCTTCAATAGTCATATGTCATGCCGTCATCCCAACGGGTCTGGAAGATCTGTTTCATTTCTTTAGTGTTTTCATGGATCCATTCGCTCTGTCTCTCACTCACAGTACATATACTGTATTGGAAAAGCTGGCCTGGGAGTCCAGGAAACGCAGCTCTTTGAGGCACCCAGCACTTTGCAGTTGTCCACCCTGGCTACCACCCTGGACAGCCTTTCAGCAGGACGACGGTTCAAACCCGCGTCCGGGAATCCTTATGTAGATTTTCCGCGATTACCTTAAACGCCGGAATAGTTCATTTGACAGGACGTGGCCGATTTTGGTCCCCATTCTCCCCTCGTCTCTAATGACCTCGTTGTCAATGTAACCTTAAATCATAATCTTTCCTCCTCTTCTTACTATGTCCTCGTAATTGGGGCCTTTTTAGTTGCTGAAAAACTTGTTGACTGCTTTAAAAACCTCCAAGCAGACATTCCAATGTCTTTTATTCTGTCTTCAAATGTTTCGTCTTTCATCAGTTTCCAAATGTCGAAGCCGACGAAAAGTCCCTTTCGCTTAGCTCCTAATATCTACGGAAACTTAATTGTCTAATACTTGACACCATCTTTGGTAGGGCTTTCATGAACTGTATCATAATGGCACATTTTAGGTGAAGATACAAAAAATTTGATTTTTAACCAGTATTTTCCATCAGCAACTCCTGTGCCAATCTCTCCATCTAATTGCAACGCCTGCACCAATTGGTCTCAGTTATCTGATCTACAGGTTGACAATTATTGCCCTACATGAAATAATATCGTCATAACTTCTGAACGGTTTGCGTTAGGGTGTTAAAAAGTGCATGGTTGGCCGCGGAGCATGATGCAAGCCCACGCACCTTCTTGCTGTCGGCCATTTCAGAGCGAAAATGTAAAGGTATAGCGTAGGTGAGAGTTTTGCGTTTGTGAAGGCTTGTTATGCAAGCAATAACAGCCCAACTGCGGCCCAAAGTAAGTTTGCGACTGAATTCAAGCTGAAGACAACCGGTCCAAGTGTGCTAACAATCAAGAATTTGATTCGCAGGTTTGAGAGAATGGGTAGTGTTCGTGATGAGAGTGTTTGCGATGTAGGTCGTCTAAAAAGGGTGAAAACGCCTGAAAACATCGAGAAGACATGCGCTGTATTTCAAACCAGCCTCAGGAATCGATCAGACGAGTTGCACAACAGGTAGGAATCAACCGGGAGGCACTGCGACAAATTGTTCTTGAATGCCTGCATCTCTTGCCATAGAAGTGACAAACAGGACTTCGATGTTAATATGGTTTGTTTTAGCGACGAAGTCCACTTTCATTTCGATGGGTTTGTTAAAAAGCAAAATTGGCGCATATGGGGGACTGAGAATCCGCATTTCGTGATCGAGAAGTCTCTTCACCCTCAACAAGGACTGTGTGGTGTGCAATGTCCAGTCACGGAATGACTGTGCGATATTCGTTGATGGTGTGGTGACCACCGAACGGTATGTGAAGGTTTGGGATGATGAAATCATCTCCATTGTACAAAGTGACCCTGATTTCGACAACACGTGGTACATGCAAGATGGATCTCGACCCCATCGAAACAGGAGAGTGTCTGATGTCCTGGAGGAGCACTTTAGGAACCGCATTCTAGCTCTGGGGGATCCAGAGGCCACTGGCGTAGGCCTCGATTGGTCGCCATTTTCTCCGGATCTGAACACATTCGACTCTTTTGTGGGGCTATATTAAAGAAAAGGTGTAGAGCAATAAGCCCAAAACCATTGCGGAGCTGAAAACAGCCAATGAGGAGTACATCGGGAGCATCGATGTTCCGTCACTTCAGCGGGTCACGTAGAATTTCGCTATTCGTCTGCGCCACATCGTGACCAAAGATGGCAGACACATCGAACATGTCATAACCTAAATCTGAATGCCTGTAGTGAATGAAGTGTGTGCACACCGTAGTTTGTAACTAATTTTTTCGTATAGTTCAATAATTGTCACCCTGTATACAGACTGGTCCATTGATAGTGACCGGGCTAAATATCTCACGAAATAAGCATCAAACGAAAAAACTACAAAGAACGAAACTCGTCTAACTTGAAGGGGGAAACCAGATGGCTCTATGGTTGGCCCGCTAGATGCGCTGCCATAGGTCAAATGGATATCAACTGCGTTTTTTTTTAATAGGAACCCCCATTTTTTATTACATATTCGTGTAGTACCTAAAGAAATATGAATCTTTTAGTTGGACCACTTTTTCGCTTTGTGATAGATGATGTTCTAATAGTCACAAACATATAAGTAAGTGGTATCACGTAACATTCCCAGTGCGGACGGTATTTGCTTCCTGATACATTATCCGTGTTAAAATGGTAAACGTACCCATTGCGGAAAAGGTCGATATCGTGTTGATGTATGGCTATTGCGATCAAAATGCCCAACGGGCGTGTGCTATGTATGCTGCTCGGTATCCTGGATCATCCAAGTGTCCGGAGCGTTCGCGGGATAGTAACGTTATTTAAGGAAACAGAAAGTGTTCAGCCACATGCGAAATGTAAACGACGACCTGCAACAAATGATGATAATCAAGTAGGTGTTTTAGCTGCTGTCGCAGCTAATCCGCACATCAGTAGCAGACAAATTGCGCGAGAATCGGGAATCTCAAAAACGTCGGTGTTGAGAATACTACATCAACATCGATTCCAACCGTACCATATTTCTGTGCACCAGGAATTGCATGGCGACGACTTTGAACGTTGTGTACAGTTCTGCCACTGGGCTCAAGAGAAATTACCTGGATCGTAATGACCTAAGCCGTTTCACAGGACCTACTTTCGTCTGCCCCCGGATAGTATACTGAAGTTCATAGAAATCGGTGACTCGTAGCGTCTGATCTATTCTTGTTAAGTTAACTGATCACTATAACAGTGAAGAAGAATATCCAACCACAAAGATAATATTAAACGGTTGTTAATTAACGAAGGTATTTCAAAGAGATTATACAACTCATGCGAATGAGGCATTGTGAAGCCAAGGACAGCTTATCAAACAAGTACTTAGGTTTTTCGTAATCTGAATAAGACAGAGGAATGGTTTTTTCCAGATCTTCAGTACGAGTACGTCATCTCACAGTACTGATTAACGCAGCTCACAATCAGATTTCGAGGACCTCGCGCTGCTCTTTTGAAATTTTTGCTATAAGAGCCAACTGATTGGCAGCCAAAAGAGGGCAGCGGGTGAGGTCGGAGAGATAACACGCAGACGCCCGCGTCGCTTGAACTACACTGAAGAGCCAAAGAAACTGGTACACCTGCAAAATATCGTGTAAGGACCACGCGAGCACGCAGAAGTGCCGCATCACGACATGGCATGGACTCGACTAACGTCTGAAGTAGTGTTAGAGGGAAATGACACCATGAATCCTGTAGGACTGTCCATAAATCCCTAAGAGTACGAGTAGGTCTAGAATTCTTCTGAACAGCATGTTACAAGGCATCGTAGATATGCTCAATAATGTTCATATCTGATGAGTTTGGCGGCCAGAGGAAGTGTTTAAGCTCAAAGAGTGATCGTGGAGCCACTCGAAACAATTCTGGACGTGTGGGGTGTCGCATTGTCCTGCTGGAATTGCCCAAGTCCGTCGGCATGCACAGTGGACATGAATGGATGCAGGTAATCAAACAGGATGCTTAAGTATGTGCCACCAGTCATAGTCGTACCTAGACGTATCAGACGCCACACACCATTACAGACCTTCCACTAGCCTGAACTGTCCCCTCCTGCCACACCCGCCAGTTATTACCATGGTAGAGTGGGAGAATCATTTTAAAGGCCAGCTAACAAAATAAAGGACAGAGTGCAAGGAAATAAAACAGGATATATGGGTGAACCAGGATGGTATAAAAGCGCCGGAACAACCATGAAAGAGCTACAGAATGCGGCTACACAAAACAAATTTGGGTAATCATCAAGATCTGAAAATCTACCAGCAGAGTTAGTAAGGTATGACCCCAGGCAGTCTCTATGAAAATCTAAGCATGTTATTTAATAAATGTACATGGTATGGATAGGAAACTCCAGCAGAATGAAACGCTGCGTATCTAAGCCCCATACATAAAAATGAAAGAAAGAAAGAAAGTGTGTAGCAATGATCTGAAGATACGTTTTTCCAACTAGAGTGCAGAGGAACGGTAGCACAGCCATAGACCATATTTTTATTCATTCTTCGTTACTGGGTTGGCATTCTGTTAGCAAAAGGGTGAATGTCTTTTCAGACCATGGTGCACAAAATTTAACACTAAAAGGCTTTTGTACTCAAACAAATGTCACATATAATTACAAACTATGTAGGAAAGCTAATCCAACGGCAATAGAGAGTTTTTTAAACCTCGTTAAGGAACAAGAGTGGCACGATGTTTATAATGCCGATAACGTTCCCCCCATGAACCATGGACCTTGCCGTTGGTGGGGAGGCTTGCGTGCCTCAGCGATACAGATAGCCGTACTGTAGGTGCAACCACAACGGAGGGGTATCTATTGAGAGGCCAGACAAACGTGTGGTTCCTGAAGAGGGGCAGCAGCCTTTTCAGTAGTTTCAAGGGCAACAGTCTGGATGATTGACTAATCTGGCCTTGTAACAATAACCAAAACGGCCTTGCTGTGCTGGTACTGCGAACGGCTGAAAGCAAGGGGAAACTACGGCCGTAATTTTTCCCGAGGACATGCAGCTTTACTGTATGATTAAATGATGATGGCGTCCTCTTGGGTAAAATAGTCCGGAGGTAAAATAGTCCCCCATTCGCATCTGCGGGCGGGGACTACTCAAGAGGATGTCGTTATCAGGAGAAAGAAAACTGGCGTTCTACGGATCGGAGCGTGGAATGTCAGATTACTTAATCGGGCAGGTAGGTTAGAAAATTTAAAAAGGGAAATGCATAGGTTAAAGTTAGATATAGTGGGAATTAGCGAAGTTCGGTGGCAGGAGGAACAAGACTTCTGGTCAGGTGACTACAGGGTTATAAACACAAAATCAAATAGGGGTAATGCAGGAGTAGGTTTAATAATGGTTCAAATGGTTCAAATGGCTCTGAGCACTATGGGACTCAACTGCTGAGGTCATTAGTCCCCTAGAACTTAGAACTAGTTAAACCTAACTAACCTAAGGACATCAGAAACATCCATGCCCGAGGCAGGATTCGAACCTGCGACCGTAGCGGTCTTGCGGTTCCAGACTGCAGCGCCTTTAACCGCACGGCCACTTCGGCCGGCGTTTAATAATGAATAGGAAAATAGGAATGCGGGTAAGCTACTACAAACAGCATAGTGAACGCATTATTGTGGCCAAGATAGATACGAAGCCCACACCTACTACAGTAGTACAAGTTTATATGCTAACTAGCTCTGCAGATGACGAAGAAATTGAAGAAGTATATGATGAAATAAAAGAAATTATTCAGATAGTGAAGGGTGACGAAAATTTAATAGTCATGGGTGACTGGAATTCGGTAGTAGGAAAAGGGAGAGAAGGAAACTTAGTAGGTGAATATGGATTGGGGCTAAGAAATGAAAGAGGAAGCCGCCTAGTAGAATTCTGCACAGAGCACAACTTAATCATAGCTTACACTTGGTTTAAGAATCATGAAAGAAGGTTGTATACATGGAAGAACGCTGGAGATACTAAAAGGTATCAGATAGTTTATATAATGGTAAGACAGAGATTTAGAGATTTAGGAACCAGGTTTTAAATTGTAAGACATTTCCAGGGGCAGATGTGGACTCTGACCACAATCTATTGGTTATGACCAGTAGATTAAAACTGAAGAAACTGCAAAAATGTGGGAACTTAAGGAGATGGGACCTGGATAAACTGAAAGAACCAGAGGTTGTACAGGGTTTCATGGAGAGCATAAGGTAACAATTGACAGGAATGGGGGAAAAAATACAGTAGAAGGAGAATGGGTAGCTTTGAGGGATGAAGTAGTGAAGGCAGCAGAGGATCAAGTAGGTAAAAAGACGAGGGCTAGTAGGAATCCTTGGGTAACAGAAGAAATATTGAATTTAATTGATGAAAGGAGAAAATATAAAAATGCAGTAAATGAAGCAGGCAAAAAGGAATACAAACGTCTCAAAAATGAGATCGACAGGAAGTGCAAAATAGCTAAGCAGGGATGGCTAGAGGACAAATGTAAGGATGTAGAGGCTTATCTGACTAGGGATAAGATAGATACTGCCTACAGGAAAATTAAAGAGACCTTTGGAGATAAGAGAACCACTTTTATGAACATCAAGACCTCAGATGGAAACCCAGTTCTAAGCAAAGAAGGGAAAGCAGAAAGATGGAAGGAGTATATAGAGGGTCTATATAAGGGCGATACTTGAGGACAATATTATGGAAATTGTAGAGGATGTATATGAAGATGAAATGGGAGATACGATACTGCGTGATGAGTTTGACAGAGCACTGAAAGACCTGAGTCGAAACAAGGCCCCCGGAGTACACAACATTCCATTAGAACCACTGACGGCCTTGGGAGAGCCAGTCCTGACAAAACTCTACCATCTGGTGAGCAAGATGTTTGAAACAGGCGAAATACCCTCAGACTTCAAGAAGAATATAATAATTCCAATCCCAAAGAAAGCAGGTGTTGACAGATGTGAAAATTACCGAACTATCAGTTTAATAAGCCACAGCTGCAAAATACTAACACGAATTTTTTACAGACGAATGGAAAAACTAGTAGAAGCCGACCTCGGGGAAGATCAGTTTGGATCCCGTAGAAATACTGGAACACGTGAGGCAATACTGACCTTACGACTTATCTTAGATTAAGGAAAGGCAAACCGACGTTTCTAGCATTTGTAGACTTAGAGAAAGCTTTTGACAATGTTGACTGGAATACTCTCTTTCCAATTATAAAGGTAGTAGGGGTAAAATACTGGCAGCGAAAGGCTATTTACAATTTGTACAGAAACCAGATGGCAGATATAAGAGTCGAGGGACATGAAAGGGAAGCAGTTGTTGGGAAGCGAGCGAGACAGGGTTGTAGCGTCTCCCCGATGTTATTCAATCTGTATATTGAGCAAGCAGTAAAGGAAACAAAAGAAAAATTCAGAGTAGGTATTAAAATCCATGGAGAAGAAATAAAATCTTTGAGGTTCGCCGATGACATTGTCAGAGACAGCAAAGGACTTGGAAGAGCAGTTGAATGGAATGGATAGCGTCTTGAAAGGAGGATATAAGATGAACATCAACAAAAGCAAAACGAGGATAATGGAATGTAGTCGAATTAAGTCGGGTGACGCTGAGGGAATTAGATTAGGAAATGAGACACTTAAAGTAGTAAAGGAATTTTGCTATTTGGGGAGCAAAATAACTGATGATGGTCGAAGTAGAGAGGATATAAAATGTAGACTAGCAATGGCAAGGAAAGCGTTTCTAAAGAAGAGAAATTTGTTAACATCGAGTATAGATTTAAGTGTCAGGAAGTCTTTTCTGAAAGTTTTTCTATGGAATGTAGCCATGTATGGAAGTGAAACATGGACGATAAATAGTTTGGACAAGAAGAGAATAGAAGCTTTCGAAATGTGGTGCTACAGAATAATGCTGAAGATTAGATGGGTAGATCACATAACTAATGAGGAAGTATTGAATAGGATTGGGGAGAAGAGAAGTTTGTGGCACAACTTGACCAGAAGAAGGGATCGGTTGGTAGGACATGTTCTGAGGCATCAAGGAATCACCAATTTAGTATTGGAGGGCAGCGTGGAGGGTAAAAATCTTAGATGGAGACCAAGAGATGAATACACTAAGCAGATTCAGAAGGATGTAGGTTGCAGTAGGTACTGGGAGATGAAGAAGCTGGCACAGGACAGAGTAGCATGGAGAGCTGCATCAAATCAGTCTCAGGACTGAAGACCACAACAACGTAGATGGCTAATATAATTCTTTCCTTAACACATTTCTCATCTTCTTTGAGAGTTGCTTTCCATTAGAACGTTCCCTAACGGGGTACTAGCAATAAAAGGCAACCTGTGTGGCTTATTAGTGGGATAAGGATATCATGTAGAAAAAAGCGGGAATTATATCAAAATGTTAGAACTAGTCACAATCAACAACCTACAGTAGCCCATTACAAACAGTATTGTAAGGTGCTTAAAAATGTTATTAGGAAGGCAAATAGTATGTGGTACGCAAATAGAATAGCTAATACACAGGATAAAATTAAAACCATGTGGCCAGTTGTGAAGGAAGTGCCTGGTCAGCACTACAAGATCGACGATATAAAGTCAGTTAGTAGTAAAAATATTTCTGTTACTGATAAGTCAGATAGATGTACAGTATTTAACAATCATTTTCTGAGCATTGCTCGTGAATTAAATAAAAACTTATTTTCTAGAGGGAATCATTTAACTCTTCTGAAAAATCCCTTTCTGAGGCTGATGTCTGAAATACTCCTCTGTGATAGTGACAAGGGGGAGACTGAGTTAATAATTAAATCACTGAAGACTAAAGACTCATTGATATGATGGACTGCCTAGCAGAATATTAAAGTCATGTGCTGCACCTGTTAGCCCTGTACTTAACCATATTTGTAATTTTTCCTTTGAGAATGATCAGTTTTATGAACGATTTAAGTACTCAGTAGTAAAGCCACTTTCTCAAAAGAGAAAATGGGATAATGTGGACGGTTTTAGACCTATTTCTGTGCCAACAGTGATTGCTACAGTTATTGAAAAGGCTGTGAATGTAAGGATAATCGATCATTTTACATCACATAATTTGCTATCAAATGTACAGTTCGGCTTTGGAATTCGTTTAACAACTGAAAATGCTATATTCTCTTTTCTCTGTGAGGTACTGGATGGATAAAAAAAAAGGTTTCTAGTGCTAGGCCTATTTTTTGATTTAACTAAAGCGTTTGATTGTGTTGATCACAAAAAATTGCTCCAGCAGTTGGACCATTCCAGAATACAGGGAGTAGCTCACAATTGGTTCACCTCTTACGTTAACAACAAACAGCAAAAGGTCATTATTCACAGTGTTGAGAGAGGCTGTGATGTAGGGTCTGGGTGGGGTACAGTCAAATGGGGAGGGGGGGGGCAGGGATCATTGTTGGAGCTACTCCTGTTCCTTATTTACGTGAATGATATGCCCTCTAATATTAAGGGTAATTCTAAAACATTTCTGTTTGTTGATGAGACTAAGTTGGTAGTAAAGGATGTTATGTGCAACATTGGCTCTGTTTCAAACAGTGTAGAACACAAGTTCATTACCTGTAGAAAATAAATTAACGCCGAATCACAGTTTCTAATACGGAATTCAACAAAACCCGACGTTTTAATTGCACAGAATGGGTATATGATTAGTGAAACTGAAGAGTTCAAACTTCTAGGTGTCCAGATAGCTAATAAACTGTCGTGGACTTTCCACGTTCAGGATCTTGTTCAAAGATTTAATGCTGGCATTTTTACTATTCGAACGCTATCTGAAGTAAGTGATCGTTCGACACGGCAATTAGTCTACTTCACTTATTTTCATTCTCTTATGTCGTATGGTGTTATATTTTGGGGTAACTGTTCCTATTTAAAGGGATATTTTTGGCTCAGAAATGGGCAGTTCGGGCAATAAGTGGTGTAAAAGTTCTCGAACCTTTTGTCGACCCCTGTTCACTAGATGCCCTCTCAATATATATATATATATTTTACTGTCGTTTCTTGTTGACAATATCAGCTTATTCCCAAGAATTAGCAGCTTTCACTCAGTTAATACTCGGCAGAAATCCAATCTGCATTTATATCACACGTCCACACAGAAAGGTGTGCAGTATACTGCTGCATCCATTTTCAATAAGCTACCACAAGAACTCAAAAATCTTAGCAGCAATCCACGCGCTTTCAAATCAAAACTGAAGAGTTTCCTCAGGGGTCACTCCTTCTATTCTGTTGAGGAGTTCCTCGAAAAATTAAGCTGATTCTGATGTTACATTGTTGATTGCGTTTACTTAAACTTATGACTTGAATTTTTTTGGTTCATAAACATTTTATTTTGTGTGTTATTACTTTTATGTAGTAATTTCTTATACTGACACGTTCCATGACCTCGGAGATTTCTTCCTCAATTTGGTCCTACGGAACTAGACGTGTAAACAAAATAAAGTAAAATAAAGTGTCACAAGTACAATTAGCTGGCTGTAAGGAAGGATATTAAAAACAGGAATGAAGAAAAATGTTCAAATGTGTGTGAATTCCTAAGGGACCAAACTGCTGAGTTCATCGGCCCCTAGACTTACACACTACCGATACTTAAACTAACTTATGCTAAGAACAACACACACACCCATGCCTGAGGGGGGCTCGAACCTCCGGCGGGAGGTAGGGATGGAGTAGATTGTCAATCAAGCGCAAGAACAAAGTGACTTCGGAAGAGACAGTTTATGTGTAGGTAACACCTTTACCCTGAGACAGATCATGGAGAAGATATAGGAAAGGAATACAAGCAGTTATTTGGTTTTCATATATCTTGAGAAAACGCAATGTCTCTAAAGCTATTCTTCGAGGTGCTGTGATCCAGGGAACTGCCAAAAAATTGTGTAAGAAATATCATAAACTTCTACAAGTAGGCAGAATGTGTCCTTAAAGTGGGGACAGAAATTTATAGGGAGGTTTTGAGAATAACTTAAGGACTGTAACAAGGGTGCTGTCTATCCCCACATTCTTTAAGACGTATGTGAAGAAGGCGCTGATCTATGGTATAGAAAGTGCATGGACGTGGACACTGAAGTAGCAAACCACCATATGTACACACTTTTCTATGCTGACCAGTTTGTTGTAGCAAATGATAAAGATGATATAGTAATCTTATATGCATAGGAAGTTGTTGGAAGAGTATAAAAAGTAGGGTTTAAAAATTAATTTAAGAGTTTGAATACCTGAGTAGTAGCCTATCACGTGATGGAAGATGTAACAGATATATCTAACAATGGATCAGGCAGGGAAGGACAGCTATCCACAAATTAAATCCCGTAGTTTGGTCTTCAAAAATTAGTTTAAATATTAAAATGGTTTCATAGAAATCCATTGTGGAACCAATAACAAGGTATGGGACTGAGTTCCGCAAATTCACAGAAAGAAGTAAAAGAAGACTTAGAGCTTCAGTAATGGACCTCTTGAGAAGAGCAAGTAGAATTTTCCGACTTCACCACATAAGAAATGAGGAATAAGATAAACGCAGTAAGTCATTACAGTATTGTGGATAGAATAAAAGAAAGACAGCAGGGATGGTTAGGGCATGGCAAAAGAATGGAATAAGGCAGGTGCACGACGAATGTACTTTCATGGCAACCTCCTGGAAGGGAAAGAAGGTGAAGACCACAGAAAGGGTGACTAAGCGGTATCCAAGAAGCTATGGAGAGAAGAAAAACACCAGAGGAGGATGAATGGTGAGGTCGAGGTATTTGGCGGAGGGATGCAGGATGGGGCGACAGCTGTAATATCCCTGCAATAAGAAGAAGTACAAGTGTGTCAGTGGTATCCAAGGAAAATTATCAGTGAAGTGAGGAAAAGGGAGTCTTAGAGGTAAAGAATTATCTTGTATTTCAAGTTTGTGTATTTGATATGGTTTTTGTTTGGTGCTAGTAGTGTGGTGTAACGTGGAATTTCTATGGTATTTTATCCTTTTAAGCCAATGAAAAATGCTTGTGAAATTTCAAAACGTCGTTAAGGTAGTTTTTAAGATTGGAGCATCCCATTGGGCATGTTTTGGCTTAACGTAAGTGCAGATGGGGTGCGGAAGCTACCACGACAGCGAGAGCAAGTCCCAATCGCTGGGGAGGTTTGATTAAGCTTTGTCGTCATGGCCCGGCAGTGCCTTGGTAGGCTCAGAGAAAATGAGTCGGCTGCGAGAATGTAAACGGTCACACAGCTGAAGATTATACCGGAGAACTCTCATGAAATTTAAATTATGGTAAAACATGAAATATGACATCAATATGAGGTGAAAGAAGTTGTTTGAGAATAAAACTTACGGACACTTTAAAAGATTTCAGTTTGAACAATTAGTTTGTACTTGTGTCTTAATTTCCAAGACTATCTCTATTTTAAAAGCAATGGATGTAGGGTGAGTTGTATCACTGACATGCTGTTTTCTGGACGACTTTCATTTCTGAACACAGCATTATGAAAACACTTAACGGGAAGAACAGAACACTTTGTGAATCATAGCGCAGACATATGTTCTGTAGATTTTTGATTTGACTGATGCAAACTGCATCTATATCTGATGGGTTATGTGAATTTCAATCAAGTAGTGCATCAAAATTCAGGGAGGGAAGTGGCAGCCATGTTCGATCACAATCGGGCAAGGGTGGCGAGGCGCTGCTTGAGTCCCATAGATGGTCGAAGCTGAGGCGTCTGAAACATTATGGATGCTTCGTGAAGGAATATTTCCGCCAAAACTTAAAAGTAAGACGCAGTTTTAGTGGGAGGACACCCGTCAGCATCAGTTGGAGGACCTTGGCCCTGGCCCTGAAAAAACTGATCAAGGAGGGTTCCCGAGTGAGTTGATGCCTAAGTTACTGCTGTGGCTCATCAAAGTAATTAAACTATGGATATTAGGAAAAGTGACGTTTCTGACATCACATTCTGTTAAAAAGGTACAAATAGGGGTAGCGTCCCCTTGTACCCAGAAGGTCATGACACGTGTTGACTCAAGACAGACCTGTAGCTGTGAGTTGATGCCTAAGTTACTGTTGTGGCTCATCAAAGTAATAAAAGTATGGATTTTAGGAAAAGTGACGTTTCTGACATCACATTCTGTTAAAAGGGTACAAATATGGGTAGCGTCCCTTGTACTCAGCAGGTCATGACACGTGTTGACTGAGGACAGAACTGTAGCTGATAGCTTCTCAAGTTTAGCGAAGCATTAAGCTTTTTGTTAGATCATACGACCTTCGCAATGAAGAACTAGAGACAGTCACATGGTAAGTGACTGTAATTGGACTCAAAAGTGGTATTTTTCACTGTGACAGTCGCTACAGTTTTAGACATGGATAAATCAGATGAACAAAAGTTATGTCAGGCTGATACATAGCATCTCAGATTGGAACTAATAAGCACGACTCTGCTTTTTATCTTAGTGTCGTGGTAGATACTTTAGTATTAGTGGAGAATCTTCTACATCGACATGCTAAGCAGTATTATAAGTATCATGGCGCTTCTATTATAAAGTTCTTCATGAAGCATATTTTGTTTTGTGTCGGACTGTGGTCGCTAAATCTCCAAAGCTACGTTTTGAAGATTATCTGGCATTCGTGGCATCCATGCAGCCTCCATGAATTTCCTTTCAAGGCGCTTTCGTCTTTGGTTTGGAATTGCTATTGATGTACACCAACTGAATTGCATGACACATGCCCTCGACAGAGTAGTCTGTTTTTAGCAGACGAATTGAATATTTACAGTGATGAGCCAAAACATTATGACCACTGACAATGGCGACGTTGGATGCCGCCTAGTGGTACTGCTGGCACGTGACGTAGTCACAAAAGTATGTAAGCAGGATATACACGGACGAGGGATCATCATTGCAAAGATATGGGCTGCAAATGGGGAAATACATTGAGATAAGTGACTTTATAAAGGGCAAATTATTATCACGCAGAGACTGCGAACGAGTATATCGAAAACGGCGAAGCCGGTCGAATGTTTATGTGCTACTGTCATGGGCATCGTCTAGGGAGACAGGTAGAAGGACAGTAAAACTACCACTAGACGCTAAATGTTTGGACGTCCATAACTCTTCAGAGAACGCAGGGTTAAAGGCCTTGTCTGCTGTGTAAAGTAGGATAAATGGTGATCTGTGGCAGCTCTGCCGAAAGAGCACAGTGCTGGTGCACGCACAAGTGTTTTGGAGCACACCGTTCATCACACATTGTTGAACATGGAGCTCCACAGCTGACCACACCTACTTATTCACATCTTGCATGGGGGCTTAATTAAAATAAAATGCAAATATTATTTTAAATTTTTTGCTTTAGTAGCTGTCTGTCCGATTACGAAGTCTCGTAAACGGTTGGCCCTGACTAGTATTATTACGCTATCTGACTGCATAGAACAACAACAAAGAATGAAATGTAAATTTTCATTAACACAATTAATTAATTAAGTCCCCAGCAACTATAAAACCTACGAAACCAAAGCACAAGTGTAACTGTTCTGTGTGTGGAAGTATGACTCAACGTACGCATCTGGCACGGTTCTTCTTCAACAACACAAGAAATTTTAAATATCATATATACTGAATTAATTAAAGGAAATAGAAATACTATAATTACTCAAGAAAACCAGAATTACACTCTAATCCCAGAACACAAGCCAGATGCTTTGTTGACTGAACCTGTAATGAAGCATTATTTACGACATTAAATAATGAAAAATAAATCAAGTTTCGTTACCTTCATATATTGACCAAAATCACTCTGATTATTACAGTATTTCCATTCGAACAACATCTGCTGTCTAGCCCATCAAACAACTGCATAAAACATGGAACAAGCACTCCTTACTACAACATCTCGACAAGCACTGCCCGCTACGACATCTCAATACGAACTCTCGACAGGAACTGACTACTACGAGTCCTCGACAAGCACTGCCCACTACGACATCTCAATAATCACTGCCAGTGGAGGCGGCGGAACAATACTCTCTAGCGCGATCTCTGGCGCTGTGGCTCAGTGTAGCCACCTTTCATATGCCCTTCCTCCACGGGTTAGAATTTGATGGTATTTTTGCCAGCATTGGTGGTGAAAATACCACCAAATTCGTCAAAAAAATACAGACAAAAATAAAAGATAATATTAATGCGTAAATATCATATAACCAGATAAAATTTTGGCTTTGCACTGACCTTTCAATAAGCTAATATATAAAATACAGTAAGCAATACAAATTCTTTCATACATGTGACTTTACATAATAGTTTACACAAGTATTATGTGGTTAAACAATTCAATCAATAGCGTCAGCAATGACGAATATGTGCAGGTAAGAGTCTCATAACTTTTCACAACAGTAATACACAAAAAATCAGTTTATACAAATATTCACATAAACGCTTTCCATAGCTCAAGAATAAGCAGTTGACAGTTCCAGCAGTAGCACCCAGCAATGGTCAACAGGTGCAAATACCAACAAGTAACATTATTTCAATAGAAGCAGTCCATCAGTGGCACCCAGCAATGTTGAACAGGTGCAGACACCAACAAGTAACATCTTTTCAGTAGAAACAGTCCATAAGTGGCACCCAGTAATGTTGAACAGGTGCAAACACCAACAAGTAACACCATTTCAGTATAAGCAGTTCCATTAGTGGCACCAGCAATGTTGAATAGGTGCAGATATCAACAGGTGACATCTTTTCAGTAGAAGCAATCCATCAGTGGCACCCAGCAATGTTGAGCAGGTGCAGACATCAACAGGTGACATCTTTTCCGTAGAAGCAGTCCATCAGTGGCACCCAGCAATGTTGAGCAGGTGCAGACATCAACAAGTAACACCATTTCAGTATAAGCAGTTCCATTAGTGGCACCAGCAATGTTGAGCAGGTGCACACAGCAACAGGTGACATCTTTTCAGTAGAAGCAGTCCATCAGTGGCACCCAGCAATGTTGAATAGGTGCAGACCGCAGTCCATAATATTCACTTTCACTAATCACACTGTTCATCAGCAGAAATTAAACATGTTCTAGTGGCACCAATCATGTAGAAAAAGTGCAAATAACAGTCCATAATATTCCCTATCACTAATCACACAATTCATCAGCAGAAATTAAACATGACTAAATGGCACACATCATGTTGAAAAGTGCAGCACCATCACTAATCAGACAGTTCAGGCATGAACAATAGTTTGAACACACATACAATGCTTTTACACTAAACATACAAATCATAACAAACACACAAATGATATCAGATAATTGTCCTATTAACTATTACAATACACAAATACCAGTAAACCTATAATATTTATGGGTGTCAGTGCAAGCCACAACAAACAAGTAAAATAATATTTAGGAGATAGGTTGGGATCACTTCTCTGGGATTATAAAACGAAAACACACAAAACACACTCACTCATCTTTCATCCACATTAGTGCTACTGTGTAATTGAATAGTGTTAACTGTGTAAATGCAATTCTGTCAAAATTTTATGTTCATCATGTGTATCAAGTAGTAGTGGCAGCAATGTATAAAAGTCGATAATAGTTAGTCAACGTCATAGTCATCATGTCAAGACCAATGTTTGCCAAGCCAGATCAAAATGTACGGTTGCTGAACAACTGTCAGTGAGCCAAGATATGCAATTACTTCCTCTCTCCAAAAACAAGTATATACTGCTTAGTGATTTAACGAAGTGTGTTTGTAGACAATATTCTTTCTACTTGAGTGTTCTAGTCTGCCATCTTCATCCTCCTTGTTCCATATAGACCAACAAAAAAAATATGCTCCTCACTTACTTCACCTCTTATCCACCAAAACTCCAATAATCATCAGCATCACATAATCTCAATACTTCACTAATACCTCTTCAATACGTCGATTCATATAAACCTTATCATCAATATCATTTACCTTACCTCTTGTCCACGAAAACTCCAATCATCATCACTTAATCTTAATACTTCAATAATACCTCTTCACTACATCGATATATATAAACCTCAGCACCAATATCATTTCACTTCCATAACAACTCTTTCCTCTAGTCAGTCTCCTCGAACAAGTACAGACAAAATCCTAGTGCAACTTCAGTTCATCATCCCATACAATCCGAAGACACGGTGTGCACAAACAACCTCTGTGTAATCCATCTGACCCAAATCTTCTACTCATTATAAATTATAAGATACATTTTGGTTCCTTGTCCATCATTAAATAAAAGAAATGCATACATGACCTCTAACAGACTTAGTTCGAATAACTCTCAGTAATTAAGTACGATTACGAAGTGTTAATGATCGTGATTTTTCAGTGTGTACACCACTTCAAAAATTATGGCAAACAGAAGCAAACATGTGGAGTATTTCTTGTGTCAAGTGTCACTTCCTATTTCAATTACTCACGAAACATGCAGTGTAATAACTGTCAATGGTCTAACCTAGTGTTGGTATGTCATGTCGTTACTTCCTTCCTATTAGCATAAATTTATACAGCTTCCATAAAACCTCCAGCTCATGTGACTTCTATGCAGTTTCTTGTACCAATGTCGTTCGTAGAATTATAGCAGTTCATTTTCTTATCTTAAAAATATAAGGCACTGAGCGTAAGCAAAACATGCAATAGCGCGACAATATACCAGTAGAGAACAGAATGTCAACAAGTGGATGCAGCACAATCCCTATAACGAGTCTCTGCCAAGCGAACAATCTATAATTAATACCATAGTGTGACCTAAACTCCATGTACGTACACCTCATATCAGCATTTCTATATATAGCAAATTAAAGAATAGTTATGACAACAAACAGAAATGTGTAAATATGCAATCCATACGCAAAGCAGCCAATATGTATCTTACATAATAAACAGGTCATTAGCATCATATCAGCATAAGCAAATAAATGTCCATACGTAATCTTAATAAGTAAACATGAAGGCGCAAGCAGATAAATCACAAAGTATAACTTACATACATAACCACAGTCAGCACAATTAATCAGTTGACAATTACAATTTAAATAAATAAGCACAGCAGGCACATAATAAAAAAATATAACATCAGTGAAAAAGCAGTGCAGCCAAGCGATGCATAATATACACAAGTAACAACCCAATTCATTAATCAGTCATTGTCAAAATCAGTTAATGTACGCAAGCACGTCGCTTCACAAGTAAATTCATGGAACATGAAATTTAGCACAAAGTCTGAATCACGTAATCGCGAGCAGCAAATTACGTCTAAAGTACGTACCTAGGTGGAATTATGTTACCTGAAAAATAAACTCAATTAACAGTTACCTTTTTCAGTTTATTACTTTTTTCTTCGAAATTACATTCTTCCTGAAATTTTCTCCATAGCAAGTCGTCTTAACGTCGGACACGCACAGAATTTACCTGAAGGTCTTAAATATTTTATAGAACCGTATCCTGAAAAATACTGAACGTTAATAACATAATTCATCAAGTCACTATAGCTTTATACTGAATTTATTCGGAGAAATTAGACTGTGTATTTGTTTACGTCTGTCAGTGCATTCACACTGAACGCTCGATCAGCTGTAGGAACGCGTGACGTAGGAAGTAATTGTTTGCGGTCAACGACTGCCTTATGCGGCGCGCAGACTTCACTGTTGCTTTGAGTATCTGCCGCCGCCGGAACACGGCGCGGTATCCTTGTATGCTCTGCATGTTTACGTATAGCTGTTGATTTCTCAAAAGTATGTCATTCCACAAAAATTTTAACGTTGCCTGTTGACATAATTTGCATTTGGCAAGAACAGATCGAATACGTTTTTCCATATTACTGAAGTAGCAATTTTCTCGTAATTTATAAAAGCATTTTCTGGGACCAAAGTGTGCATAGCTGAAATGTATAAACGAGGTGTGGCCAAATCATTCAATCTAACAAAGCGTCTAAGAAAATTACAGACACCAAGGAAACTACGAACATCACGTTTTGTGGAAGGAACAGCATAATTACGAATAGCGTCTAATTTCTCTGGATCAGGAAGAATACCGTCTGTAGAAATAATGTGACCGAGAAATTTCACCTGATATCGACCAAATTCAGATTTTTCCAAGTTCACAGTAATGCCAACTCCTGCAAAAATACGTAATAATGAATCCAAAATTTTGTTATGCTCACTCCAGGAACGTTTAGCAATAAGAATATCGTCAACATAAGAAGTAATATAGTCACGAAGATAAACAGGTAAAATTTCGTTTAAACTACGAATGAATGCTGCAGAAAATATAGTAAGTCCAAACGGTTATTTCCAAAGTCACTTTTGGGTAAAACAGTCAAATCCGGTTATTCTTTACCTACTGTCTAGATAGATAGATAGTAGAAGAATTGTTTTTTATAGATGCAAAGAATAGAGAAAGAGAAGCAGCGGTGCAGAAAACTAAAAGGGAAATAGCACCACTACAGCTCGGGGCCCTGTGAGCGCTACGACACATATTCACTTAGTGTAGTGAATCCCCTGAGGACTATAATAGCTGCACATAAATTTCAGTTTGTGACTTAGTGGCAATTTTGGTGGAAGTGCGTACATAAACTGATCTAACCATGAACATGGATGTATGTCGTTCTTAGAATTGCGGAAGATCTTAAATTTCCGAACAGTCAAAAAGTGTTTATAGTCAAAGTTTTCGCCTCGTGGCGATAAAGACCTACCGCGTCTGTCCCAGTTTGAATGTCGATTATTGTTAAATTCACGCGCCTGGCGCTCTCTTGTTGCATCCCGTAAATGAAACAAATTATTTTCTTCAAACCCCTCTGCTATCTGTGATTCCAAATTTCTTTTGCTGTCTTTTCCTACAATTTCCCCTTCAATTTGTTTGACTTGCTTTCGTAATGCCTCAACTTCCCTTTTAACACGTTCATTAAATTTTCCCTGATTTTTAACATGTTTATTTATGTTCTGGTACTCTTCGGTTTCTGCAAATAGCAATGGTGCTGTATCATCTGAATCTCTGTCCCCATATAAACTAAGATTTGTCAATTGATCTGAAATCTCCTCAACTCTTTCCGATAAGTTTACGTCTTCCGTAAGTGTCGCAACTCGGGTTTCGGTATTGTCACATTTAGTAGTTGACTGTTCACACTGTTGCGTTAAGTCATTTGGTACGGATTCCTCGATTCTTTCAAATACTTCTTCCTTATCGTGTGTGCGTTGTAAATTTAATTCTGAAAATTTTTGTACTATCACGTGATCTTTCTCTTCCCGTTCTCTGTCCTGTTCCTCTTGTCTGATTTCTGTTGAAATTAAACTATTATTGTGAGCATTCAAAATCGATTGTTCTTCTTCTCTAATTTCTTTCTTTGATTCATCTTTCGTATTTTTGAAACAAGTCCCTATTCGTGAGCATAACCGTGTTGTCATTGCTTTTAATTCAGATCCTAACTGTGATCCCAGTGAGTCTAACCGTGTTTCCATTGTTTCCCTATTAGTTTCTAATCGTGTTGCCAAAGTTCCCATCTGTGATCCCAGTGATTCCATTGTTCCCTTTTGTGAGTCTAACCGTGTTACCACTGTTTTTAATTCAGATCCCAAATTTAATATTGCACTCATCAACTGCTGCATTTCTTCTGTCGTTAACCACGTAATCTGAGAATTTTTCGATTGTGAAAAATTTTGAACTGTTTCCGGACTATTTTCCCGACTTATTATATTGTTTTCCACTTCATTATTCATCATCCTCTTCTCCTGTGTTGGCGAGTTCGCCATGTCAACAATTTCGTTATTCTGACTATTCATCATTTTTGCCTGTTTCATCGATCGCGTAATCAATTACAAAACATACAAAACTCGTCACTATATGAAAATTACACACAATGTCTCTAACAATACCATTCACACAGAATGCTTCCCTCAAACACGATTGACGAACAATTGAAATAATTGCACTAAATTGTCAAACCCGTATACAAGATAACAAAACTAAATTCTGCAAAAAAAATACCATTAGAAGAATGACAATTGCCAAATCTACACATGCAAAATAGACTACAATTACTAAACTACAAATTACTACAACAAACCTACTGTCTACTATTTCTACAATCAGAAGAATTCCAAGGGACGATCCTGGCAGGGTCGCCACGTGCATGGGGGCTTAATTAAAATAAAATGCAAATATTATTTTAAATTTTTTGCTTTAGTAGCTGTCTGTCCGATTACGAAGTCTCGTAAACGGTTGGCCCTGACTAGTATTATTACGCTATCTGACTGCATAGAACAACAACAAAGAATGAAATGTAAATTTTCATTAACACAATTAATTAATTAAGTCCCCAGCAACTATAAAACCTACGAAACCAAAGCACAAGTGTAACTGTTCTGTGTGTGGAAGTATGACTCAACGTACGCATCTGGCACGGTTCTTCTTCAACAACACACGAAATTTTAAATATCATTTGTACTGAATTAATTAAAGGAAATAGAAATACCATAATTACTCAAGAAAACCAGAATTACACTCTAATCCCAGAACACAAGCCAGATGCTTTGTTGACTGAACCTGTAATGAAGCATTATTTACGACATTAAATAATGAAAAATAAATCAAGTTTCGTTACCTTCATATATTGACCAAAATCACTCTGATTATTACAGTATTTCCATTCGAACAACATCTGCTGTCTAGCCCATCAAACAACTGCATAAAACATGGAACAAGCACTCCTTACTACAACATCTCGACAAGCACTGCCCGCTACGACATCTCAATACGAACTCTCAACAGGAACTGACTACTACGAGTCCTCGACAAGCACTGCCCACTACGACATCTCAATAATCACTGCCAGTGGAGGCGGCGGAACAATACTCTCTAGCGCGATCTCTGGCACTGTGGCTCAGTGTAGCCACCTTTCAATCTTCACCCAAAGACATAGTCAGTTATAACTGCAGTGGGCACGAGACTATCGGAATGCGATCTTCGATCAATAGAAACGTGTCGGCTTGTAACGCCGGTAATGCATATCCTCCTGTTTCCAACTATTGTACTATAAATTATTTCCTTGTTTTGTTACCTGAAGATATGACAGTTCTTTGTCTTTATATATTGTAATTGTCTTACTATCTGTATATCGACATAAATGCATATATATATATATATATATATATATATATATATATATATATATATATATGCACAGATGGCGTCGCTACTCCCCCCACAGCCCGCACTGTGACCAATCGGAGGTTACTTTCTGAACCGCCCTCGTACATCGACATAAATGCATATATATATATATATATATATATATATATATATATATATATATATATATATATATATATATATATATATATCGATGTACGAGGGTGGTTCAGAAAGTAATCTCCGATTGGTCACAGTGCGGGTTGTGGGGGGAGTAGCGACGCCATCTGTGCGTTCACGCACTCAACAGGTCAGTCGGCATCAAGCCGAAACATTGTCTCGAAATTTGGTAGAAAATCCGAAGAAATCCTGGTCGTATGTAAAGTACACAAGCGGCAAGACGCAGTCAATACCTTCGCTGCGCACTGCCGATGGTACTGTTACCGACGACTGTGCCGCTGAAACGGAGTTATTGAACGCAGTTTTCCGAAATTCCTTCACCAGGGAAGACGAATGGAATATTCCAGAATTTGAAACACGAACAGCTGATAGCATGAGTTTCTTAGAAGTAGATACCTTAGGGGTTGCAAAAAAAAATGGTTCAAATGGCTCTGAGCACTATGGGACTTAACATCTATGGTCATCAGACCCCTAGAACTTAGAACTACTTAAACCTAACTAATCTAAGGACATCATACAACACCCAGCCATCACGAGGCAGAGAAAATCCCTGACCTCGCCGGGAATCGAACCCGGGAACCCGGGCGTGGGAAGGGAGAACGCTACCGCACGGCCACGAGATGCGGGCTTAGGGGTTGCGAAGCAACCTAAATCGCATGATACGGGCAAGTCTTCAGATCCAGATTGTATACCGATTAGGTTCCTTTCAGATTACGCTGACACAATAGCTCCCTACTTAGCAATCATATACAACCGCTCGCTCACCGATAGATCTGTACCTACAGATTGGAAAATTGCGCAGGTCGCACCAGTGTTTAAGAAGGGTTATAGGAGTATTCTATCGAACTACAGACCTATATCATTGACGTCGTTTTGCAGTAGGATTTTGGAGGATATACTGTATTCAAACATTATGAATCACCTCGAAGGGAACGATTTATTGATACGTAATCAGCATGGTTTCAGAAAACATCGTTCTTGTGCAACGCAGCTAGCTCTTTATTCGCCGCTATCGACAGGGGATCTCAGGTTGATTCCTTATTTCTGGATTTCCGGAAAGCTTTTGACACCGTTCCTCACAAGCGAATTCTAATCAAGCTGCGGGCCTATGGGGTATCGTCTCAGTTGTGCTACTGGATTCGTGATTTCCTGTCAGGAAGGTCGCAGTTCGTAGTAGTAGACGGCAAATCATCGAGTAAAACAGAAGTGATATCAGGTGTTCCCCAGGGAATCGTCCTGGGACCTCTGCTGTTCCTGATCTATGTAAATGACCTGGGTGACAATCTGAGCAGTTCTCTTAGGTTGTTCGCAGATGATGCTGTAATTTACCGTCTAGTAAGGTCATCCGAAGACCAGTATCAGTTGCAAAGCGATTTAGAAAAGATTGCTATATGCTGTGGCAGGTGGCAGTTGACGCTAAATAACGAAAAGTGTGAGGTGATCCACATGAGTTCCAAAAGAAATCCGTTGGAATTCGATTACTCGATAAATAGTACAATTCTCAAGGCTGTCAATTCAACTAAGTACCTGGGTGTTAAAATCACGAACAACTTCAGTTGGAAAGACCACATAGATAATATTGTGGGGAAGGCGAGCCAAAGGTCGCGTTTCATTGGCAGGACACTTAGAAGATGCAACAAGTCCACTAAAGAGACAGCTTACACTACACTCGTCCATCCTCAGTTAGAATATTGCTGCACGGTGTGGGATCCTTACCAGGTGGGATTGACGGAGGACATCGAAAGGGTGCAAAAAAGGGCAGCTCGTTTTGTATTATCACGTAATAGGGGAGTGTGGTAGTAATGATACGAGAGTTGGCATTGAAGTCATTAAAGCAAAGACGTTTTTCGTCGCGGCGAGATCTATTTACGAAATTTCAGTCACCAACTTTCTCTTCCGAATGCGAAAATATTTTGTTGAGCCCAACCTACATAGGTAGGAATGATCATCAAAATAAAATAACAGGAATCAGAGCTCGAACAGATAGGTCTAGGTGTTCGTTTTTCCCGCGCGCTGTTCGGGAGTGGAATGGTAAGAGAGATAGTACGATTGTGGTTGGATGAACCCTCTGCCAAGCACTTAAATGTGAATTGCAGAGTAGTCATGTAGATGTAGATGTAGATTAACTTCGGTGACGATTGCTTTTCCCAAATTTCCACTGTCATTAAGGCCGAAAAGTGAGGGGGAGGTTACACGTGGCGACCTGGTGACTGGACAATCTTCGGATTTGAGGTTGTTCTGGACACGAATTTTGCATCGTGCAAATCTCGTAACAAAGTACTGGTTACGAACAGGTCGTTACGTCAGCGAGAATAAGTAGTGGGAGGAATCCTAATTAGATTTGAGATATGGCATTTATATTGAAAATTATTAAAATGAGTGAAGACAACAATTACCAAAATTTGGTAGACTTGGATACGGAACAATCGGTCAGTAGTAGGAAACGCGCACCGCGGAACCCATTGTTCAGGGGCAGGCGGCTAGCATGAGAGACGCGACCGCCGAAACGCAACAAAGAGCAGAAATGGAATTCCAAACCTTAGGAAATGTTTCGGAATCGGAAGTGAAAATCAAATCTGAACCCCTTGATGACGAATACGGGGGGACAATTAAAGAGGCACCCGCTACGGAAGTATAACCGCTGGTTTCCGCGAACTTAACTGATTTAATGAATGTTTTGATTAACGAAATCAAGGCTCAGCCTAGCAAGATAGGAACTCAATCGGCAGAAATTAAAGCTCAGTCTGCCAAGCAAGAAGCTCAGTCTGAAAAAATTGACAGGAAGCTAGACAATCAGAACAAAGCTATTAATGTTGTTAACAACAATGTTGGTGTTGTTAACACAAAAGTTCATAAAATCAAAGAAGATATTGTGATTAATACCGAAATCGGTAATCTTAAACAGGAAATGATAGGCGTTCAGGCCGAAATTAGCAGATTCGAGAAAGTTGTAGGAGAAGCAGTTGCTCCGATCATCGAGAATAAGGTCACGGAACAAGTTCAATTAGTGAAAAAAGAGGATCAACAGAAGGTTGAAACTTTACAGGCTTTAGTATCCGAAGTAGATACTAAAGTGAGGAAGCAGGCTAATACCTGCGAAGAGAAAAAGAGGGAACACTTGCGACAACCACTTGCCAAGTAATTACGAGAGTGTCGGAATTAGAAAAGAAACTTGACGAAAAACAGAGGTATGTGCCAATCTGTGCACATAGTTCGGAATTGTTGACGAAAGAGGAGCGGTTCGACCCCTTGAAAAAAGGCGGTATACACGCGACGGATTTCATTAAAAATTGTGAAAGAGTTTTACCCAGATCATGGACTAATGAGAGAAAAATTAATGCTGTTATTGACGTGTTGGCTGGTGATGCCAAGCGTTGGGGCTTAAACCTCAACATTACGAACCTGACTTTTGACGAGTTTAAAAATTTGTTTCTGGCTGAATACTGGTCAGATCAAAAACAACAAAGGGTCTGGCGCGAATTTGTCGTATCGAGGCCTTTCGATGCGAATTCGCGCTGCTCGATGAAGGAGTTTTGTGAGGGCTGGATCCGCAACATGGGAACTCTACAAGAAGCTTTCAGATGATACAAAACGCTACGTAGGAAGCAATTACAAGACAATCAATGATTTCCTGGAAAGAGTTGAGGACGAGGACAATTGGCGCAATAATCGCGACAGTGGTAGAGGCCGTGGTAACAACAACGGGTACCACAACAACCACAACAACGATAACCATGGGAATAATGCATACTGCAACCATGGCAGCAATAACAGTAATGGTTCGGACCGTAATGACAATCGGTACAATGCAAATAATAAGAGGAATGACGGAAACCAGTATCATACTAACGTGATACGGGCTTCACAGAATAGTAATAACACCAGAGGATGTGATAAGCCGCCTCAGCAGCATTCGGGGAGCAGATCTGCTGGGATGAGACAGGGAAACCATTAGCCGCGCCGGTGAGGTGCCAACAGGGCGTGGAGAAATTTTGGCGGCCCAATAACAGGAGAAAACCCAGGTGTCGTCGTTATGAAAATTCGGTATGGAATAATCAACGGCGGGAGAGTGTGCCAGTGTTCAGAGAAAGTAGTGCGCCCACAAGTAGTAGATCAGCTGTAGACACGGCAGTAGAAAATACATTCGCTGCCAGTGAGAACAATTTAAGTAGTGTTCCGGAAATCGA
This sequence comes from Schistocerca nitens, assembly GCF_023898315.1. NCBI lineage: Eukaryota > Metazoa > Arthropoda > Insecta > Orthoptera > Acrididae > Schistocerca > Schistocerca nitens. Next base: position 117,104,013 of record NC_064614.1, on the reverse strand, counting down.
TTGTAAAGTGGCTGCTGTAACACTCACAGCGGAACTGGAGATTGAGTTTAAGAATGATTCGCAAGTGTCGAGAGGAGATCAGATGTCGGATAACACGTCCGTCATTGAGCGAGGGGATGCAGAGAGGGATGAGGTCTGGTTAAGGCAGTTCGGTCGCTTATACGACGAACTAAGAGATTATAGGGGCCTGTACGGGAGAAGGGTTTATGGGGAGCGCGTGGAGGATTTGCCGCGTCTCGTCCCGCAGGAAGAAGGTGTTTGTGAAGTGATAGAAAGTTCTGGCCCTAACCGGCAGACTTTATCAGAAATAGTTGATTTTAATGGGGAGCACGAGCAAGATATGTCGTGTTTCGTCCCGCAGGAGTTGGATGTCGAAGTAGTAACGGAAAGTTCTGGCCCTAACCGGCAGACCTTACCGAAAGTTATAGTGGTAGAAGTAGCCGACCCATCCGACGTAAAACTCCAGTTTAAACATTGCGAGAGTACTAATGAAAAAGATTACGAAAATTTTAGTGATAGCCGGACACGATTGGTAGAAAAGCACGTAGATTACAGCGTGTATGAGGTTAGAGCTGACGTTATACGGTCGGACGGTAGCAGTGTGGGTTGCGCAAATCCAGAGGAAGAAATTGCAGATCCTACTAGGCACATTCCTCCAGGTAGATTGGCGGATGAGATCAATCTGACCAAAGAGGAATCAACGATGGTGCAATTAGTGAATTGATAGCAAAGCAACACTCACTAGTTAACGAGTTACAGGAAAAGGTTTCGGTATTGGAGGCGAAGCTACAGACTAAGCCTCAGGACAAACGTGTTGAAATTAAAACTGTATGTGAACAGAGGCTGAGAATGTGGTGTCACCGCCAGACACCACACTTGCTAGGTGGTAGCTTAAATCGGCCGCGGTCCATTAGTACATGTCGGACCCGCGTGTCGCCACTGTCAGGATCGCAGACCGAGCGCCACCACAAGGCAGGTCTCGAGAGACGTACTAGCACTCGCCCAGTTGTACGACGACATTGCTAGCGACTACACTGATCGAAGCCTTTCTCTCATTTGCCGAGAGACAGTTAGAATAGCCTTCAGCTAAGTTAATGGCTACGACCTAGCAAGGCGCCATTAACCATTTGTACCATTGCATGTATCTCAAGATAGTCTCACTTGTATCATCAAGAATGCTGTATACCAAAGGACGATATAAAAGTTAAGTGTTCTAGTAGCTACGTTCTTTTCTTTATCACATTCATTACGAATCCTGTTCCAGACTTCGCGCCAGTCGGCGTGTGTGTACGTGTGCCCTCTCGGCTACCCGTCTCTGTGGACTGGCTACCGTAACAGTCCACTACAGAGAAAGCCGCCAGATAAGCCGGATTTAGGATCAAAGCCGGATGGTTTTTCTGGAATGACCTGGATATAGACGAGGATTTATTGTGGGAAAATAAAGAAACAGTCGAGGATAAGTGTATACAGATACATGTTGATTGACACAGGTGCAGAATTGAGTGCTGTGTCTGGGAAAATATTTGAGTTACTGAAAGACAGACCTAGTATCGTAGTTATGCCAGTAACAGGAGTGAAAATTATCGGTGCTACTGGGAAGGCCAGTAAACCGGTCACAAAACAGATTTTTGTCAACTTCGAGATATGTGGGGCACGATTTGAACAAGAGTGTGTCGTCGTGCCAGACTTAACTACGGAAGTAATTATCGGGTTAGATTGGCTATTAAAGTACCGTGCAGTGATTAGTTGCGAAAGCAAAACTTTGACATGTACGTCACAAGGTAAAACAATAGTAGTTAGTTTTGACGAGGCAGGAGACGGTGTGCATAGGCAATACCAGCCTATACACATTGTTAACCGGCCGGATGCCATTGACGTAGGCATGAATTTGAACTACTGTAGCATGAGGAATCCACGGATTGACATTAGTATTGTTGTGAAAAAGGATTGTTTGCGAGAAATAATGAAGCTGAAAGCCGATGTTCGCATACGTCGTCATTACGCTAAAGCGCGAAACGCTAAGTTTGCTATCGGAGACTTAGTACTTGTAAAAGCTCATGAGAAATCGATCGAGATAGACAATGAAATCTCTAAATTTAAGTTTGTTTATAATTGACCATATAAAGTCATTGGTATACCTCACACAAATGCTTATTGCTTAGAGTATCCAATCTCTGGGAAACTATTAGGTATACGGAACATTGTAGACTTGAAATTGTACCAACCTAGGATTGATTGATACCACAGAATGGGTAATTTTTACAGTATGTAAATATAGAGTGTAAGATTTAGCGATTTGCTAGATTGCCATGCTTTTGCCTGACCAAGAGGACATGACAAAGTTGTAATTAATAAGTAATTAATTTTGACTAAATGATTTAAGAGTAACTGACTATTAATCAATTGAAAAATCCAAGCTGCTATTTTAAGTTTTCAGCTGAGTCACAGTAGATTAAGGAATGTAAATATGATTTTGTAAATAGCTGTAAGATATCATAAATATGTGATTTACTAGCCATTGCCGATGTACTTAGACGCTGTTTTAAGTTTCAGGCTAGTAGATGCGTGTGATGATGGACAGTGTTGAGTTATCCACTGTGATAGTGTTAATGGACTCCTTGAGATTACTCGGGAGTGAGTTGTTCCGATAGAACTCAGTGAAACGGACGTTCTGGAAATGCCGTTACACAGGCGAGTGAGATCAAGCGTGCCGCAGAGGCGGGCGCAACAGTACTGGCGAGGCGGAGCCGCTGTCGGCTCTTGTGCCGCTGTCGGCATTCTTTTACTTGCGAGTACGGAAGGCGGAGTTGTTGTTTTTCTTCCCGGACAGCTGATGTGAAAGAATTCTGCTGTCAATATGTATGTTTTTTTCGATCTGCTGTATATCATTTTCTTGTTCAGTGTTAAGTGGACTCTCATGACAAGAATATTAATTATGAAAAGGTTATATAAAAATGTGTTTTCTATGTAATTAATTATTAATTTGCGTATTTTGATCTACCTGTTTTTATGTCCATGTACTCTGATTAATTTTGTAAATAGTATTCCATTTCTTGATACTGTTAGGAATTTTGCTGATTGTAGAATAGCTAAACCATTTTCTGTTTTCTATAAATTTTAATATATTGTCAACCTGTTTTCTTTTGTGTAAGATGACAGAGTGGAATAAGGTTTGGAGTGTCTCCACTCAATTATTATGGGCTAAAAATTGGTTTATGGTTAGTTAGCCTAATGCTAAATTATCTTGATGTTTTAAGCAAATGCATTTCTGCTGTTTTTTTTTCCTTTTTCGGACATTTTCTGAGTCTGTTTAGGTTATACGAACATCCTCAGACAATGTGGGGCACGAGTAACGCCGGTAATGCATATCCTCTTATTTACATCTATTGTACTATAATTTTTTTCCTTATTTTGTTACTTGAAGATATGACATTTCTGTGTCTTTATATATTGTAATTGTTTTACTTTTTGTATATATATATTTACACATTTATGTCGATGTATAATTGGTTTGTTTTGTAAATATTATTTGTATTTTTACGCTGGGAAAACTATGCTATCGAACGATTACATCGATAGGTCGTTTGGAGAACCAAAGTGTTTAGGATCTTTGGTAGCGTTAACTCTGCTACGTGGAGCGCGGGCAGAGCAGAGTCTGGCGGGAGTGGGCGGTGGAGCAGGTGTGTTGTGCGACGATCCCACGAGTTGCCGCGCTTTCGGGGTTTGGCAGCATGTAATTGCGTTCGACCTGCTATCATAGTTTCTGACACGGTGTCGCGGACGGGAAGCATTAGCTCGCGCACATCAAGAGCCCATTCCGCCTAGTGACAATGTCGAGAAGAAGGCGCGCCAACATCCAGCTTCTGCAACAGCGACGGCCGACAATGAGTGACTGTCGCCACCTCCTCGACCGACGACCTCAAACCTTCAATCAACCAACAAGGAATACTGGAAGCACGTAAAGTTTTAGAACTGTATGGCAGACCTCAGGTTTTAAAATTGTCCCATTTGTCTCACAAAATTACAGCAACTTAGCATGAACCTTTGTTGCTCATTGACCCAATTGCATTACCAAGCAGGGTCCCTTCCTTTTCCGGAATGAACCAGAGTGTCGTTGAAATTCAAACGCCAGCATTAAAGTAATATCATTCCATTTCACTGCTTTAATTTCAAAGTTCAGTTAGAGTATTCATAGCTGGCTACATTATTTAGATAACACAAGCACAAATTAAGAGTGCGAGTTTTGTTACCATATTTTAGCTTACCTGTGACTGCAAATGGCTCTGAGCACTATGGGACTTAACATCTATGGTCATCAGCCCCCTAGAACTACTTAAACCTAACTAACCTAAGGACATCACACAACACCCAGTCATCACGAGGCAGAGAAAATCCCTAACCCCGCCGGGAATCGAACCCGGGAACCCGGGCGTGGGAAGCGAGAACGCTACCGCACGACCACGAGATGAGGACCTTGTGACTGCAGCTCAGCTTGGTACGTACTAAATTTTTGTATTGTTAATTGTTCAGAATCGTTTAATTGATATTTCCATTTATGGCGGCTACAGTGTAACACGTGTTAAGTTCGGCTCGCGAAATTTAGTCGAATTCGAAGGTGTTCTCGCAGGTGGTGTTGTCTAGTACAAGTGGAAATCGTGTAAACAACAGTGTTCTGTGCAGTAGTGCTATTTTTTTTCTGTGCTCCGCCAATATCTTCGAGAAAATGGTAAACAGAAGAGTCAACAGCAGCGCGTCCAGCAGCGGGGAAGCAGCAGGTGCGGCGGGCCCGCTCTTGGCGGAAGGTGCGGTCGCGGCTCCCGGTATAGCGGAGCTGGTCCGCTCTGAGGTAAACGCTGCGCTTCGCGATAAAAACAATCTCGATCTGATAGCAGGCACGATATCAGATACTGTAACGGCAGCAGTATTGGCCAAAATGCGTGAAACTGTTGAGGCCAATACTGCCGAAATTACAGCACTAAAAAAGTCTGTGTCTGAATACGAGAAAAAGGCACGAGAGTTGGAAGTGAAACTATCTGCCGCAACTGACGAACTAGAACAGTACCAGAGGCGAAATAGTCTACGACTGTTTGGAGTAGTAGAAAATAAGGAAGAAGACACGGACAACCTGCTTATACAGGTTGCGCGTGAAAAATTAGGCGTTGAAGTGACCAAGGCAGACATTGACAGGAGCCATCGGGTGGGACGAAATCTACCAGGTGCCACCAAACCTCGTCCAATAATAATTAAATTTGTCTCGTACCGAAAAAGGGCAGAGATCTTTACCCAGAAGAAGAAGTTAGCAAGGACAGGGCTTACAATAAGGGAAGATCTGACACACGAACGGCTAAAGATTTTAAACAGTGCCATATCCCATTTCGGTCTTCAGAATGTGTGGACTCAGGATGGCAGAGTAATCATTAAGACAGCAGCTGGAAAGAAGACAGTCACAAACATGACAGAACTGAATAGTATTAAGTGAAGCTACTCGAGCCAAAAGTGCAAACTTAACACCATTTGCAAATTGTAACAGCCCTATACTCAGATATAGTCTTGTAATTTTATTAATTTTTTAATTATACCCATATTTGTACCTTCAACTAATTGTTTTTGTAACTGTATTAACTTTTCACTTTTTTGTGTCTGTAGCTCTAACCATTACTTAATTTTAGTTACTGCTAATACTTTTTTCATTTTCTCAGTTTATTCTCTTCCGTTCTGAAATAGTTCTATTGCAATTATTAGTCTCTCCTTTAGTTCATTAATCACCCATCTCTTCGGTTTAAATTGTTCATAACAAAAATCACTATCAGTATCACTTTAGCAAATTTTAATCTAATTGTAGCTTCCTACGATAATCACTACCAGTATCACTTTAGTAAATTTCAATTTAATTCTAGCTTCCTACGATAATCTATTAATTATTAAGCTTACTTCTCTCTGCTGGCAGCATCGGCCTCTTAAATCACTCCCTTTTCCCTTATTTCCACCCTAAGCTGTTTCAAATACGCTAATTACATTTCTCCTCTTACGACAGAGGATACACAGTGAGACACAGCCGTCACTATTTTGGTCATATTCTCCTTGCACTGAATACCACTAATCCATTTTCTATACTCCCGCAACCTCAGGAAATCTCTAGCAGTCGCCTTTCTTTCGGCACTCGCTGTGTCACAAACAGGGCGCGCAAAATCTCGGACATCCCTGTGTTATGTCACTTGGCGGAAGCAGCGGCCAGTGCCCCTCGCGGCAGGTAGTGCCTAACAAAGGGACAAACCAGTCTGCCACCCTACTACAGGCTGCTCAGCGGAACGGGTCAGAGCTTTTAGCAGCTCACTGCAACATCCAGTCTTTACCTGCACATTACGAAGAACTTAGCCTCCTCTTCAACCAACTAAACTACCACGTAATCCTCCTATCCGAAACGTGGTTGAAACCACACATATCCTCTGCATCTTTTCATCTCCCAGGGTACACATTTCTTAGGGCAGACAGATCAAAAAAGCGAGGTGGCGGGGTCGGCGCGTATATACGAACAGATCTCAAAGCGAAAGTCTTATGTACGTCAAATCCTGCTGAAGAAAAAGAGGCTGAATTCATGTTCATTGAAATAAATATACAAAGTCGGAAATTCTTGACTGGCGTCGTGTACAAGCCGCCAAAAATAAGCTCAGTGAGTTCCTTCCAGTCGGAATTACATTCACTTCAGTGTCAATACGAACATGTCATCGTAATGGGTGACTTGAACATAGACCTGCTAAGAGACACTCCCTCCGCAATAAACCTAAGAAGACTGTTTAGTTGCAATAGCATGAACATTCTTCCATTACAACCTACACACCATACGGCGCACAGTCATACTCTTATAGACGTAATCGCAACGAAACAGACTGACAAAGTAAGAGATGTTGGTCAAACATCGGCCCCTGGCCTCTCAGCACATGATTTAATATTCCTGGCCTACTCTGTGCAGCCCCCAAGGATCAAATCGCGTTACATAACTTGTAGGAACATGAAACGTATTGACCTTGACGCTCTAACAGCCGATTGCTCAGAAATCTCATGGCATCAAATAATCAGAAAACCCACAATCGACGCAAAATTAATGAACTTGGAGATAAACTCACTGCCCTCTATGATAAACATGCACCTGTGCGCACAATCCGTGTAAGAAAATCTCCTGCTCCATAGCTGACAGCTGAATTACGTCAAATGATGACTAATAGGGATGCTGCCCACAGGTGTTTCAAGGCAGATCCGAAACCCGAGCGTTTCGAAGAATATAGAAAGTTACGGAACAGAGTGAAACAATGCATTCGCAATGCTAAAATCAGGCACGCTCGCTCCCTTGTATGCAGCGATCTGACGCCCACGACTCTATGGAAGAATCTCCGTAGCTTGGGGGTCGGAAAGGCAAAATCGGAAACTACTTTTCATGTGTCAGCTAACGAATTAAATGAATTCTTCTCTGCACCTCTGAATACCAGCACAGCTGATATTTACCGTCCACAAGAATCCCCAAACAGGATAACTAACAACGATACCTTCCATCTAAAACATGTAACAACAAATACGGCAAGAAAAGCAATAATGAGAATCTCTTCTGATGCAATAGGCAACGACAGTATCGGTATAACCATGATTAAGAATGTCGCCGATATCTTAGTACCTGTCTTAACTGACATATTTAATTTTTCCCTCGTGAACGGAATATATCCCACTGCATGGAAAAGAAGCCTAATTCGACCCATCCCTAAGATCGAAAACCCGCAACTGCCTAGTGATTACCGACCAATTAGCATACTGCCTGCTGTTTCCAAAGCACTTGAATATATTGTTCATGACCAAATCACTGAACACTTGCATGAATTCAGCCTATATGACAAATTTCAATCCGGTTTCCGTAAACATCACAGCACAAACACTGCTCTAATTAAAGTAACTGATGACCTGAAATATGCCATCGACAATCGAAAGGCAACAATTTTGACGCTACTGGACTTCAGCAAAGCTTTTGACACTGTTAGCTTTGACATATTGCTCAGAAAAATGCAACAGCTTAATTTCTCTGATAGTGCAATGAGATGATTTGAAAGCTACTTAAAAGACAGACAGCAATGTGTTGTCTGCGTAAATGAAAAATCTTCCTGGAAACATGTTTCCTCGGGAGTGCCCCAAGGATCAGTCTTAGGACCACTTTTGTTTTCTTTATATGTCAACGATATTTCGTCGGTTCTGTCCTCCTGTAAATATCATTTCTATGCCGACGACCTCCAGCTCTACCTAAGCGTCAGACCTGAAGATGTAAACTCTGCAATCGCTCAGATGAATGATGATCTGTCTTCAGTACTGACATGGGCGAAAAACCTGGGGCTTAAACTAAATGCAAAAAAGACGCAAGTAATCTTAATAGCCCATCAGAAATAAATAAGTTCAGATTTCCGCGAACGGCTACCTCCTATTCTGCTCGACGGTACTCCAATACCATATCAGAAAACAGTGAAGAACTTGGGTGTAACTTTGGATGAGCATCTCAACTGGGCGGAGAATACAGTCGCAGTGTGCCGAAAGACGTCTGCTTGTCTCTATGCTCTCAAAAAGTTTCGGAACATATTTCCACAGGACTTGAAACGCCAGCTCGTGCAAGCACTCGTTCTACCGAACCTCCACTATTGTGATGTGATTCAACAAGGCATGAGTAGTGAAAACAAAAGACGGCTAGAGCTAACCATGAATGCCTGTGTGCGTTACACCTGCAACATTCACCGATATGATCATGTTAGTGCTTCATACTCCGAGCTAGGGTGGCTGCGGCCGGACAAATTGCGTGACTACCACACTCTATGTCTACTCCACCGGCTCCTCGTCGCGCAAGCACCCCAGTACCTTGCTTCAGAGATTAAAAACCTGTCATGTCATCATAATCGAAACACGAGGTCACTCTTATTTGGTATCCTAACTGTGCCCACTCACAAAACAAAAACTTTTGCAAACTCCTTCTCAGTTGCCGCTGTCCGCCTCTGGAACAAACTGCCCCTTACCTTGCGCAAAATTCAATCTCCTGCTGCTTTTAAGAAGAAGCTGAAGCATTTCCTACTATCATCCTGATAAAGTTCTCCACAAAACTGATGTACATGGCCAACCCTCTCATCCGTCAAATAGCAAAGCTAGCGTCTCCTATCTTGCTCCTGAGATGCCTTCCTCTTCATCTATCTCTATTAGCCACGCAATCTTCTTTTCCTTTGTATTTCCTTAATTATGTTTCATCATGTCTCTCTATTCTTCTCCTCCTGTCACCATGAGTCTCCCTCATACTCCCTGCTGCCAGCACTCCTATCTAAAATCTGTCTCTTCAATAATGTCTAATTATAACAGTACTTGTGATCTAAGAATATAAACTCTATATGTATGTATTTTTCCAGGTGTACCTTTCAAATTGTCTATTTCACTTTTTATACTAGATGTAGTTTAACATGCCTACTAAAACATATGAATGTAAAATAAGTAGAATGCCTGGTTAGATGTAAGAGAGGGCCTGATGGCCCTAATCTTGCCAGGTTAAATAAATAAATAAATAAATAAAATAATTCAAGTTCAAAGTTAAATCTCTTATTTCTAAATTGCGTAGATTCAAGTAGCTTTTGAAATGATTGTCGAGGTAGCCCAAGACTAACCTTATTTTATTGAATTTCGTAGTGCTTCAGAAACAAAGTTCACTATTAATTTCAGTCACTAAATTAACTTTCGATTTTCCGATTTTATTAATTCTTTTGCTAATTTAAGTCAGAGTTTAGCGAAATTTATTACTTCTGACAAACATTCAGTTTTCACACAACACGTGTCAACCTTTAGTTGCCACCCTTTTAGTGCTAAATATATGTGCATTAATCTTTCATTTTCAGTTATTATAGTAGTTGTCCATTGGACTGGCGACCGTAATTTTCCCCAATCTCAAATATCTAATTAACGTCAATTAATTGTTAACGTAACGACCGCACATTTACTTTCTTTATTAACACTACCCCTTTTCAAAATTAATTTCCACCAATTTCATTTGCGTTTTTCCTTTCATTTAGATGTAACCCTTTCCTCCCTCTTTACCGACAGATTAACGTCGATGACGATTGCTTTTCCCAAATTACCATTAGGTGCATGCGGTTTAATTTTTCACTGTCATTAAGGTCGAAAAGTGAGGGGGAGGTTACAGGCTCTTCAGGTGAATCACATTTTTGCTACTCTAGGTCGATGGTTCTCCACAAACGCCGTCACCGAGGTAAAAGGCGGCTCGAAACGTGCAGCGCTCCACGGACGCAGACCGGTGGGAGCAGTATTACGCTATGGGAGACATTCTCCTGTACTTGCATCGGACCTGTGATAGTAATCAACATCTGCGAACCACCTGCATCCCTTCATGTTTGATGCCTTTGCCGACGGCCATGTCATCTTCCAGCAGTACAATTGTCCGTGTCTCAGAGCCAGAACAGTGTTACAGTGGTTTGAGGAGCAATGTAGTGAACTCACGTTGATTTCTCGGAGACATATTCCCCTTATGTAAATACCATGGAACCAATGTCGGTCGCTATCGGGCGCCATCACCACGTACGCATATTAGCATCGCATTACTTACGCGAATTACATGACCTCTGCGTAGACATCTAATTCCACATACCTCCACAAACCTACCAATAAAATTTCGGATCCCTGATAAACATAATCAGTGCTGTACTTCGTTCTAAAGAAGGACAAACAAGCTCTTCATCAGGTGGTCATAATGTTTTGGCTCTTTATTGTATTTGCTGCTCAGTCAGCCTCTGCCCAAGCACATAATTTCATTCAAGGGCTGTGCATATGTGACCAGCCAGCTGGAAAGCAACGTTACATACGAGTGCCGCCCGAGAAGTGCTGGTAGGTAGTGATGCTCATTCGGACCGAACTGTAAAAGTATCAGATAGCTCCAGTTTAGCGTTAGATTGTGTGGGCCTGTTATTCCTCCCAGTTACTGCTGCAGAGTCGTATGATTTTTTTCCTTCTCTTCTGTCTGTTAAAAATCGATGCATAAGCAGTAATGGACAAGTTGAAACTGGTTACAAACTGTGTTCCACCAATATGAAATACTTCGAAAAAAACTATCTGTATACACATAAATTGCACTAGTTCAGAAAATATCTTTGTTGTGGAGTAGAACTGGCTCTTTATTCGCACTGAGTAACGAGTGCTATCGACAGTGGATCTCAAGTGGGTAACAAATTACTAGATATCCAGGAGGAATATGACACCATTCCTCACAAGAAGCTTTTGTTCAAGTTGCATACCTATTGCGTACCGTCCCATCTGCGTGAATGGATATGTGGTCCTCTGTCAGAAAGATCTCAGATCATAGAAATTGATGAGGAGTGATCTAATTATCAGAAAGTCATAACCGTTGTTCCTCAAGAAACATTGTAGGCTCTCTGATGGTCTTAATTTATATAAACAATTTAGGAGACAATGTGAGCATACCTAGTAGATTGTTTGTAGAAAATGTCAACCTTTTACAGAGTAATGGAGTCACCAGAAGATCAAACCGAGCTACAAATTAATTTAGACAAGCTATCTGTCTGATGTGAAAAGCGACAACTAATCCTGACCAATAAATTGTCATAGGTGCTCCACATGAGTATTACAAAAATTCCGTTAAATTTCGGTTACACGGTAAATCACACAAATTTAAAGGCTGTCAGTTCAACTAAATAAATCTCTGGGAATTACATCATGGTTTACTGTCAGAAAATCTACTAAAGGGACTCTCTGCAATATACTTGTCCATCGTCTTTTATAGAGTTTCTGCACAGTATATGATCCTCACCACACAGGACTGAAGGAGGACACCGAAAAAGTTCAAAGAAGGGTAGCTTGTTTTGTATTGTTCAAAAATAGGGGGAAACTGTCATGGATATGAGAATCATGTTAGCACGGTAGTCATTAAAAAGAAGACGTTTTTCGCTGTGGTGTGATATGTTTACGATATTACAATCACCAGCTTCCCCCCCCCCCCCCCCCCCAAGTCGCAGACTATTTGTTTATGCACATTAATGAGGGTGTAAGGATGGATGACTAGCATGATAAAGTAAAAGAAATAGTAGCTCGCACAGATATATTTAAGTGCTAATTTTTGCATGTTCTTTTCCAGACTGAAGAGTAGAGAGATAGTCTGAAACTGGTTTTATGCACCCTTTGCCAAACACTGAACTATGAATTGCAGAGTAGTCATGTGTGTCTAAATCATTTAGTTGTTCAACAAAAATAGCCTTGTAGAAAGTACACCAGGATGAGTTGTGGTACTGCAAGAGAAAGATGAAGTATTAGCCAGTTATGTAGGTGAGCACACTAATCTGCTTCAGCAGTTTGGTGAAGTAATGACAATGTTGAGGAATAGAGAATGTGGTTCCACAGCAACTTGTCTTCAGTGGGCGATACCTAACGAAAATTGTAACGTAACACATAAACTGGTGAGCAATTAGCCAAGCAAAAGTTATCGAGTCCTGGTACTGTGTGTGTTGGTTCGGCTGCTGAGGTCAGTGCGAATGGAGACAGCTGGTGTGTGACCGAAATCCATGCAGCTAGGGGCAAGCGAGCGTCCAGCAACAGGTAATCGGCAGTTCTCTCCAGGCCGCAGACGATGGGGAATGACGTTTAGCTATCTGGCTACCGTGGTCTGAGAGTAATTGGCTCCAAAGATGGCGGCGTTCGCAACATGGCAGAATGTGCTTATTCAGAAATACTTCGAAACTCAATAGTAGCTCGCTGTTTCATCGTAGAACAAAAACAGTCACGTCACATATACATGGGGCTGAAATGCATATGTAGAGATATAAATACCATGAATATCACGAAAACCATAGACCCTACATACTCACAGTAAATGAATAATCTTACAGTAGAACATTATGCTTCATGAGAACTGGACAAATCAGATATTGAATGATAGCTTAGAGCACTTGCTGTCATTCCTGATAGCCACACATTTGTACATTTTTTATTATTGTGTTACTACTGTTTTTATGTCCTTTTAATTATGTAAATGTGCCAGCTCATCGTTTTCTCCACAGTAACACAGCAAATGAACACAACATGATAACTTGAATACCTCTCCCTACTTAATCATGTAATGAAGTCTACGTTATTACTTAATTTCTAATTTCTTTAACTCAATTATATTAAAAACACTCGTCATTTGAAAGCGATAGTTTGCATATAAGATCTGATAGCGTCACTGAATAGACCGTGAAAAGACGCGGCTATTGGACAGTCCAACTTTAGTGCTTTCCATGCTTTAACAACTTTCTTTCCGTTATTTCTCGTAACCATGCATGCGTAAAAGTCATGTTTTAATTAATAATGTCTAAACTGTTACGTGCAGAACAATGTATATGGTCTTAGGGGACTGAAAAAGAGAGACCTTTCGTTTAACATATATGACACATTTCTAAGTTATGATCCATTTTCTATGTTTTAAGTACGTCGTGAATTTTGGAGGGGGAAAGCTTAAAAGCGCGAGCGAGCCTTCACTTCTGGTCTTTGTGAGTCGAGCGGTCATTGTAAGCAGGATGCATCTGGCAGTCTGTCTGTAAGGATCAGTCTTGAGGAAACTTGTTGGGGCGTGCATGGTGTGGTTTTAGACTTGCACAAGTGATAGATTCTGGGCGAAGAGTGGTCGGAAAAAACACTTTAATATTCGTTTTTTGGCTGGAATTTTAACATTCGCGAGCATTAGATGTGGTTCAGCACTGAACTTTTTCAGATGCATTTTTGAATTAATACTGTATGCAGCGTGTGAACCGACAAATGATTTAGAGAATGTGTTGATCACCCTAATAGATATCATGTATTTAAAAGATGGAGAATATTTTGTGTTTAGTTTAAAAACAGAGGGCTCTGTTTTCTGTGTACTAGTATTGTTTGAATAGTATTTGAGGAATCTGCTATCATTCTAATCACGCATTGAAGCAAACTTTATAGCATTTGAGTATTTTCACGTTTAAGTGTATTGCTATAGGACCACCATTTTTAAGATTTCATAGTTCTGACTGAATGAATGAATTATTAGTTCATTCCACTCGAACTCCCTCTAGCCACCTACAACAGTTACTCAGTTATTATTGTCATTATTATTCTGTTTCGTTTGAACTTGTTTTAGGTTACAAAATTCGCATTAAACGCGAATGATTGGGTTAGTAGACTAAAGGATCAGCGAGTTTAGCTACTGGGTGTGAAAGCAATCGAGTACAATCCGACCCTATTAGCATATCGAGTCACAGTTCTGAATAGCGGACTGCGTCGCCCATCTGTGTTCAGTGCTAAAATCGTCTCAGGGATTTTATTTAGTAAAAAGCATTGGCACCCAGTGAGACGCAAAGTGTGCCACTATTCCATGTACTTTTCGTAGGGAGATACTCACTCTTCGACACACTGAGCTGCAGTGAGTGCCCAGTCTTCGTTCAAGATGACGGCGCCGCACCAGTGTTCTGCGTTCTTCTGCAGCGACAGCTGAAACACAAAGAACTGAAGTTACTCCGAATTCAGAAACGGCGTAGAACAAATAAGGAAGTCCCATAATCCAAAAGTAATATAGGACAAGATTCCCTGTGCAGATGGTGTATCATTGCCTTCAACATCTACACCTATACTGCGTGATGTGAGGTGGGATGGGGAGAGGTGAGTTCATAACAATTTTGTCATATCGTGACGTCTCGAATGTTATCTTCACGAGATCGTTCTCTATCCGCTCGAAAAAAATTCGAAAATCACTGCCTCTCGCATTAGTATTAATGCCATGACTCTCCAATTTTACAATTGGAAAATGTATGTCACCTCGTATTACGATAGTTTGATCAGGAAATTTACTCGTTTTGTGCTCCAAGTTTTCTAACAGCCATACTGCCACCTCAGTTCCTGAGGTAGGCCTTCCACCAAACTGTTCTCAAGCGTGAAATGTGCTTTTGTGTCGTTTCTATGGCTCTGAGCACTATGGGACTTAACATCAATGGTCATCAGTCCCCTAGAACTTAGAACTACGTAAACCTAACTAACCTAAGGACATCACACAACACCCGGTCATCACGAGGCAGAGAAAATCCCTGACCCCGCCGGGAATCGAACCCGGGAACCCGGGCGCGGGAAGCGAGAACGCTTCCGCACGACCACGAGCTGCGGACTCATGTCGTTTCTATGACTGTGGTAGACGTTTGGTTTGTGTTCATATGAAGACTTAGGGAGTGCAAGAATGGGGAGACGTAAATTTGGTGCTAGCTCATAGCCTACTCATCTGCACAATACCAAAGGTGTTCATGAACTTAACATCTGCACCCCGTAGATGGGTCACTTTCAATAGTTCCAAACAATACGACTACCTGAGATTCTACCTAGTTGATGGTATACTCTCATCAGTCTAACAATGTATCATTGTACACTATTTCTTAATTTCTCACACATTTCTTCCATATTTCTTCGCTTCTTAACTCTCCCCATGAGACGTGTGGCCACTCGACTAATGGTAATAAAATCCATTGTAAGTAATAGAGGATCTGCAAATATACTTCTCAGGCTTGCCGATGAATAATATTGTGCAAATACCGCAACGGGGAAGTCACTGATTACAGTGCCACTAAAGCAGAATTAATAAACACGGTTTTCCGAAACTCCTTCACCAAAGAAGACGAAGTAAATATTCCTGAAATCCAATCAAGAACAACTGCGAAGTTGAGAAACATAGAAGTAGATATCCTCGGTGTAACAAAGCAGCTTAAAGCGCTTAATAAAGGCAAGGCCTCCGGTCCAGATTGTATACCAGTCAGGTTCCTCTCAGAGTATGCTGATACAATAGCTCCATATTTAGCAATTATATACAAGCACTCGCTTACAGAAAGATCCGTACATAAAGAATGGAAAATTGCTTAAGTCACACCAATACCCAAAAAGGGAAGTAGGAATAATCCGCTGAATTACAGGCCCATATCACTAACGTCGATTTGCAGTAGGGTTTTGGAACATACACTGTATTTGAACATTATGAAGTACCTCGAAGAAAACGATTTATTGACACATAGTCAGCACGTTTTCAGGAAATATCGTTCTTGTGAAACACAACTACCTCTTTATACTCATGAAGTAATAAGTGCTATTGACAGAGGATGTCAAATTGATTCCATATTTTTAGATTTCCAGAAGGCTTTCGACACCGTTCCTCACAAGCGTCTTCTAACCAAACTGCGTGCCTACGGAGTATCGCCTCAGTTGTATGACTTGATTCGTGATTTCCTGTCAGAAAGGTCACAGTTCGTAGTAATAGGCACAAAGTCATCGAGTAAAACAGAAGTAATATCCGGCGTTCCCCAAGGAAGTGTTATAGGCCCTCTATTGTTCCTGATCTATATTAACGACATAGGAGACAATCTCAGTTGCCGTCTTATATTGTTTGCAGATGATGCTGTCATTTACCGTCTTGTAAAGTCATCAGATGATCAAAACAACTTTCAAAATGATTTAGATAAGATATCTGTATGGTGCGAAAAGGGGCAGTTGATCCTGAATAACGAGAAGTGTGAAGTTATTCACATGAATACTAAAAGAAATCAGCTAAATTTCGATTACGCGATAAGTCACATAAATCTGAAGGCTGTACATTCAGCTAAATACTTAGGGATTACAATTACAAATAACCTAAACTGGAACGATTACATAGACAATATTGTGGGTAGAGCAAATCAAAGACTGCGACTCATTGACGGAACACTTAAGAAGGTGCAACAGGTCTACTAAAGAGACTGCTTACACCACGCTTGTCCGCCCTATTCTGGAGTATTGCTGTGCGGTGTGGGATCCGCATCAGGTGGGACTGACGGATGACATCGAAAAAGTACAAAGAGGGGCAGCTAGTTTTGTATTATCGCGAAATAGTGGAGATAGTGTCACAGACATGATACATGAACTGGAGTGGCAATAATTAAAACAAAGGCGTTTCTCGTTGCGACGGGATCTTCTCATGAAATTTCAATCAACAGTTTTCTCCTCCGATTGCGAAAACATTCCATTGCCACCCACCTACACAGGGAGAAATAATCATCACGATAAAATAAGAGAAATCAGGGCTCACACTGAAAAATTTAAGTACTCGTTTTTCCCGCATCCCGTTCGAGAGCGAAACGGTAGAGAGACAGCTTGAAGGTGGTTCATTGAACCCTCTCTCAGGCACTTTATTGTGAAATAAAGAGTCTCACGTAGATGTAGATGTAGAGCTAATTGTGACAGTTACTGTTGACACTTCTGCAAAACGCGATTGATAATAATCGTTGTTGCGGTGTTGAATTTCTCACGCCAGGAGCACGAAATATGCATGTGCGAGAGGGTGCTCACAGTTGGATGATAGTAGCGTTCACAGTGCCCTCTGCCGGGAGCTGCAGAGAGGCACTCTGAGCGTTCACTGTGGAGAATGACTCAGCCAGGGGGATGCAGTTAGCAACGTGCAGAAAGTAACGTGTTTTCTCAGTTGCGGGTCAAACAGTACACCCTTTAATGTCATTTGTGATAGATTTTGCTCTGCTTGGTGGAGTACTTTGATCATATTCTAATAAGTACACAGTCAACCGTGTCAACTTCAACGAATTCGAGAGTGTTACACTTTTTCCTGTAATCGCACAGAGATTTGATTTGAAACTGAAATAGCTAGCGAACAGAGAACAGTGGAATAAGTATTGCCTTCGCCAGCTTCATGGTTTATGGTTTTCTCTGTGAAATACTCAGTGCGTCAAATACCCAGTGCGTCAAACGAAAAAACTACGAAGAACGAAACTCGTCTAGCTTGATGGCGCTATGGTGGGCCCGCTAGATGGCGCTGCCATAGGTCAAACGGATATCAACTGCCTTTTTTTAAATAGGAACCCCCATTTTTATTACATATTCGTGAAGTACGTAAAGAAATACGAATGTTTTAGTTGGACCACTTTTTTCGCTTTGTGATAGATGGCACTGTGATAGTCACAAACATATGGCCCACAATTTTAGACGAACTATTGGTAACAGGTACGTTTTTTAAATTAAAATACAGAACGTAGGTACGTCTGAACAATTTATTTCGGTCGTTCCAATGTGATACATGTACCTTATGAAACGTCCCCTTTTTAATAATTTATATACGACTATGCTTAAACTGACACAATATTTTTAGCGCAACGCAATCTGACTTTCAAAAATCCCTACAAAAAAATGGCCCTGACTAACATTAACCTATGCGTTTCACAAATCACTTGTTGTTGTTGTTGTGGTCTTCAGTCCTGAGACTGGTTTGATGCAGCTCTCCATGCTACTCTATCCTGTGCAAGCTTCTTCATCTCCCAGTACCTACTGCAACCTACATCCTTCTGAATCTGCTTAGTGTATTCATCTCTTGGTCTCCCTCTACGATTTTTACCCTCCACACTGCCCTCCAATGCTAAATTTGTGATCCCTTGATGCCTCAAAACATGTCCTACCAACCGATCCCTTCTTCTAGTCAAGTTGTGCCACACACTTCTCTTCTCCCCAATCCTATTCAATACCTCCTCATTAGTTACGTGATCTACCCACCTTATCTTCAGCATTCTTCTGTAGCACCACATTTCGAAAGCTTCTATTCTCTTCTTGTCCAAACTGGTTATCGTCCATGTTTCACTTCCCTACATGGCTACACTCCATACAAATACTTTCAGAAACGACTTCCTGACACTTAAATCTATACTCGATGTTAACAAATTTCTCTTCTTCAGAAACGATTTCCTTGCCATTGCCAGTCTACATTTTATATCCTCTCTACTTCGACCATCATCAGTTATTTTACTACCTAAATAGCAAAACTCCTTTACTACTTTAAGTGTCTCATTTCCTAATCTAATTCCCTCAGCATCACCCGATTTAATTTGACTGCATTCCATTATCCTCGTTTTGCTTTTGTTGATGTTCATCTTATATCCTCCTTTCAAGACACTGTCCATTCCGTTCAACTGCTCTTCCAAGTCCTTTGCTGTCTCTGACAGAATTACAATGTCATCGGCGAACCTCAAAGTTTTTACTTCTTCTCCATGAATTTTAATACCGACTCCGAACTTTTCTTTTGTTTCCTTTACTGCTTGCTCAATATACAGATTGAATAACATCGGGGAGAGGCTACAACCCTGTCTCACTCCTTTCCCAACCACTGCTTCCCTTTCATGTCCCTCGACTCTTATAACTACCATCTGGTTTCTGTACAAATTGTAAATAGCCTTTCGCTCCCTGTATTTTACCCCTGCCACCTTCAGAATTGGAAAGAGAGTATTCCAGTTAACGTTGTCAAAAGCTTTCTCTAAGTCTACAAATGCTAGAAACGTGGGTTTGCCGTTTCTTAATCTTTCTTCTAAGATAAGTCGTAAGGTTAGTATTGCCTCACGTGTTCCAACATTTCTACGGAATCCAAACTGATCTTCCCCGAGGTCCGCTTCTACCAGTTTTTCCATTCGTCTGTAAAGAATTCGCGTTAGTATTTTGCAGCTGTGACTTATTAAACTGATAGTTCGGTAATTTTCACACCTGTCAACACCTGCTTTCTTTGGGATTGGAATTATTATATTCTTCTTGAAGTCTGTGGGTATTTCGCCTATCTCATACATCTTGCTCACCAGATGGTAGAGTTTTGTCATGACTGGCTCTCCCAAGGCCATCAGTAGGTCTAATGGAAAGTTGTCTATTCCCGGGGCCTTGTTTCGACTCAGGTCTTTTAGTCAAACTCTTCACGCAGTGTCTTATCTCCCATTTCATCTTCATCTACATCCTCTTCCATTTCCATAGTATTGTCCTCAAGTACATCGCCCTTGTATAAACCCTCTATATACTCCTTCCACCTTTCTGCCTTCCCTTCTTTGCTTAGAACTGGGTTGCCATCTGAGCTCTTGATATTCATACAAGCGGTTTTCTTCTTTCCAAAGGTCTCTTTAATTTTCCTGTAGGCAGTATCTATCTTATCCCCAGTGAGACAAGCCTCTACATCCTTACATTTGTCCTCTAGCCATCCCTGCTTAGCCATTTTGCACTATCTGTCGATCTCATTTTTGAGACGTTTGTATTCCTTTTTGCCTGCTCATTTACTGCATTTTTATATTTTCTCCTTTCATCATTTAAACTCAATATTTCTTCTGTTACCCAAGGATTTCTATTAGCCCTCGTCTTTTTACCTACTTGATCCTCTGCTGCCTTCACTACTTCATCCCTCAGAGCTACCCATTCTTCTTCTACTGTATTACTTTCCCCCATTCCTGTCAATTGTTCCCTTATGCTCTCCCTGAAACTCTCTACAACCTCTGGTTCTTTCAGTTTATCCAGGTCCCATCTCCTTAAATTCCCACCTTTTTGCAGTTTCTTCAGTTTCAATCTGCAGTTCATAGTCAATAGATAGGGTCAGAATCCACATCTGCCCCTGGAAATGTCTTACAATTTAAAACCTGGTTTCTAAATCTCTGTCTTACCATTATATAATCTATCTGATACCTTTTAGTATCTCCAGGATTCTTCCAGGTATACAACCTTCTTTTATGATTCTTGAACCAAGTGTTAGCTATGATTAAGTT
Organism: Schistocerca nitens; assembly: GCF_023898315.1. NCBI lineage: Eukaryota > Metazoa > Arthropoda > Insecta > Orthoptera > Acrididae > Schistocerca > Schistocerca nitens. The sequence goes on along the minus strand of NC_064614.1, from coordinate 117,083,404 downwards.
ATGCTCTGTGCAAAATTCTACAAGGCGGCTTCCTCTTTCATTTCTTCCCCACAATCCATATTCACCTACTATGTTTCCTTCTCTCCCTTTTCCTACTGACGAATTCCAGTCACCCATGACTATTAAATTTTCGTCTCCCTTCATTACCTGAATAATTTCTTTTATATCGTCATACATTTCATCAATTTATTCATCATCTGCAGAGCTAGTTGGCATATAAACTTGTACTACTGTAGTAGGCATGGGCTTTGTGTCTATCTTGGCCAGAATAATGCGTTCACTATGCTGTTTGTAGTAGCTAACCCGCACTCCTATTTTTTATTCATTATTAAACCTACTCCTGCATTACCCCTATTTGATTTTGTATTTATAACCCTGTAATCACCTGACCAAAAGTCTTGTTCCTCCTGCCACCGAACTTCACTAATTCCCACTATATCTAACTTTAACCTATCCATTTCCTTTTTTAAATTTTCTAACCTACCTGCCCGATTAAGGGATCTGACATTCCACGCTCCGATCCGTAGAATGCCAGTTTTCTTTCTCCTGATAACGACGTCCTCTTGAGTAGTCCCCACCCGGAGATCCGAATGGGGGACTATTTTACCTCCGGAATATTTTACCCAAGACGACGCCATCATCATTTAATCATACAGTAAAGCTGCATGCCCTCGGGAAAAATTACGGCTGTAGTTTCCCCTTGCTTTCAGCCGTTCGCAGTGCCAGCACAGCAAGGCCGTTTTGGTTAATGTTACAAGGCCAGATCAGTCAATCTTCCAGACTGTTGCCCCTGCGACTACTGAAAAGGCTGCTGCCCCTCTTCAGGAACCAGATGTTTGTCTGGCCTCTCAACAGGTACCCCTCCGTTGTGGTTGCACCTACGGTACGGCCATCTGTATCGCTGAGGCACGCAAGCCTCCCCACCAACGGCAAGGTCCATGGTTCATGGGGGAAGACAAATCACTTACCTCACAAAAATCTTGGTTACTCGAACTACTGCAATACAGCAAGCGCCACTAATGCCAGCTAAATAAAAGATTCAAACTACGGATGGCACTAACTACTGATAGGCATAGTTAGCAAATGAAAGATTTTGATAGAGAACAAACAATGTATTTACCTTAATAGTCATCAAAAGTCATAATATATATAGGAGTTCATAACATCCATTCTTACAAATATCAAAACTCCGCCATTTCTCTCCCCACATCCACCACTGCTGGCGGCTCACCTCCAACTACGCAACGCTACGCGCTGTTCACATCCAGCTGCCGCTGCCCAACACTACAATGGCAGACAACAATGCAAACTAGCCACAGACTGCACACAGCACACCCAGTGATTTTCATACAGAGCACCATGTAACGTTGCCAATAAGAAAACATAAACAGCCTAGTTACAACCTTTGTGAACTTATCATTTCTGAGAACGCATGCTGTTACAGCGTGATTACCTGTAAATACCACATTAATGCAATAAATGCTTAAAATGATGTCCGTCAACCTCAATGCTTGGACGACCAATCCACCTGTCATGAAATATGCTATTCAATACCGCTACAACCGCACGCGAGCTATGTGCCAGGCATCCATCATGTTCGAAGTACATCGTCATTCTGTCATGCAGTGAATCATCTTGTAGTAACATCGGTAGAACATTACGTAGGAAATCAGCATACATTGCACCATTTAGATTGTCATCGATAAAATGGGGACCAATTATCCTTCCTCCCATAATGCCGCATCATACATTAACCCGCCAAGGTCGCTGATGTTCCACTTGTCGCAGCCATCGTGGATTTTCCGTTGTCCAATAGTGCATATTATGCCGGTTTACGTTACCGCTGTTGGTGAATGACACTTCGTCGCTAAATAGAACGCGTGCAAAAAATCTGTCATCGTCCAGTAATTTCTCTTGTGCTTAGTGGCAGAACTGTACACAACGTTCAAAGTCGTCGCCATGCAATTCCTGGTCATAGAAATATGGTACGGTTGCAGTCGATGTTGATGTAGCATTCTCAACACCGACGTTTTTGAGGTTCCCGATTCTCGCGTAATTTGTCTGCTACTGATGTGCGGGTTAGCCGCCACAGCAGCTAAAACACCTACTTGGTCATCATCATTTGTTGCAGGTCGTGGTTGACGTTTCACATGTGGCTGTACACTTCCTGTTTCCTTAAATAACGTAACTATCCGGCGAAGGGGTCGGACACTTGGATGATGTCGTCCAGGATACCGAGTAGCGTACATAGCACACGCCCGTTGGACGTTTTGATCACAATTAGCCATACATCAACACGATATCGACCTTATCCGCTATTGGTAAACGGTCCATTTTAACACGGATAATGTATCACGAAGCAAATACCGTCTTCACTGGGAATGTTACGTGATACCACTTACTTATACGATTGTGATTATTACAGCATCATCTATCACAAAGCGAAAAAAGTGGTCAAACTAAAATATTCATATTTCTTTACGTACTACACTAATATGTAATAAAAAATGGGGGTTCCTATTTTAAAAAACGCAGTTGATATCCGTTTGACCTATGGCAGCGCCATCTAGCGGGCCAACCATAGCGCCATCTGGTTTCCCCCTTCAAGCTAGACGAGTTTCGCTCTTTGTAGTTTTTTCGTTTGATGCTTATTTCGTGAGATATTTGGCCCAGTCACTGTCAATGGACCACCCTGTATATATTTGAGTCATCAGTCTTCTAACTGGTCTGATGCAGCCCGCCACCGATTCCTGTCCTGTGCCAACCTCTTCAAACTGAATAGCACCTGCAACCTACGTCCTCAGTTATCAGTTATTTGCTGGATTTATTCCAGTCTCTGTCCTCCTCTACAGTTCTCACCCTCTACAGCTTCCTCTAGTACCATGTAAGTCATTCTCTCATGTCTTAACTGATGTCCTATCATACTCTCCCTTCTCATTGTCATGGTTTTCCACATATTCCTTTCCTCTCCGACTCGGCGTAGAACCTACTCATTCCTTACCTTATCAGTCTGCCTAATTTTCAGCATTCGTCTGTAGCACCACATCTCTTATGCTGCGATTCTTTTCTGTTCCGGTTTTCCCACAGTCCAAGTTTCAATACCATACAATGCTGTACTCCAAGTGTACATTCTCAGAAATTCTTCTTCAAACTAAGGCCAATGTTTGATACTAGTAGACTTCTCTAGGCCAGGACTGCCCTTTTTGATAGTGTTAGTCTTTTTTGACGACCTCCTTGCTCTGTTAGTCATTGGTTATTTTACTGCCTAGGAAGAATAATTCCTTAACTTCATCTACTTCCTGACCACTGCTGTAGCCGCACACTTCGGTCATCGTAGCGCCTAATGCATCGGCATCACACTTTACGTCAACCATCACGGGTTGCCAGCATCACAGTGTGTTTATTCACCAGGAAAACCTACGTCGTCTGTGTTGTCAAAACAAAGACTTACCGGTGTCCACAACACAACACACCATCAGGTTTCCACCAACGACCGCTAGGGACTTCTGCCCGTTCGCAGAGCTTTTTTCTCTTTTTTTCCTTTATTGTAATTTTCATACCTGTACAGATACATAGGTAGGCTGGCAGCAGCATCGTATGCTGCTCTTCAGCCTTCGATTTTCCAATGAGAAAAAACATTAAGAAGATACATAATAGGTAGAGTGACGGGTAAAAAACAGTAGACACACAAGAATACAAAACACGGAACCGTTCACGACGAAAATTACACTGAAACACGTTGGCACGGCGCACAAACACTGATGATTCGATGGCACAGGTGAACGTAGGAGTGTGACGCTGAACATTAAAGAAAACATGACGGCACACACACGAGAAACTGATGGCGATGATCTCCGGCACACGAATGTCCACGTAACGTGTGCGAGTCCGGGGACCTACCAAGAGGGGTAGAGGGGGGAGGGGGAGGGAGAGGGGAGAGCAAAGATGCCAATGGCAGAGGAGATGGGAGGAGGAGTAGAGGGATGGGGGTAGGGGAAGCCCGGGGGAGGAGTGGGGAGAAAGGGAGGAGGGAGGGAAGGGGGAGAGAAGGGAGAGAGGGTGCCCAAAGGAAACAAACATAGGAAGAGGGAGGATCAAAGTTGGTAGGAGGGTTAGATGGAGGGGAGGAGGGCATCATCAGGGAGGGGAAGCTGACGGAAGACACCTTGGGAGAGGGTGTGGAGAGCGGAGAGATGGAGAGCAAGTGGGACATGGAAGTACAGGTGCGGCAGCAGACGGGGGCGGGAGAGGATGGGAGAGACCAGGGGGTGAGGAGGATCGAGCTTGCGGGAGGTGTAGAGGATCCGTATCTGTTCGAGGAAAAGGAGGAGGTGAGGGAAGGGAATTAGGTCGTACAGGATCCGCGTGGGGGAGGGGAGACGGATGCGATAGGCGAGGTGAAGAGCATGGCTTTCCAGGATCTGAAGGTATTTGTAAAAGGTAGGGGGAGCGGAGATCCAGGCACTGTGGGCGTAGCAAAGGATAGGGCGAATGAGGGATTTATAGGTATGGAGGATGGTAGAGGGGTCCAGGCCCCAAGTTCGGCTGGAGAGAAGTTTGAAGAGACAGAGGCGGGAGCGTGCCTTGGCTTGGATCGTCCGGAGGTGGGGGGTCCAGGAGAGGCGACGGTCAAGGGTGACACCAAGGTACTTAAGGATGGGGGTGAGGGCGATAGGACGGTCATAGATGGTGATGTAGAAATCGAGGAGACGGAAGGAAGATCGCCTGGGATTTGGCAGGATTGACCTTAAGCAACCACTGGTTGCACCAAGCTGTGAACCGGTCACGATGGGATTGGAGAAGGTGTTGGGTTCGCAGAGCCTGCAGAACAGCTTTACCAGAGGTCGCAGCTGGCCTAGGAACTACTTTGCTACGCCAGGCACGTGATTGTAAATAGTTCCGGCAGATACATCCTCCAGCTGGCTTTATAAGGCGGTTCACTGCCGGCAAAAGACAGTTAGACGCACCGCTCGGAAGGATGCAGAGCTGCAGCCCGGACCAGACGCCTCTTCTAGCTGGCCGATCTCTTTGGTATAGTCGACGAACCTCTGGACGTTGTAGAACTGTTTGCGTTCGCTCCCTGTGAAAAGACGGGTCTTTTTCTATTATTATTGTTATTTGTTATTTTGCGTTTGTGCCGATAAGCAGTTGGGATCGAGTTGGTTGTTCTTTTGGATATTGTATTATTGTTTCGTTTTGGTGAGTTCAATAAATTGTTTTCGGACGTTGTCTTTCGCATTTCTATTCTGCTAGCGCAAATACTTCAACCACCAACCCTAATATTAAATTTCTCGCTGTTCCCATTTATGCTACTTCTCATTACTTTCTTCTTTCTTCGATTTACTCTCAATACATATTATGCACTCATTAGACCGTTCATTCCATTCAGTAGATCATGTAAGGATAGCAATGTCATCACCGAATTGTATCATTGCTATATTTTCACCTTGAATTTTAATTCCATCTTGCTTTCTTTTATTTCCATCATTGCTTCTTCCATGTATAATATGAACAGTGGGGGCGAAAGATTACATTCCTGCCTTACGCCCTTTTCAATCCGAGAGATTCGTTCTTGGTCGTCCGCTCTTACTATTCCCTCGTGGCTCTTGTACACATTGTATGTCACACGTCTGTCCCTATGACTTATGCCTAGTTTCCTCGGGATTTCGAACAACTTGCATCATTTGACAGTGTCGAACGCTTCTTCCGGGTCGATAGATCTTATCAACGTGTCCTTTTTTTGTTTTAGACTTACTTCCATTATCAACTGCAACGTTAGAATTGCCTCTCCAGTGCCTTTGCCTTTCGTGAAACCAAACCGATCGCCATCTAACACAGCCTCAATTTTCTTTCCCATTCTCCTGTATATTATTCTTGTCAGTAACTTGGAAGCATGAGTTGTTAAGCTGATTGTGAGATTGTGCGACAATTATCGTATTTATCAGCTCTTATAGTCCTCGGAATTGTGTGGATGATATTTTTCCGAAAATCGGATGGTATATCGCCGGACTCACACATTCTACACGCCAACGTGAGTAACTGTTTCGTTGCCACTTCCCCCAGTGATTTTAGAAATTCTGAGGGAATGTTAACTATCTCTTCTGCCTTATTTAATCTTAAGTCTTCCCAAGATCTTTTAAATTCTGATTCTAATACTGGATCGCTTGTCTGTTCTATATGGACTCCTGCTCCTTCTTTTATCTTCTATTACATCAGGCATCAGCCCTCATAGAGGGCTACGTGTACTTTTTCCACCTATCCGCTCTGTCCTCTGCACTTAACTGTGGAATTCCTATTGAACTCTTAATGTTACGACTATTGCTTTCAATTTCATCGACGGTTGTTTTGACTTTCCTATATGCTGAGTCAGTCCTACTGACAATCATTTCTTTTTAGATTTCTTCTCATTTTTCATGCAGCCATTACATCTTAGCATCCAGGCGCTTCCTATTTATTTCATTCTTCATCGACTAGTATTTCTGTATTCCTGAATTTCCCTGAACATTTTAACATTTTTGTACTTACTTCTTTCATCGAGCAGCTGAAGTATTTCTTCTGTTACCCATGATTTCTTCTTTGTACCAATGTTTTCCTTTCCAACCTCTATGATTGCCATTTTCTCATATGTCCATTCTTCAACTGCACTGTGTACTGAGTTATTACTTATTGCTGTATCTACAACTTCTTTTTTTTTGGTTATCAGTCTTCTGACTGGTCTGATGCAGCCCGCCACGAATTCCTGTCCTGTGCCAACTTCTTCAAATCAGAGTAGCACCTGTAACCTACGTCCTCAGTTATCAGTTATTTGCTGAATGTATTCCAGTCTCTGTCTTCCTCTACAGTTTTCACCCTCTACAGCTCCCTCTAGTACCGTGGAAGTCATTCTTTCATGTCTTAACAGATGTCCTATCATGCTGTCCCTCCTCCTTGTCATGGTTTTCCGCATATTCTTTTCCTCTCCGATTCTGCACAGAACCTCCTCATTCCATACTTTAACAGTCCACATAATTTTCAACATTCGTCTGTAGCACCACATCTTAAATGCTTCGATTCTCTTTTGTTCAGGTTTTCCCACATTCCAAGTTTCAATACCATACAATGCTGTATTCCAGACGAACATCCTCAGAAATTTTTAATCCTCGAATTAAGGGCGATATTTGATATTAGCAGATTTCTCTTGGCCAGGAATGCACTTTTTTCCATTGCTAGTCTGCATTTGATGTCCTCCTTGCTCCGTCCGTCATTGGTTATTTTACTACATGAGTAGCAGAATTCCTTAGCTTCATCTACTTCATGACCATCAGTACTGATGTTAAGCTTCTTGCTGTTCTCGTTACCTTGTCTTTCTTCGATTTACTCTCAATCCATACTCTGTACTCATTAGACTGTTCATCCGGTTGAGCAGATCATGTAATTTTTTTTTTTTTTTTTTTTTTTTTTTTTTTTTTTTTTTTTTTTTTTTTTTTACTTTCACTCAGTATACCAATGTCATCAGCGAAACGGGTCATTGATATCCTTTCGCCTTGAAGTTTAATTCCACTCCTGAACCTTTCTTTTATTTCCATCATTACTACCTTGATGTACAAATCGAACAGTAGGGGCGAAAGCCTACATCCTTTTCGTTCACTCTTATTATTCCCTCTTGGCTATTGTACATATTGTATGTGACCCTCTCTTCCTATAGCTTACCCCTACTTTTTTCAGAATTTCGAACATATTGCACCATTTTACATTGTCGAACGCTTTTTCCAGGTCGACGAATCCTATGAACTTATCTTGATTTTTCTTTAGTCTTGCTTCCATTATTAACCACATCGTCAGAATTACCTCTCTGGTGCTTTTACCTTTCCTAAAGCCAAACTGATCGTCATATAGCACAACCTCAGTTTTCTTTTCCATTCTTCTGTATATTATCCTTGTAAGCAACTTGGCTGCATGAGCTGTTAAGCTGATTTTGCGATAATTCCCGCACTTATCAGCTCTTGCCGTCTTCGGAATTGTGTGGATGATGCTTTTCTGAATGTCAGATGGTATGTCGCCAGACTCATACAGTCTACAAACCATCGTGAATAATCGTTTGTTGCCACTTCCCCCTCAATGATTTTAGAAATTCTTAGGGAATGTTATCTATCCCTTCTGCTTTATTTGATCTTAAGTCCTCCAAAGCTCTTTTAAATTCCGATTCTAATACTGGATCCTCAACTCTTCTAAATTGACTCCTGTTCCTTCTTCTATCACATCAGACATATCTTCCCCCTCATAGAGGCTTTCAATGTATTCTTTCCACCTATCCGCTCTCTTCTCTGCGTTTAACAGTGGAATTTCCGTTGCACTCTTAATGTTATCACCCTTGCTTTTAATGTCACCGAAGGTTGTTTAGACTTTTCTGTATGCTGAGTCTGTCCTTCCAACATTCATTGCTTGTTTGACGTCTTCACATTTTTTCCTGCAGCTATTTCGTTTTAGCTTCCCAGCACTTCCTATTTATTTCGTTCCTCAGCGACTTGCATTTCTGTATTCCTGTATTAGATTAAAGGAGGAAGTACAAAAATGTACCGGGAGGAACATTTCTGTACTTCCTCCTTTCATCGATCAATTGAAGTATTTCTTCTGTGACCCATGGTTTCTTCACAGCTACCTTCTTTGTATCGATGTTTTCCTTCCCAACTTTTGTGATGGCCATTTTTAGAGATGTCCATTCCTCTTTAACTGTACTGCCTACTGAGCTATTCTTTATTGCTGTATCCATAGCTTTAGAGAACTTCAACAGCATCTTGACATTCCTTAGTACTTCCATATCCCACTTCTTTGTGCATTGACTCTTTCCGACTATTGCCTTAAACTTCAGTCTACTCTTCATCATTACTATGTTGTGATCTGAGTCTTTATCTGCGCCTGGGTACGCCTTACAATCCAGTACCTGATTTCGGAATCTCTGTCTGACCATGATGTTATCTAACTGAAATCTTCCCGTATCACCCGGAATTTTCCAAGTATACCTTCTCCTCCTCCTGTGATTCCTGAACAGATTATTCGCTATTAGTAGCTGAAACTTGTTACAAAACTCAATTGCCGGCTGGGGTGGCCGAGCGGTTCTAGGAGCTACACTCTGGAACCGCGCGACCACTACGGTCGCAGGTTCAAATCCTGCCTCGGGCATGGATGTGTGTGATGTCCTTAGGTGAGTTAGGTTTAAGTAGTACTAAGTTCTAGGGGATTGCTGACCTCAGCAGTTAAGTCCCATAGTGCTCAGATCCATTTGAACCATTTGAACAAAACTCAATTAATCTTTCTCCTCTCTCATTCCCTGTCCCAAGCCCATATTTTCCTGTAACCATTTCTTGTACTCCTTCCCCTACAACTGCATTCCAGTCCCCCATGACTATTAGATTTTCATCCCCCTTTACATACTGTATTACCCTTTCAACATCCTCAAACACTCTCTCTGACCCTTCATCTTCAGTTTGCGACGTCGGCATGTATACCTGAACTATCGTTGTCGGTGTTGGTTTGCTGTCGATTCTGATAAGAACAGCCCTGTCACTGAACTGTTCACGGTAACACACTCTCTTCCCTATCTTCCCATTCATAACGAATCCTACTCCCGTAATACCATTTTCTGCTGCTGTTGATATTACCCTATACACACATCTGACCAGAAATCCTTGTCTTCTATCCACTTCAGTTCACTACCCCTACTATATCTAGAGTGAGCCTCTGCATTTCCATTTTAAGATTTTCTAGTTTCCCTACCACTTTCACGCTTCTGGCATTCCATGTCCCAATTCGTAGAACGTTATTCTTTCGTTGATTATTCAGGTTTTTTCTCATGGTAACCTCCCCCTTGGCAGTCCCCTCCCGGAGATCCGAATGGGGGACTATTCCGGAATCTTTTGCCAATGGAGAGATCATCATGACACTTCTTCAATTACAGGCCACATGTCCTGTGGATACACGTTACGTGCCTTTACTGCAGTTGTTTCCATTGCCTGCTGCATCCTCATGCCGTTGATCATTGCTGATTCTTCCGCCTTTATGGGCAGTTTCCCACACAGAGGCCAAGAGCGTGCCCTGAACCTCTATCCGCTCCTCCGCCCTCTTTGACAAGGCCGTTGGCATAATGAGGATGACTTCTTATGCCGGAAGCCTTCGACTGCCAATGCTGATTATTAATCAAAATTTGAGCAGCGGCGGTATTCGAGCGAGGGACCGAAGACGGTTTGATTATGAATCAAAGACGCTTCCTCTAGACCACGGGTGCAAGAGTTGTTGTCATTGTTGGTTTGCTGTTGATTTTGATGAGAACAACCCTATGACTGAACTGTTCGTAATAACTCACTCTCTGCCCCACTTTCCAGTTCATATCGAAACCTACTCCCGTTATTTCATTTTCTCCTCTTGTTAATATTACACTACACTCATCTGACCAGAAATCCTTCTTCTTTTCATTTCACTTCACTCGCCCCCAATTTATCTATTCAGCCTTAACATTTCCCTTTCAGATTTTCTAGCTTCCCTACCACGTTCAAACTTCTGTCATTCCACGCCCCGATTATTAGAACGTTATCCTTCAGCTGGTTATTCAATCTTTTCTCATTGTCACCTCCCGCATCGCAGTATCCTTACATAGATCCTAATGGAGGACAAGTCTGGAATCTTTTCCCAACGGAGATATCATCAAGACAGTTTTTCAACTACAGGGGGCACCTCCTGTCGCACGTCCTGTGGCTACACTTTATGTATCTTCGGTTCAGAGGTTTCCATTGCGTCCTTTATCGTTATGCCGTTGACCATTGCTGATTATGCGCCTTTTAGAGGCAGTTTTTCACACCAAGAGCAAGAGAGTACCCTGAACCTCTATCCACTCCTCCGCCCTCTTTGGCAAGGCCGTTGCCAGAATGAGGGTTGTTCAAAATACTAGTTATTAAATAAGAAGTAAGTTGAGTTCAGAAAATGTTCAAAACACAATATCTTTCTCAGACTTGCTCTTGATAAGCTGTAATGAGTCCTGTAGAGGTACTTTCGTAAATGAAGATACAACATCAAAGATAACCATAAAACCCGATGGTTGTAGTTTAAGCGTCTTCAGGCGTCCTATGAAATCAAAAATGGCTCTGAGCACTATGGGACTTAACATCTGTGGTCATCAGTCCCCTAGAACTTAGAACTACTTAAACCTAACTAGCCTAAGGACATCACACACATCCATGCCCGAGGCAGGATTCGAACCTGCGACCGTAGCGGTCACGCGGTTCCAGACTGAAGCGCCTAGAATCGCAGGGCCACGGCGGCCGGCCCTATGAAGTCCTCTGAATTCTGGATATGATGGTCACATTTGCTTGCGTGAAAGCCCAAACAGTGAAAGAAGATGTTTAATCAGGACAGAGACAGGTGCGCTAACGTAGCTCACTACTGGGAGAGGAGGAGACCCAACCTTACTGATCTTCGTAGGCCGTACAGTCTTGAGGGAACTTCAGGTTTTTGGCGCAAGTCCTTAATGGCATTAGTCGAAGTAGGAGGCGATACAGATCCGTATAGCGGACAGTCTCGTTAATAGGGATACACGTTTTCAATCAAGGTCCACCTACAATGCAGCACTGGCTGCTATTAAATTAAAACAGAATCAGAAAACCTGTCACTCACGGCACGGCGCAGCGCGTTGCAGAGATTTAATTTATCTTTCATCCACAGGGGCGTCCGGCAGTTCAATCATTCCCACAGCGTACGTGCGGAGAGCCTGTCTAGTCTCTACGGCTCCCGATAGGAGGCACCATGAGTGCCGCTTCCATCCAACTGTGAGGGCCTGCACGCGTATGCGTATTTCCTGCTCCTGGCCGAGCGATTATCATTAGTCACGTCTTGCAGCAGTGATAGCAGCTACCACCACCTGAACCTGTCGAACAGTCTTATCCACGAAGTTATGTGGGGTTTGCACTATATTATCCGATGGCAATCTCGGGAAGTGCATTTGCAACAGATCCGTCGGGAAAGCCAGAAAAGTAACAACAGACTCTCTCTCTCTCTCGCCCTCTCTCTCTCCCTCTCTGGAATCTGTTTATGTGACAAACATCTGTCAGCAAGAAAAAATTCCAGGTCCCTTGAATTCTGCCGGCCGAAGTGGCCGAGCGGTTCTAGGCGCTTCAATCCGGAACCGCGCTGCTGCTACGGTCGCAGTTTCGAATCCTGCCTCGGGCATGGATGTGTGTGATGTCCTTGGGTTACTTAGGTTCAAGTAGTTCTAAGTCTAGGGGACTGATGACCTCAGATGTTAAGCCCCATAGTGCTCAGAGCCATTTGAACCCTTGAATTCGTCTTTCTCTTCAATTTCGGAATGTATTGCAGCTAAGTCTTTGCCAATAGTTTCCAATTATTTTGCTAAATACTTCTGTTTTTCCATCTTCAGAGTGTATCAACATGGCACCCAATATTGAAGTTCCAAGGAGATCTTGGTGTAAAAGATATACAGGGTGGATATTAATAAAACCGACAAATCCAGGGACTGGAAATGGGGGAGAAACTGTCGTATAGATACGTGTCTGAAAATGGACAGTGTGCGTGCAACAACAAAAAATCGACCCTGAACACCATACAGAGCTGCATCGCATCCGCGTCACAACAGTTGTTCAAAGTGGTCTCCATGGGATGCACTGCACGCGTACACGGTCTCCATGGGATGCACTGCACGCGTACACGCACACCTGTCATGCAGGCTACACATGTTATGTTATGTTAACCGGGGACCATAAAACGACGGAGAGGCTCCGTCCCCGACGCAGCCGCAGTGGTCCGCAACCCCACAACGACTACCGCAGTCCACTTCACCGCTCCGCCGCCCCACACCGAACCCAGGGTTATTGTGCGGTTCGGCCCCCGGTAGACCCCCCAGGGAACGTCTCACACCAGAAGAGTGTAGCCCCTATGTTTGCGTGGTAGAGTAATGGTGGTGTACGCGTACGTGGAGAACTTGTTTGTGCTGCAATAGCCGACATAGTGTAACTGAGGCGGAGTAAGGGCAACCAGCCCGCATTTGGCGAGGCAGATGGAAAAGCGCCTAAAATCCGTCCACAGACTGGCCGGCTCACCGGACCTCGACACAAATCCGCCGGGAGGATTCGTGAAGGGGACCGGCGCTCTTACCCGCCCGGAAAGCCGTGAGTTAGACCGCACGGTCAACCGGGCGGGCAGGCTACACATAATTGTACTTTGGTTTACACCATGTTGTCGGGCCACTTGCCTGGAGCTTGCTCTAGGGTTCGTCTCAATATCCTATAGAACACGGTCCTCCAAATCTGGTGTGCACCTAGTCCGCTTCCTCCCTGTGCGTTTGTCTGACTGAAAGGTCCCATAATCACGCAAACGCCCAAAAAGGGCTTAAAATGTTGTATAATGTGGTTGGTGTGTGTGAGGGTACTTGTATTGCTACAGCCGTGCAACCTCTCGACCTTGGGTTGCTCCCGACAAGAATACCGAACCATTCTGCTGCTTACAGTACGCTGGGTCAATCACACAGCCTGCAACATACAAGGAACACACAGGACGAGGTCGGAAGATCTTTCATTCGTCAGCGTCATCTATACCGGAACACCGATACATTTCCGGACACGTTTCCAGTTAGCAATCCGTCCCTGCAGTTTGTCGGTTTTATTTGTGTTCCTCCTGTATAGCTGAAGATACCTCAATCATTTCTTACTTCTTGCTCAGTAAATAAGAGATTCAATAATCAGTAGTAGTGTTACTAGGTAGTCATATTGCAACAAAATAAGTAGGAGTAGCGTCCGTTTCCGTTGGCAATGGAAACGTAACGGCCAACATATGAATTTCCTCTTTTAGCGCACATATTCTACACTGTAAAGCATTTTTCTGGCTATTTGGTTATCAGTACTCACTTGATAAGGGAACTCCCCTGGTTCCGCTTCGACGCCATTGACTATACGTCCCTGTAGTACAGAAGCCTTCCGCGGTAGTGCTCCACCTGCAACGTGTTGTACCTTTAGAATGTGTACTTCATAGAGTAAACGTGTAGGCATTATTGACAATCACAGGGGTAAACGTACGTTACTAAGAATGGATATTTATTCTGTAGTACGTTAATGTCGTCGGCCGGGGTGGCCGAGCGGTTCTAGGCGCTACAGTCTGGAACCGCGCGGCCGCTACGGTCGCAGGTTCGAATCCTGCCTCGGGCATGGATGTGTGTGATGTCCTTAGGTTAGTTAGTTTTAAGTAGTTGTAGGGGACTGATGACCTCAGAAGTTAAGTCCCATAGTGCTCAGAGCCATATTAATGTCCATCGGTGCAGCGACAACTATGTCACGTTAATGACACACCTTTTTAAACATATTTCCCCAACACTGTTGCCAGTGCTCCACTCTGCGATATATCTGGTACAAGTACACAGGTAATTTTAATTAAGCATTTTGCAAATCGTTGTTCAGTGCCTATGGTGCACTCATTACACTGAGGTGACGAAAGTCTTGGGGCAGCCGTGCGCACATATACAGGTGCCGGTAGTATCATTCACACAGGGTACAAAAGGGCAGGGCACTGGGAAGAGCTGTCTTTTGCAATCAGGTGATTCATATAAACAGGTTTCCGACGTACTTATGGCCGCACGACGATAATCAGCAGACTCTGACTGCAATATGGCACTTGGAGCTAGACACATCGGACCTTCAGTTTCGAAAATCGTTAGGGAATTCAATATTCCGCGATTCACAGTGTCAAGAGCGTGCCAATACGAGGTGCATTCAAGTTCTAAGGCCTCCGATTTTTTTTCTAATTAACTACTCATCCGAAATCGATGAAACTGGCGTTACTTCTCGACGTAATCGTCGTGCAGACGTACACATTTTACACAACGCTGACGCCATGATTCCATGGCAGCGGGGAAGGCTTCTTTAGGAGTCTGTTTTGACCACTGGAAAATCGCTGAGGCAATAGCAGCACGGCTGGTGAATGTGCGGCCACGGTGAGTGTCTTTCATTGTTGGAAAAAGCCAAAAGTCACTAGGAGCCAGGTCAGGTGAGTAGGGAGCATGAGGAATCACTTCAAAGTTGTTATCACGAAGAAACTGTTGCGTAACGTTAGCTCGATGTGCGGGTGCGTTGTCTTGGTGAAACAGCACACGCGCAGCCCTTCCCGGACGTTTTTGTTGCAGTGCAGGAAGGAATTTGTTCTTCAAAACATTTTCGTAGGATGTACCTGTTACCGTAGTGCCCTTTGGAACGCAATGGGTAAGGATTACGCCCTCGCTGTCCCAGAACATGGACACCATCATTTTTTCAGCACTGGCGGTTACCCGACATTTTTTTGGTGGCGGTGAATCTGTGTGCTTCCATTGAGCTGACTGGCGCTTTGTTTCTGGATTGAAAAATGGCATCCACGTCTCATCCATTGTCACAACCGACGAAAAGAAAGTCCCATTCATGCTGTCGTTGCGCGTCAACATTGCTCGGCAACATGCCACACGGGCAGCCATGTGGTCGTCCGTCAGCATTCGTGGCACCCACCTGGATGACACTTTTCGCATTTTTAGGTCGTCATGCAGGATTGTGTGCACAGAACCCACAGAAATGCCAACTCTGGAGGCGATCTGTTCAACAGTCATTCGGCGATCCCCCAAAACAATTCTCTCCACTTTCTCGATCATGTCATCAGACCGGCTAGTGCGAGCCGGAGGTTGTTTCGGTTTGTTGTCACACGATGTTCTACCTTCATTAAACTGTCGCCCCCACGAACGCACTTTCGACACATCCATAACTCCATCACCACATGTCTCCTTCAACTGTCGATGAATTTCAATTGGTTTCACACCACGCAAATTCAGAAAACGAATGATTGCACGCTGTTCAAGTAAGGAAAACGTCACCATTTTAAGTATTTAAAACAGTTCTCATTCTCGCCGCTGGCGGTAAAATTCCATCTGCCGTCGGTGCTACCATCTCTGGGACGTATTGACAATGAACGCGGCCTCATTTTAAAACAATGCGCATGTTTCTATCTCTTTCCAGTCCGGAGAAAAAAAATCGGAGGCCTTAGAACTTAGAATGCACCTCGTAATACCAAATCTGAGAAATTACTTCTCGTCATGGATAACGCAGTTTCACGTTAACAACTGCATGGAAGCATGAAGTTAGTTTGTACTACATCATACATGGTGTGTAACTCATACACTCGCAAAGTAACGACCGAGGCCAGCCGCGTTTACGTACAGTTGTCGGTGCTAACAGGCAAGTATGCCTGAATGAAATAACCGCGGAGATCAATGTGAGACGTAGGACGAACGTATCAGTTAGGAGAGCGCGGCGAAATTTTAGCGTTAATGGGCTACGGCAGCAGACGACCGAAGCGAGTGGCTTTGCTAACAGCACGACATCGCCTACAGCGCCTCCCCTCGGCTCGTGACCATATTAATTGGACCGTAGACAGCTGGAAAACCGCGGCTCAGTTAGATGAGTCCGGATTTCAGCTGGTAAGAGCTGGTGATAGGATTCGAGTGTGGCACAGAGCCCTCTAAACCATGAACCCAAGATGTGAGCAACGCACAGTGCAAGCTGGTGATCCTCCTAATGGTCTGGGCTATGTTTACAAAGAATGGGCTGGTTCTTCTGGTCGAACTGAAACGATCATTGATAGTAAATGCTTATGTTCGGCTACCTGGAGACCATTTGCAGCCATTCATGGACTCTTAAGTTGCCCGACAATGCTTTAATTTTTATGGTTGTCAATGCGGACTGTCACTGGGCCACAACTGTTCACGATTGGTTTGAAGAACATTCTGGGCAATTTGAGCAAATGATCTGCTCACCCAGACTACCCGCCATGAATCCCATCTAACCTATATTCAGACAGTGGAAATTACAGTGTCCTGTGCTGCCTCTCCTGCTCCCAGTCGACCGTTTTGACATCCTACCCCCCCCCCCCCTTTTGAAAAACTCACAATTAATACTGCTTGGGATTATTGTAACCGGAATAATAAAAGATCTTGAGAAAAGTTGCACTCTTCATTGCCTATTAGTTAATAATTTCCTTTTTTGTGAAACATAAAATTAAATATAGGAAACATAAAACCAGTAAAGACAAGATACAAGCAAGACAGAACAAATTTCTTCCATCCTTAGGTCCCAGCGGTTTTTTCTGTGTTAGCTTACTACAGCTTTCCACGAAAGAATCTATTACCTCAATAAAGTTGGTCAAACGTTTTGCTACATGGAAAATCAAAATGTCATCTAATAGTGAAAAAGCTATTAATACGAATAGTACGTAAGAGTGGTGTGGTATCTCGATTTATGTCTATTTTGTCACTGTCTGCTACATAAAACGAAATTGGTCTTTCCATTATTGGAGCAATTGTTACACGCGCCAAATAAGCGAGACTGTTTTGGCGCAAATGGTTATTTTATTCTACCTCATTTACATAGACAACACGACGGAATAAAATTCACGAAATACCAATATTAAATGCCTATTAAGTCAACTACAAACAAAACGTTTTATGTTAGGAAAGACTCTGAAGAGCCAAAGGAACTGGTACACCTGCTTAATATCAGTTAGGGCACCCGCGAGCACGCAGAAGTGCCGCAACGCGACGTGGCATGGACTCGACTAATGTCTGAAGTAGTGCTGGAGGGAAGAGACACCATAAATACAGCAGAGCTGTCCATAAATCAGAAAGAGTACGATGGGTGGATATCTCTTCTGAACAGCTCGTTGCAAGGCATCCCAGTTATGCTCAATAGCATTCATAACTGGGGAGCTTGGTGGCCAGTGGAAGTGTTAAACCCAGAAGAGTGTTCGTGAAGCCACTCTGTAGCAATTCTGGACGTGTGGGGTGTCGCAGTCTCTTCCTGGAGTTGCCTAAGTCGGTCGGAATGCACAATGGACATGAATGGATACAGGCGATCAGACCGGATGCTAATGTGTCCCCACACCATTACACAGCCTCCACCAGCTCGAACAGTCCCCTGCTGGCATGCAGGGTCCATGGATTCATGAAGTTCTCTCGACACCCGTAACGTTTCCAGGCAACATGTTTCCAGTCGTCAACAGTCCAATGTTGATGTTGACGGGCCCAGGTGAGGCGTAAAGCTTTGTGTCATATCAAGGGTACACCAATGGGCCTTGTGCTGCGAAAGCCCATTCGTAGAAAGGTTCACATGTTGACACTTACTGATGGCCCAGCAATGAAATCTGCAGCAATTTGCGGAAGGGTTGCACTTATGTCTTCAGTCCGATTCTTGCAGGATCTTTTTCCGGGCGCAGCAATGTCGGAGATTTGATGTTTTACCGTATACCTGATATTCACGGTACACTTGTGAAATGGTCATACGGGAAAATCCACATTTCATCGCTGCCTCAGAGCTATTGTATCCCATCGCTCGTGCGCTGACTATAACACCACGTTCAAACTAACATAAATCTTGATAAGTACCATTGTAGCAGCAGTAACCGATCTAACAACTGCGCTAGACACTTGTCTTATATAGGCTTTGCCGACCGCAGCGCCGTATTCTGCCTTTTTACATATATCTGTATTTGAATACGCATGCCTAAACCAGTTTCTTCGGCGCTTCAGCGTATATGACTGTTATGAATGTGTGTGTGTGTTCTATTTTTTTTTTTTTTCAGCTCAAAGAGTCTCGATGAAATTCACGAACTGGGGATTGTTTGAATCGTGTATGTACTGACGGGCCAGGAGCTTACCCAGGACTTCGCCTGGTAAGCTAGGGCTTATTGCCCAAAACACATTCAGTATTTATGGAGAGTAGCGTGTTAACCTCCAGCTGTAAGAATACCGGATAGTGCATATTTCACAATATCTCTGTTCATCCTTTTATTTTAATGTAAACAAATGGTGCTGCTGCCCTGGCTAGGTCGAGTTGGTTTTTCTGTGTTACATGTAAGCTCTTGTGGGTTAAAATATGCACAAAAATACCCTAAATATACATTAAAACAACGAAAATGCACCAAAAATATACTAATCAGCACTTGAAATGAACGAGCCTGCAATTAAAACGAATACCAAATACAAATGGAAAGGCCGGCCGCGGTGGTCTCGCGGTTCTAGGCGCGCAGTCCGGAACCGTGCGACTGCTACGGTCGCAGGTTCGAATCCTGCCTCGGGCATGGTTGTGTGTGATGTCGTTAGGTTAGTTAGGTTTAAGTAGTTCTAAGTTCTAGGGGACTGATGACCACAGCAGTTGAGTCCCATAGTGCTCAGAGCCATTTTGAACAAATGGAAAAACATGAATCTAAAAATTTATTCGGCGTTTCTGACAGTAAGAAAAAAAAGTAAATATACCGTTTTCTTTAACTCGAAAATTTAGCAGCAAGTAAGTATATGACGATTCTTAAATGTACTAAAAAAACTTACTTACAGTATTTCATATAAATTGAGGGAATCACAGATTACCGCAGATATTATAGCGGCTGTAACAACTGGGCGTTTCGTCGTAATTTTTAACTTTTTTACGAAGCAATAGCGGCTGTTTCAACATTGGGTTTCCAGATTGCATGAAACATTGTTCTGTTTTTACATTCAAGAGAAGGAGCCAGTGAGAGTTGTCATAAAGTTAAATTGTATTTTTATTTATTCTTAATTTTTCTTTTCCTGGTGCTTTGTCACTGATGACCATAACTACTAACAGTTCACAATAGTTGCGAGCGAAGCCCGGCTGACTTGGTAGGAATAATTTTTACATGAACCGCTATAACCATGCAAAATTAGGCATAAAATTTAATAGATTCTGTGTAACGATAAATAAAACGGGGAAAAGTCTATTAAATTGTAAAGATATTGTTTTAAAAATTATTCATCTAAATCATGTCCGCGGCTCGTGGTCTTGCGGTAGCGTTCTCGCTTCCCGCGCACGGCGTCCCGGGTTCGATTCCCGGCGGGTCAGGGATTTTCTCTGCCTCGAGATGACTGGGTGTTGTGTGTCTTTCATCCTCATTCACTCGCAAGTCGCCGCAGTGGCGCTGAAGAACTTTTGGAGCGGCGGCCGAACCGCCCCGCGAGGGGTCTCCCGGCCACCAATCCCATACGCTCATTATTATTATTATCTAAATCTTCACTATTCTTGCTATTTCATCAGCACAGATCTCCACCAGTTTCTTCATGTATTTCCACTGCTTAGCCGCTAGCTGCTCATTGAAGACTTGAGTTTTTAACTATTTTTAACTTGGAAAGGCTACATTCTGCAGAAGCTACAGACACATGCGTGCACAAAAATATTCTTAACGCAGTTGTTATGTTTAGGAAAACGTATCCTCAATTCATTTCCAAGACGCACGGAAGTACTTCTAAACATGTTGTGGAAGCATTTCTTTTTTTTTTTCTTCTTTTTAGATCCTGCGAGTTTATGTCTCCTGAATGCATTTTAGGGTGTCTCAGAGCGTCTAAAAGACTTCTGCACCCTTTGTTGAGACTGAATTTTTGTGTTGCTAAGTTCGTAATGTCAAAAATAACACGACACAGCAGTTACTGAGCTGCTGAAAACTTTCCTTCAAAGACATAACAGCGGTGTCTGCCACAACATAGAACTAGTTTACTCTTCTCTCCCCCCGTAATGAGTTCATCTCTACTTTGGTAAGAAAATTGCATTTTAATAGTTACAGATGTGTATTCTGTTAACTCAGCAACATTTCTTAAAGATGTAAGCAGTTCCTCTGCTTCTTTTTTAGCCTTTTCAAAACTGTTGGATATATATTCTTCAGTACCACTAAGAGTTGATTTTATTAATTTCATTGTAGACTGTTTTGTATACCTTCTTGCTGAACTGCTCTGTTGACGTGGAAAAGAACATTATTGCATATCACAGCACACAAAGAAAACTTAAATTCCGACATTTCTTTCAAGGCGCAAGATACTTCAGTGAAACACATTGGATCATTTTTCGCATGTGCTCTTTAACTCTGTTAATACAAGTCTTATGTTATTAAGGTCAGATCTTACAACCCGAACGCTTTCGCTCCTGGCCTCCCATCTTGTGTAACACAGTGGTTTCAGAGTCAGGCTAAGTGGTTTTTGAGTGCTTCCCACCGCATTACACAGGCAGAAAATAATGTGAAGAATCTTTGAACTACACCAAAAAATGTAGTGCAATTATAAATGATTTCACTGTGTCACTAACAACCAAATTCAAGCTATAAAAACAGCAAGGGATACAATGAGGTCTTGGATTTTCTTCGATTATATGAGCGTGAGTACCACTCTTCTTGGTCTTCATGTTGTTCCCGTTGTCATAAGATTGTCCTAGACTCCGCAAACGATGTGCCGTGGTTATGTAGTATCTGAAGTAACATTACTGTAAGACCTTTTCCAGCGGTATCACTCACTTCAAAAAATCAAAAAATATGCTTCAGTTGCAACTGGTTTGGAAGACACGTCTACCACTCTTAAAACCACGCTTAATTGTTCCTTGTGACTTAAATCTGGTGTACAGTCCAATATTATTGAATAATACTTATTTTTGAGTATAGTATCCTTAGTGACAAACACAATCTCATCAGGAATTATGGTAATGATTTCATTTTGTATGTCCTTAAGTAAGTAAGCAACCTTCCAGGCTTAGCCACACAATTAATATGATCATTTAATACAGGATCGAACTTGGAGATTAATTCTACTTGCCCTAAAAATTTTCCATTACCTGGATTTCCCAGTACTTCAGGGTCGCCTCTTAATGGTAGATTTATTTCGACAAGGAAACATACTATGGAAACTGATGTTAAAAAACCGATCTTCACTTCCTTCATTCGTGATTGATTTTATTATAGCTTGCCTGACCAATTACTGTTGAGACTTTAATTCTCTGCAAAAACTGTTTTCACTTGGACATTTCAGTAAGATGAGTGAGGGGCAGTTCATGGTTAGAGAGAACTTTTGATAAGCTTTGCCATTCTCTTAAACTATTTCTTGTGATAGCGGCAGCTCTCGGACTGAACAATCTGCAATAAAAGCAATACACATCTTTTGCTCCAGAACATACAAGTCAAGTTCACCTAACTTTCTCATCATTTAAAAACGACAGAATCAATGAAAAACAGCAAAAATATCTTCTTATCTCACTATCCACAGTAAATGTTACTTTTTTTCTCTAATGTCTTGGGGACATTCCTTAACTGCTCTTATTATCATTTGGAAGATTCAAGCAGGTTCCAACAGGTTAAATAAATTGTGCCAACAAAGCATGGCAGACTGCAACCCACTGTTCCATTCGCCTTGTGGCTGCACTGCATCGGTGGAACTGAAAATCTATGCTACCCATATAAATGCGTGAAAATGAACTGGAAACTTACAGAATAAAAGGTAGCTGCAAAGTTCAAAGTGAATTCGAAGAAAAACGATATAGTGTTGAAGATATCTGACGAAAGCCCGAAACACGTATTGTCAGAAACAAAGGTATATAAAAGTGTCTCGTAGTTAAATTTTGTCATTTAATATTACAAAATCCTGAAGACTCCTTTATCAACGAACATTGCCAAAACGTTGCTGTATATTCTGCTGTACTAGTTTTGAAGTATGCAAGAATTGCTTTTCCTGACACAAACTACAGCATGCTGTCCCACGCCTCACGCACCACACACACACACACACCCATCCCCACACACGTACGCAAGTGCGTGCGCCCCTATGCGTCGCAAACTGTATCGATTTCGTAGAGATTGTGAAGATGAATGACGCTATTATGATCTCTAAGAGAAACATAGAAGAATTCATCTTCACAGATGCGGTTCCAGTGTCCGTTTATGGCGAGGGACGAATAGGAGGAGCGGGAGGAGATAGTGGGCTTCAGATTTTGCGGCTGGTTTTTGCCCCATCCCGCTCCTCTGCGCAATATAACATTCCGTCAGTCCGTTATTTAACGTGGCCCATAGGCCTCTGATTCTAATTACAATAACAGTAGAATACATAAATTTTTTGAGGTAATAATAACTGTAACAATACAGGTTCACTGTCTCTTTTAGACATCCTAAAGGGGCAAGAACCAGACTCAAAGTAAGCACTCACAGACACCAAGTCGAATATTCTTTGCAATTAAAACCTATTTTCGCCAACCAGTTGGACTGTCTCCATTGCTCATCCCAAACAAAGTTCTTAGAGGAAGCGAAAAAGAATCCAAAAGCAAGATTTCTCGATGACTGATCAAGTCGGACGGATTAATGGTGAAGATCGCCTGCTTAGCTTTCGCAGGCGATTAAGTAATTCTAGCGCACAGTAAATTCACGGAATTCAAACAATGCGGTGAAAGGCTGACCTGCAGATCTGAGTTCATTTGCACCAAATTTACCGTTCAGAAATTAAACACGAAGTACGGGAAGATGAAGACGTTCAGACACTTCAACTATTTCGGTGAGATCGTAGAACCAATGGGACTAGAGAAGCAAGCACGAAATGATCGGCTGCAGGAACTCAAGAGAGCGTATGGGGGAAAACGTGAAGCCTACAAGAAGTGTATGTTTATACATACTAAGGTTAGACACTACAACACGGCGACCAAACTTGAAGTTCTGTATGTAAGTGGAACTTCAATTCTCAACAGAAACAGCGATCTGGAAAACAACCTGAAGGAAGATGGAAGGATTATGAGGACAACTCTCAGCCCAGGAGGAAACGAAGGGTGCATACAGACTGAAATCTTAAGCAGTAACAGACAAATTACTAAACCTGCATTCAGACGTTAGAACATAAAAGACTGGAACTTTGTGGCCATTTTGAAATAGTGACCACAACAAGGTTTCCACACGACATTTTATCACATGTAGGAAAATTAAAGAATCGTTCTTGAGAGTATTTTTGTGCTGTCGTTGCAACTACAATAATGGGTGATATTTTTCACCAGACGCGTTTCGCTTTAATGAGGTAAAGCCTCATCAGTGGTAGTGATTTTCGCTAGATTTCACGCTTTACATCGGGAAATACCGTCTGCTAGCACATCGTTGGTGTTTTTATGATTTAGGCACTGATAATTTTGATCTAACGTTTAGTTGTTCTGCAGCACTACGCATTTCTTATGTTTTTCACAGCACACTTTTACACACACCACTGTTTTCTGAAGATTGTACCATAGATTCAACAAGTTAAAAAGACCGAGATAGGAGTGGAAGTAGTAGACAGTAAACTTTTGAGACAGAATGTAAACTGTTGGGCAGTATAGTCAGAGAACAAGGTTGCAAAAATATAAATAAAAAAAATAAAAAATAAAATGAAAAACAGGAACAAGGTGGACTGAAGGAAGCACACAGCAAACGGATAGAGAATGACACCCATATTGAAGATGAGGAAAACTAATCTAAAAGCACTGTGTGATTCAAAGTGGTCCATACGTAAACAGTAATGCATAGAGAATGACAGCGATACGGAAGATCAGGAAAACCCGAAACCACTGTGTGAGCCAACATGGTCCATACATAAATAATTCATTTAGATCAGGGCTTAGTACTTTCCTTTAAATTGACTTCTAAGAAACTGCAATTCGGAGACATACGGAATTTGAAGAAAGTATTCGTCCAAAACATGAAATTCCCATGTGTCGTGCAATTAATTTAAGAACTATAGTAGCAACAAACCCTCACCACTGCGACAACGTCAAGACCTAAATTTTACTTCAGTATCAGTGTTTCACTAAGCTCTACTGTACTGAACATACATCAGCAGTCTACAATTTAGCGAGTGACTAAATAAGGGAAACGCCTTTACCCTCCGTCTTTTTGTGTCTACGTTTGAGAAATTCAGTCTCCGTTATTTTCCTCCTCAGTGTGGGGTCTCTCCCATTCTGCCTGACATTCAGCCTGCTCTGACCTGTTGGTCCTACCTGCGGACTCAGGAAGCGTATTGGGTTGGTCGCCAGCAGCAGGTGGGGCCAGGTCAACACCTCTAATCGCGTGGGAGGTTTCCCGCAGTCGGTGACGCAGCAGGACTACGCAGTTCACTTGCAGGCCTCTGGTCCTGCACTGGTGCGTTTAAGTTTGGAGTGTGTAGTACAAGAGAACTCATTGCTCCCCCCCCCCCCCCTGCCCCACTCCCCAGTTATTTCCACTCCAAAATGATGAGACGAAAACAACCATTACATGAAAATACTTTATTAATTATTACCTTAAAAGTGCAGAGGATAATGATGTTGATGTCGGGCTCCTGCCGTAACGTAACGTCATTATTATTTCGGCGGTCCGCCTGGCTGACATCTCGCCAGAACTGAAATCAAACACGCCGCGGCAGCTCCTGCATACACCGCCCGTAGGTCCACCGCGCGTGCGCGAACATATCTGTCCTGTAGCGCAAGACACAACAACGCTCCTGTGGTGAAAACTCGCGGAAACGATAAATCGGTAACGAACACTATTGACTGCTTTTGAAGACCGAAACAAAGACCATTGTCTTTTAATGTCAAACAAAACAGGTTTCCATCTCTTAATTAAAGGATACCCCGTACCTCTGTTATAATATCGTCAGACAGCCGAACTTCAATAGTTTCTTTCACTACACAGTTCCAATAACGCTATGCAAGGGAAACCACTTGTGTCTCGTCGTACAACATTTTATGTCCTTCACTAAGACCAGATTTCTCTGGCTTATACAAACGCATGCGGCGATTGTGCTCCGCCCATCGATCCTGGACCTTACGAACCGTTTGTCCAATATAGGCTTTCCTGCAAACGCAGGGAATTCTGTAGACACCTGGCTTCCTCAAACCCAAACCATCCTTCACTGATCCCAGCAGAGTTCTAGTCTTAACTGGTGGACGGAATACACTTTTAATATCAAATATCTTTAAAATTCTTCCTATTTCCCGCCAAAGGTAGAAATGCCACCGATTTTCTTGTGTCTTCTGTTGGTTCCCGCGAAGGTCCAATCTGGAGAACGACGAATCTGATTGTCGGTATAACCATTCTGCTTGAACACAGCTTTCAGTTGATCCAGTTCTTATCTTAAACAATCTGCGTCTGATGTATACGTAGGCTTCCGCGGCCGTTGTCACAGTCAATAAAATTCTTCTGGGTTTGAGGCAGCATTGTCAACTATAAAATTCCAACGTTTCGGCGACTGTTGCAACACGTCTTTTTATGAAGGCATTCGAAGAAACAGCACTCCAGTCCGCACCATTACGCCCAGAATGCTGGCTACGATACGTTGGCGACACCTTCCTCATCTGGCCACACGGAGAAGAAGAGCTTCTGAATTTCCACCATTATCTCAATCAGCAGCATAGAAAAATTCACTTTACCATGGAGATGGAAAAGAACGAAGCTTGGACACAAACTTTATAGAAAGCCCACGAACACGGATACGTACCTGCATGCATCCTCCCACCATCATCATACGCAAAAGAAATCGGCCCTGCAAACTTTAACTAAGAGAGCCTACAGGATCAGCGATGGCTACAATCTTAATGCCGAACTACAGAACCTCAGGTCCATTTTTGGAGCCAATGGCTAAGACATGAGGATGATACATAAAACTATGGCGTCAAAGGAGGAGGGCAACAGGGAAATGCAGAACGAAGCACGGAACACCGGCCTGGTACTATACATACAAGGGGTTACTGAACGTCTGGTCAAAATTCTCCGTAGAACAGGTATCAAGCCGATCTTTCGTAGCAACAACAAAATTAAAGACGTTCTGGGCTCGACGAAAGATACAATTGACAAGTTTCATGCCGACGGAGTTTATGGCATCCGGTGCGAATGTGGATTGGTGTATTTAGGCGTCCAATGACTACAAGGTTATCTGAGCACGAGAGATATATCCGTCTCAAACAATTCAACAAATCAGCGGTGGCAGAACACCAGGAACAGTGCAAGATGAAGATCGAATTTCGAGAGGCCCGCGTACTGGTGAAAAAGCCGTTTAGTTTGAAGAGGAGTATTAGAGAGGCTATAGAAATAACCAGGCGACCCGACAACATGAATAGAGAAGACGGGTACCGACTCTCAGCGTCTTGGCTGCCAGCAGTGACAGCTTTGCGGAAGGACAGCTCTCGCAAAGCAACAGGCGCACGGTAGGCCACAGCGTACACAGAGTGCTGACGTGCCCTAGTCGATACTAGGCAGTCAGTAAACATCGCTACGCTGCAATAGTCGCTCTGTTTCCCATTCGCCGAGTTCCACCAATGGCAAGCAGTAAAGGAAGCTCCAATGGAAAACGCCTATTTCTGCCAGTGACAACACTCAATGCAAAGACCAATAAAAGAACACCTGATACCCTTCCTCCTCACCCTCATATCCAATGACAGAACTCCTGCACAGTATATAAGTAACGAAGCAAGTGATCACTCAGCCCCTCCTTTCCTCTGTCCTTTTCCCGGGCTCCCTCTCCCCCCCTTCCATCCTCTTTCTTCCACACCTCCCCTCTCTTTGCCCCATTCCCTCCCCTGAGTCCTTTTACATTTCCCTCCTCTGCCTCCTCTCATTCCGTCTCGCGTCTGCCCTTCTCCCCATTTATTAGTCCTCTCCCTCCTTGGTTCCCCCCCCCCCTTTTCGTTTTTTCCTCTCCTCCTTCCTTGTTTTTCCCCCTACTCCAGGTCCCGCCCCCCCCATCTGCCGTGGATCGGGAGTGCCATCTTTGTGCCGCCTTTTCCGTGCAGTGTTTTACAGTGTGTTTTCCAGTGCGTGCTCCGTGTTGTGTCTTTTGGGAAGTGTAGCGAACAGCCCTCATACTGTCGCTGGGTGTGCTTTTTATCACTTGCGAACAGAAACCGGACTGTCGCCATGTTTTTTAATTGTGTGTCTACTATGTTACTTGTCTGATACCTGTGTATTTTATCAACATTACTGTCCCCTTTTGCTTTCTGTTTTAACTTTCCGCATTTTTACGCCATTTTCCACTTTAAATCACCATTTTATCGCCTGTTTTTCTTGTTTCTTTCTTCTCCCTTTCTTTTTTTTAAAAAAAGTGTGTAGGCTGTAGAGCAGCGTAGTAAGCTGCTGCCAGCCCGCCCTCTTCGGGGGGAATTGGAAATCAATAAAGAAAAAAAAAAAAAAAGATCACTCAGCTGTTAGCAGTAGACCCTGAGGAAGGCGTCTTGCAACAGTGGCCGAAACGTCGGAATTTCATAGTTGACAATGCGGCCTCAAACACCACGCTTCTTAATGTTGTTGGCCATTTTTGCCCCGAGGTAATGAACAGTTTTAGCCAATTTAGGTAATATACCTTCATTCCCGCATCTCAGTAGAAAAGCGAGGGCGCTCAGCAACTTCCCCCAGCCGCATGGTCTTAGGCGCCTTGTCACTGTCCGCGCGGCTTCCCCCGTCGGAGGTTCGAGCCCTTCTTCGGGCATGGGTGTGTGGGTCGTCCTTAGCGTAAGTTAGATTAAATAGTGTGTAAGATTACGGACCGATGACCTCAGCAGTTTGGTCCCATAAGACCTTACCAGAAATTTCCAATTTCCAAGTTCTCCTTATTATAAAGTTTATCCAACTTCCTTACAAGTTCAAACATCTCCCCATAGAGGCTCTTGATGTAACTCCGTAAACTTTTGTGGCGTAGTGATTAATGATTTTCATGTTGGAGTCTCCAGCCGGAACACAACGTCATCTTGACACTACTTGCTGCAGTGTCTCCAGGCTGCCTGAAGCATCTGTTCTCATCGGATGCTCGGCAGTACCTGCGAGCGCGTCAACAAAGCACCTGGAAAGTCCAGGTTTCCACACACAAAGTTTCAACATTTCCAGACAGGGAGCAGATTATACTGGAGAGACTGACCTGTCCGGTTTGCAAAATGCCGCTAGATGGCACATGGAGTGGCACGTGAGTTAAGGAACTTAACATACGCCCACTCTAAAATGAGTCTTCGCATTTTACAAGTTAAACATGAATTTAACAAGCAACAAATGGAAGCATAAGTTCCAAACAGGGAAAACAATAAAAATAGAACTGAACACAATATTTAGGCATATTAAAATTAAATATACTAACAATTAGGATACACAAAACCGACAAAATGTTATCGATACACTGCGTATGAAACATGGAGGGTACTAACATAAATGTTAGTGCATAAAAACAAAAATATTACTCTCATACTGCGTATGAAACTTAGGAAATCAATACAAAAAAACATATACAAGTTCTGAAGCTGCGATTAAGAGCTGAGATTTTTTTTCTTCAAAAAGCAAGCTGGCGATAGGCGTTCAACGTGTACCACCACGCAATTGAGAAGGGACCCATCACTTGTTATCTGTTGGGCAGGGCACACACTTTCACTAACAGGCCTTTCTAATCTGCCAATCGCAGTTTTCAATGACACCCTACGCACTCACTAGTCGAGGCTGGGAAACAGCTGATCGATGACACCCAGCCCCCACACCGATTTAGGTAAGTTATCCCCCTTGAAGCGAACACGATCACCGATCTGGGGCTACCCTGTACGCTGTTCAATTGCAAGCCTCTGGTCCTACACTGGTAACTTACTTCTGGAGGACTCACTGCCCTCGCCTTATCTCCATTCCACAATAATGAGACGAACACAATCTTCACGTGAAAGTACTTTACTCCATAGTACCTTACAAAGCGCACGAGGTGATATTCGCCTGTTATTTTTCAAGATGCGCCCGGGCCGCGACCATTGGCTGCTCACCACGGTATCTCAAGGCTACCTTAGGCATCTACTCTTAACGAATGCTCGCCAGTATCTGCCTGAACAAAGAATCTGGAAAGTCGAGATCCACACAGACAAAATTACAACATTTCCCGACAGGGAGCAGATTATACTGGCCAGACTGATCTGTCCGGTTTGCAAAATTCCTTCAGATGACACTTAGAGTTGCAGGCAACTGCATTACGGAACTCAGCAGTCTTCGAACGTGAGCTACCTATCGATCCCTTAGATAAGTTGTGCCACAAATTTGTCTTCGTTCCAATTCTGTTCAGTACTTCCACATTAGTTGCAAGATCTACCTTAGTAATCTTCATCGTTCTTCTGTAGCAGCACATTTCAGATGCTTCAATTGTCTTCTTATTGCTTATCGCTCACATTTCACTTTCGTGCAAGGCTATATTCCAGACAAACACCTTCACAAAAGACTTCCTAGCCCTTAACTCTGCATTCGATGTTAAGAAATTTCTGTTCTTCAGAAAGTCTTTTCTTTTCTACATTTTATATTCTCTCTATTTCGGCCATCATCAGTTATTTTGTTTCCCAAATAGCTAACTCACCTACTACTCGCTACCTAGTCCAATTCCATCAGCACAACCTGGTTTATTTCGTCTACATTCCATTTCCCTTGTTTTCCTTTTGTGATGTTCATCTTTTATGCGGCTTTTAAGCCACTGTCCATTCCGTTCAACTGCACTTCCAACTCCTTTGCTGTCTCTGACACAATTACAACCTCTTCGGTAAACCTCAAAGATTTTATTTCTTCTACGTGGACTTTAATTTCAGCTTCAGATTTTTCTTTTGCATCCTTTACTGCTTGCTCAATATACAGACTGAATAACATCAGCGATAGGCTACAACCCTGTATCACTACCCTCTCAACCACTGCTTCCCTTTCATGCCCCTCGACTCTTAGAACTGACGTCAGGTTTCTGTACAAGTGGTAAATAGCGTTTCGCTCCCTGTATTTTACGCCTGCTACCTTCAGAAATTTAAAGAGTGTATTCTGGTGAGTATTACCAACAACTTTCTCTAAATCTACAAATGCTGTAAACGTAGGTTTGCCTGTCCTCAGCCTGCTTTCTAAGATAAGTCGTACGGCCAGTATTGCCTCTCGTGTTTGTATAGAATACAGAGTACCCTGGGTTAAACATAGAGCGTTAGTGTGATTCTATAGTTTCTCCCGGCATATTTCTTGCTCGAACAGTCCACTGGTCTACTGCGAGTCCATAGTGTCCAACGGGCACAATATTTCGGGAGCTCAGTTTGTCAGCGCATCTGACGATGGAGACACGTCTGATCGCCGAAATATTGTGCCCATTGGAGACTATGGACCGGCAGTATACCCGTGGACTCTTCGAACAGACTGTTAGTGTTCATGTTATTTTACTCCCCGAAACTTGGCTGAGAAATGTGCAAACGGTTATACATAAAAGCATGAATGCCTTTAGTGAACTTTCTTTTTGTAGGGAGGGATGGAGGGGTGGGGTTTGCAGTTGAGGGACCTTGTTTCCAACCACACACCCCCACACTTCTTGGATCCGCACCTGATTGTTCGTACCCCATACGTAAATCGAAGAAATCTTAATACATAGAACAATAAAGAAAGGATTTTCCTCTACTCACATTAAGAGTGAGTCACAGGGACTACATACGAAAGTAAATAAATGCAGATCTCACCTGGAGCACACGCCACGGACGTTGCTAGGAGCAACAGTAGCAACGCTGTCTGCGGCATGGTGTTCTTAACGTGGCTACAACACAGACACCAACAGCGTCTTTTATAACGACAACCACCACAGCCAGATATGAACCGTAGATGAAATTGTCTTATTAAGGGTCTTATCACTGTTAAGTTATCCTTACAAGAGCGTAAAAAAGTTCTCATCGAT
Organism: Schistocerca nitens; assembly: GCF_023898315.1. Taxonomy (NCBI): domain Eukaryota; kingdom Metazoa; phylum Arthropoda; class Insecta; order Orthoptera; family Acrididae; genus Schistocerca; species Schistocerca nitens. The sequence goes on along the minus strand of NC_064614.1, from coordinate 117,051,921 downwards.
CAAGCAAACATGTAATTTTATTCTTGAATAAAAGTGCATTTATCACCAGTGTAAAACTACATTTAGCGATTTGTTCTGTTATCAGATCCATCCATCAGTAGAGTAAGTAGCTAATCCATCTTTTCCTGACATGTATCGTTCCATCCCTGTAAAGCTTCTCGGTGTTTAAGCTGATAACGACAGACGACGCAGTCCACGAGTAGTGACAGAGGATAATGCTTTGAGAACGCCATCCATTGGTGCTGAAGAAACATCAGGTTGCCAAACGGCCGCTTGCTGCGAAACATATCTCCCAGGGGATATGTCACGAAGCGGCCGCAGAACTCCGAATGCTTATTTGATAGGGTGCAGTGTCTGTTGCAGCACAAAACTTAAAATAGGTAACGCACACACATACACATACACACACACACACACACACACACACACACGTTTCTTGGGTCATCCAGTAGTGTTGCCGCTCAAAATACATAGCTCACTCTGAAATCACTGAATTGTTACACGCACAATTACTTCAGTCAGGTTGGAGGGCTTTTCATTTCGCTACTCTCTTCTTCTCACGGAGCAACTGCACGTGCAGATCGCCAGCAGCCAAGTACTTGGTTCAAATGGCTCTGAGCACTATGGGACTTAACGTCTGACGTCATCAGTCCCCTAGAACTTAGAACTACTTAAACCTAACTAACCTAAGGACAACACACACATCCACGCCCGAGGCAGAGGATTCGAACCTGCGACCGTAGCGGTCGCGCGGTTCCAGACTGCAGTGCCTAGAACCGCTCGGCCACAACGGCCGGCGGCCAAGTACTGCTTCAAGGATTTAGTACATTCTTTCAGCACAGTTCATTCACAGAAGACCTTTAATTTGCATTTTGCTGAGTGGTTGACTAGTGTAGAGAAAATATATATAAGCGGCATGCTCTAATAAAGATATCGTGTTTCTTCGAGTGTTTCTTTCATGGTGTTTTCATCGCGGTGTTTTGTTTTTGAGGTGCCGGCCGCTGTGGCCGAGCGACTCTAGGCCCTTCAGTCCGGAACCGCGCTGCTGCTGCGGTCGCAGGTTTGAATCCAGCCTCGGGCATGGCTGTGTGTGATGTCCTTTGGTTAGTTAGGTTTAAGTAGCTCTAAGTCTAGGGGACTGATGACCTCAGATGTTAAGTCCCATAGTGCTTGGAGCCATTTGATTTTTAATAAACATTTTTGGAGCAGCGATCAAAAAAATTTTTTTATAGAATTTTCTTTTTAAAATTCAATCTTGATCGCACCATGTATGCTACAAGAACATAGGTGATCGGTTTCGGTCATATCACATGACCATCATCAGACCCATGGCATCCTTCGAAGAGTGCTCCACCTACCATCTTCGAAGGATGCCATGGGTCTGATGACCAATCAATTCTTAAAAACAGTTGATTGTCCCGACACTAGTTCCAGCTCTTCCACGCGCTGTCAGCGAACGCTTGTCTTTCTCTCACGATTATTGACATTATTGAGGTGTGTGAATGAGTAGTGTCATTTTTTTCTGAAATAATACTGTATTATTGATGGGAGAGAGTGATTAAAGACGTTTCTGCAACGAATCGCAAGCTAACGGATTATTTTGGAAAACCTGAGAGTAGGGCCAAAAACCCTCGTAAGGAATCTGATATTGCTTGCGCTACAGAATTGGAACCGTCACAGCCTTTGAAATATCCCCTTAGAAAAATTAGTGAATTACTGTGCTGATAAACCTCTTACGTTATTTGATTTTCAAACAGCTGAGCAAAACTGAACGTACTCAGACAGTTCTCTCTTTACTTATTCTGATCATCACTAAACTGACATACAATATTTTTAGCGCAACGCAATCTGACTTTCAAAAATCCCTACAAAAGAATGGCCCTGACTAACAATAACGTATACCTTTCATGAATCACTTACCTCTAAAAAACCTTCGTTACTCAAACTACTGCAATACAGCGTGCGCCAATACTGCCAGCTGAATAAAAGATTGTAACTACTGAAGTCACTAACTACTGATAGGCATAGTTAGAAAATGAAAGGTTTTGATAGAGAACAAACAATGTATTTACCTTAATAGTGTTCAAAAGTCATAATATATATATATATAGCAGTTCATGACATACAGTCTTACAAATTTACTGTCTCTGATGGACACACGTCCAGATCATCCGCTCTCAAAACTCCGCCATCTCTCTCTCCACATCCACCACTGCTGGCGGCTCACCTCCAACTGCGCAACGCTACGCGCTGTTCACACCCAACAGCGCAACACTACAATAGTAAATATTCCAACAATGCAAACCAGCCACAGACTGCACACATTACAGTCAGTGATTTTCATACAGAGCGCTACGTGGCGTTACCAACATAAAAACCTGAACAGCCTACTTACACCCATTGCATCTACAGTCTACAATTTCTAGAACACAAAACAATTGGTAGGGGCCACATATTCTTAATTTTAAATAATATTACCTTCATGTTATCGGGATTTTTTTCAGAAGAAACGGCTCTAAGCACTATAGGACTTAACATCTGAGGTCATCACTCCCCTAGACTTAGAACTGCTTAAACGTAACTAACCTAAGGACAGCACGCACACCCATGACCGAGGCAGGATTCGAACCTGCGACCGTAGCAGCAGCGCGGTTCCGGACTGAGGCACCTAGAACCGTTCGGCCACGGGATTTTTCAGTAGTTATTAGTTTAATTAAGTAATATTAGCGATATTATGTTTAATCGATAACTAATGGTAAGAATATGATTGGTTGAAAACATTACAAATGATGTTTTTTAAAGACGCCATTCACCTATAATGAGGTAGAATATTTTTTGCACAAACCAGCATTGTTTAATTAATTTGTACTGAAAAATAACACTTTATTGTTGCATTTATGTACTAAAACTGTCCATACGTATTTTTGGTCTCAATAATATCGACAAAATTATTCAAAGCTTCCTTTCTAAACAAAATCTACTAACTTTCAATAATAGTCTGTAAACATGTGAAAGCATTTCAGACGTTTCTAAAAGCTTTTCAGACTACTAGAAGAAAGCTTATAAGCCTGTAGTAAGTAATGTGATGCGCAACCATTCCTGGTTTTGCTGTTATTAATCTGATTGCGACCGATTGACGGCACTGAGCGGAACCAACCAACAATCTTCATCGACATACATCGCTAATGTCGTGTTAAATTTTCAAGCCTTACTGTAGGAACATTTGTAAACAAAACTTCCAGGCAAGGGCCACTAAATTGAGAGATACTTTGATGTTACGTATCTTTGGACTCACGGATCAGTTTCACAAACAAATAGATTTACAATGTGTAAACTGTACCTTGACAGTCCTATTCCCTAGTCCTGAATTGGTAGAAGTCGGGAGACTTCGACCAGTAGTCACTTTTTGCAGGCTGCTGGTAACATTAGGTAACTGAAACACTGTCCCGAAGTAGCCATTGTTGTCTGCTTCTTATTCTTTACTGCTTCACTGTTCTGAGTCTTTTTTCCTTGTCATTATTGTACGGAATTGCTGCAGTTAGTACCTACATGAAGCATGTCAATACATAAGACCATTTCAGTACTGTTTACCATGGGCGCCTATACGAATGTGTGTTGGGGGAAGGGGCAAGACCGAGGAATATGGGGTAGTGTTAATGTCTTGGAAGACAAATCGTGACTTTTTAATGATCATAAAAATTATTTATATGTGTAAATAATGCTATATACTTTTATGTTAGGCCACTTGTACATAATACTGACATTTAATTCACAGGGAGAAAGACAAGAAACGACTGAAACATGTTATGACCCATATGCTGTAGAAGGAGCTGTTAAAAGCGCCTCATATGACGATGAGAAGCTTAAGTCTTTAAAGAATACTTGAAAGCCCCCTGCAAACTTTTCTTTTCCCACTCAATTACAAGGGAAGCAAAACCGAAGATTTAAGCACGAATGGATCAGCCAGAACAACTAGCTTTCATACAGTAAAATGTTACGTGGTGGACTTTGTACTGCATGTGTTCTGTTTTCTCCTTCGGGTGCCGGAATCGGCTCCAATGTGCTTATTACAGCTTTCCATTATTCTAAATAATTGATACTTTTACCCGGCTCGGTAAAAACCATAAATAACTTGGAGGTGCCATTTTTAATGGGAATCACTACAGATATAAAAACATAATTTTTCAAATTGTTTTCAGGCTTGGTTTCCAGCAAAAATTTCTATGTTGCTAACATTTGGAAAGCTTACAAGGTTTGGTGTTTGCACTATTTTTTTCTTTACTTTATTATTTACCGAAGACATTATAACTTATTTTTATAGGCTTTCAAAACACTGGTAAAAGAACCATTGGTCAAATACAAAAGGGCTACGGAAGATCTTCATCATCATGAAAACACAAATTACCATACGTTTTCCATGGACAAGCTATAGACTTCACCAAGTCTATGGAATCAAGTAAAAAAAGTGTTGCTGTTGTTCTCGATACTAAGAAATCTTCACCGGAAACGTTTGAGGCCTATTATAAAGACTATATTCCTAGGTGCTAGAAATAAACTACCTTTACTAGGACATCAAGATCACGGTTTAATTGCTCGGCTAAAAGAGGAAAAAACTGATGATCTTCTAGCGGGAAAACATGGAGTATTTCAGAGTCTTTTGGCTTTTCCTGTGGATGCTGAAGATGAAGATTTAAAACATCATTTCAGTACATGTGGCCGAAAGAGTTCTGTAATAAGTAATACAGTCCAAAATTAAGTCATACATTATATTGGTGACAGTATTCGCTCCTCAATATCGAGGGATGTGAAAAAGGCTAAAATTTAAGCACTATGTGTGATAAAACAACTGATGTCACCTTTAAGGAACAGATGACATTTTGTATTAGGTACACTTTCTGGGGTTTACTGAGCTTAAGTCAACTACTGGCACTTAGATTAGAGAAGTGATCGATAAAGAACTCAAGATACTGGGGTTGAGCTATCAATATCTTTGTGGACAGGACTACGATGGCGCCTCAAACATGGCTGGGAAATTCAAAGGAGTTCAAGTAAACAACCGTTGGCTATTTCTACCCACTGTTTTACCCACTCTTTGAACTTGTGCTTTTCTAAGACTTGCGATACACCAACAGTTAGAAATACGATGGGAATTGTGGGATCAGTTTCAGCATTCTTTCCTGCCTCTGAAAACAGAAAAAATTCCTTAGAGGAAGCTATACCACGACTACCGTTCACAGGGTCGAAGAAAACAAAGTTGAAGGCAATGTGTCCAACAAGATGGGTGGAAAGATACGATACCCTTATTACTTTGGTTCAAAATGGCTCTGAGTACTGTAAGTAGGCTGTTTAGGTTTTCTTATTGGTAACGCCACGTAGCGCTCTGTATGAAAATCACTGGCTGTGCTGTGTGCAGTCTGTGGCTAGTTTGCATTGTTGTCTGCCATTGTAGTGTTGGGCAGCGGCAGCTGGATGTGAACAGCGCGTAGCATTGTGCAGTTGGAGGTGAGCCGCCAGCAGTGGTGGAAGTGGGGAGAGAAATGGCAGAGTTTTGAAATTTGTAAGACTTGATGTCATGAACTGCTATATATATTGTAAGTAGGCTGTTTAGGTTTTCTTATTGGTAACGCCACGTAGCGCTCTGTATGAAAATCACTGGCTGTGGTCTGTGCAGTCTGTGGCTAGTTTGCATTGTTGTCTGCCATTGTAGTGTTGGGCAGCTGGATGTGAACAGCGCGTAGCGTTGCGCAGTTGGAGGTGAGCCGCCAGCAGTGGTGGATGTGGGGAGAGAAATGGCGGAGTTTTGAAATTTGTAAGACTGGATGTCATGAACTGCTATATATATTATGACCTTTGAACACTATTAAGGTAAATACATTGTTTCTTCTCTATCAAAATCTTTCATTTGCTAACTATGCCTATCAGTAGTTAGTGCCTTCCGTAGTTTGAATCTTTTATTTAGCTGACAGTAGTGGCGCTCGCTGTATTGCAGTAGCTTGAGTAACGAAGATTTTTGTGAGGTAAGTGATTTGTGAAAGGTATAGGTTAATGTTAGTCAGGGCCATTCTTTTGTAGGGATTTCTGAAAGTCAGATTGCTTTGCGCTAAAAAAATATTGTGTGTCAGTTTAAGCACAGTCATGTATAATTTTTGAAAAGGGGACGTTTCATATGTCGACCCTTAGCCGAGGATACCTCACTGGAATCTACTGATTTTTTCTTGTAGTTTGTGTAATTAGTGTAGCTTTTGTTTATTGCTAGTGCGTAATTATAGAGAGAATTTCCTTTGTAGTTGCAGTTATTCATTGTTGTACAGTAAAACGGTTGTGGCATGCATGTAGATTTGCAGCAAGTATTTCGCAGCTGCGCTTGCGATTAACTAGATATTATTTTCAGTGCTATGTTAATGTGTTCTCTAATTTTGCTCTTCAAATTGTGTTTTTCTGTGTTGACGTGTGAAATGTTGTGACAATAATGGCGTGTGAAAAACGTAATACTAGGCTCCAAAGTAAACTGAGAAATGACAGTGAAGACGAAAGCAGTGTGTTAGCGCCACCGTGTAATGAATTAACTAATGTTCAACATAGTAATTTGGTAATTGTACATAGGGGAATGGATCGGGCGGCAAACAATGGCGTAGGCAGTGAAACAATTAGTGAACAGGGAAGCATTATCGCATTATCGATCGATCGGTCGGCAACAGTTCGCCTCAGGAAACCGAAATAACAGGACACAATTTTGCAAATACTGTAGATTCAGGTTTTGCGTCCTCACCGTTTTCTCAAATAAGTCAAGACACATTTTCTGCTTGTCAAAATGTGAATGTTGCCGGTGCAAATGCACTGCCGAAAAGCATAGAGGAACAGATTCCAGACACTAATGCATTGTTATTACAGCTAATGCAACAAATGGAACAAAATCAGGGACAAACACAGCAAAAGCTTCAAAAGTTAGACACAATGGAACAACACCAGAGACAAACACAGCAACAGTTAGACACAATGGAACAAAATCTTCAAAAGTTAGACACTACACTTGAACAAACACGTGAAGATTTAACTACTGAGTTACATTAAATCGAATCGAAATGTCAAAAACTCTGTAATGAAGTAAAAACACAAATTTGTGAGTATTTCCAACCTATTTTTTCGCGTCATGAAAATGCATACAGAATCACGAAGCAGCCATAAAAGAACTGCAAACTATTGTTCATGAAAATCGTGACACCTTGCAAGCTAAAATTGACTCAGTTGCATCTACCGATTCGGTTACGCAACTTGCAAAAACTCAGGAAAACTTAAAAGACACATTTCAACACAAATGGACACTCTGAAACTTGGTTCAGAAAAACACACAGAGGAAATAATTTCACTATCGGATAAAGTAGCCGAACTTTCAGATCAGTTCACTAACTTATCTACAAAGGTAGATGATGATCTGAATGACACAAGACCTGTAGCCTTCACTGACACTGAAGAGTATGAACAAATTAGAAAATTCAAACAAAATCAAAATCAAATCAATACACAGTATAAAAGAGAAATCCGGGAAGTACAAGATCAGTTGGCACAAGTAATACAAGAATTACGTATTTCAGAGGACACTCGCGCTCCAGTACGGGAAGAGGGACATAGAAATACGGAACAACCACAAAATAATAACACAGGACACTTCGGAAATTATAAAAGAAATTGGCAAGGCGCATTGGATTTTGAGATGGAACCGCCGAAACGAAGTAACAATGAGCGATGTGTGACTCACCGACACCATGATTTTGACTATAAGCTGTTCATTACTACACGTAAATTTAAAACATTTAAGAATTCTGGCAACGACATTCATCCACAAGCGTGGCTCCATCAATTCTCTCATTGTTTTCCTCCCAACTGGTCATTAGAGCAAAGATTAGAATTTATGTGTGGCTATTTAGAGAATGAACCAGCTGTAAGAATGCGATCGGTCATTTACGATTGTCACAGTGAAGGAGAATTTTACCATACCTTCCTCTCAGCATATTGGTCTCAAGCTACACAAGACCGAGTAAAACATAGCATCATAATGATGAAACTGTTCGAGCAATCTGAATTTTCCAGTCTTGTCAAATATTTTGAAGACATGTTGCATAAGAATCAATATCTTTCAAACCCATACAGCCATTCAGAACTCATCCGCATTTGCTTAATCAAATTACCTGAACATTTACGACATATTATTTTGGCAGGACGTTGCAAAGACGACATTGAAGCTTTTCAGGGACTCTTACAAGAATTAGAAATTGACACTGACAATCGCGGAACGTGAAAACAGGAACACAACAATTGCAGGTCACATCTGTCACAATTCCGCGATGAAAGAAATAATAACTGGACACAAGGCTATTCTTACAACGTAAATCGTGACCAAAACAGACACCACCCGTATGACAACCACTGGCAGAGTAATAGTTACAGAGAAAATTTGCATTTCCGTAGTAATGGATATGACAGAGACAATCACAGAAACAGACAATATGGCAACCAGTACTATTATTATTACAGGAGACAGAATAACTTTATGCAATTAAAGTCTGTCGTTACGATTATACCGTCTGTCGTCATGTCGGTAGTTCCTGTAGTTTCTTTCTTGTCGGTTAAGTGGTGGAGAATTTCTCCCTGAATATTCACTGCACGGTGGTCCGTTGCATCTTAAGTTTGCCTTTTTCGTGGCACAACAATACGTTACGGTACAGTACTTTCTTCATCACGCCAATAAACATAATAACTACGATATCTATTCGCAAAGCATTTCACTTTCGTCTATGATGAGGTAAGTACATTGACTTCAGCAGAACTTTGCTTACAAGGAACGATAACTACGACACTTCCACAGAATTATCTTACAGCATGACGCACATTTAGCGCTACAGTACACGCATTTCAGTGATTAATTTTGTACTTAAAACATTTATTTTTAATGATATTTGAAGTACAATGATGCAAAGGTTTTCCGTGATACATTTCATTCCATTGCTGTAATCTGTAACACCTGAGGGTATAATTACATTAATCCTCAGGGGGGTACACGCTTACTTTGTGTATCATGTGTTTTGCAAGCACAAGGAGCCCTAGCTAATATGGTATTTGCTTACACAACTTTACACATCGGTACCATATTTCTCTAACACATAATTACACAGCTATCTGATCATTTAACTGAGAGAGACAAACTTTTTACTACATCAGTGACAGATGTTTACGCAATTACACCGTTAGCTAACTTCACACTTAAGAAATTGTATTTTGTCTGTACTTTGTGAACTGTTCATAATTTTTCGGACCCATTGTGATATTATGAGAGCTTTGAATGATGTATTTGGTATGGGATCACGATTTTTAAAGTACGTTTGAGGCAGATGACACTTTTGACATGAGCAGAGAATTTTTTTTAGGTTTTGAAATTATTGGAGGAAGCTACGACGATTTTGAGAGTTGACTGAGGTGTTGTGATGTTATTATTACGACGACGATGTGTATTATGCTGTTGAGGTATGTTTATGATCAATAAGATGATGCTACCATAAATGAGGAATTTGATTATGCTACGTATTTATTTTGATGAAATATTGAAGAAGTGTTGACGAATATGTGTATGAATAATGAGTAGTGGTTAGGGACTCTGATTTGTGGAAAAGGATGTTGGAAACCAAGAATCGTACTTTAAGAGTTATGAAATGTATGTAAATGCGTGAATGTATCACAATGCCGACGAAAATTTTTTGGACACTGTTATATTTATAGGATTTTGTTTCTACAGATTTGTAACGCAAATTCTAGACCTGTGAAATTTTGTATATGAGACAGTCACTGTAGTGCAAACTGGTGTCGTAAATATTTCGGTAAGAAAGCCAAGTGACCTTGACGTAATGCATCTTGAGTGGCCAGCTGTGTCAGATACCTGGAGAAAAAGCCATTAGTGTGTGCCTTTTCAGAGGCACAGGTAGAAAAAAAAAGGCCATTATCCTCGCTACTGACATTTCTTTGTCGAAAGCATCACAAATACGACACGCTCAAACTTGAAAACATATAATTACACTGTGGAGCTCTTAATTTATGATATTTACTAAAATGCCTAATGAAATGATGAGAAACATTTTACATCTATTGTCTTTCTAGTTGAGAGTTTGCTCATTTTGTTTAATATCAAGTTTCTAGCTGCAGCAGCATTGGTTAAAATAAAATTTAATAGATGTACTAATATAGATATTTTATGCCTACAGATCCAGTAAATAACCATTTTATAATCTACTTCACAAAAACGAGGGAGCACAAAAAGACATTTCCCATCACAGGAATTGCATAAATAATTTTTGTCAATGACTGGGTAACTTATTTAGTAGTGTAAGTTAAGGTGATGCATCACCCTAGTGTTAAGATGTGACATAGGTATTAAACATGGCCATTTTTACTGTAATATTTTTTCTGCTTGAGCTTTCTCATGTTTAGATATAAGTTATTGCATTTGCTGCTGGTGTTTGCCAGGCATAATGTTACTGAATTTGACTTTGTATTACGCTGTTAAGCCAGTTTTACTATGGATTTATTTTTCTTGCTTGCTGCACAGTGCCTTATATTAGTTGTAATATTGCAATTGCTTTGCCAATTTGAATTTTTTGTCATTGATGTTTGTGTTAATTGTTTTGTGCTGCTGCATTGCCTCGTCCCTTAGTTTAGCATCTGAGCTCAGTAGATTTAAGTTAGCTTAAGATGGGGTAGGCTATATGTGAGATCGAGTTGTGATGAATTGGAAGAAATACATTGAGAAGCTATAAGAAAATGGTTTGGCCAAAAAAGTATTTTTGAAAGAGGATATGAACAAAAAAGTAGGGTTTAGGGACAACAGGTTTAGGGACAACAGGTTTAGGTAGGATTTTCTTGGAAATAAATGATGAGGTAAGATAATGGAAAGTAAATAATGAGGTAAGAAATATGTGAACATATAAATAAAGAAAGCATGCTTGGATAGGATTTTTGGTGGAAACAAATGTTGAAATAAGACGAAAGATCTATGGAATGAAGTTTTGGGTTGGACTGCAGTACCAAATGTTACACTGAAAACAAACCCTGTCCTTTTCTCCTGTGTTATTCTGCTATGTGTTTATGTACCCTTGTGTATTTGTATTTTTCCTGTCTTTATGTGTTTATCTGATGAGAGTTACGTTGTAGAATTTTTCAAATACTATGTTATTTTCCTTGTAAAGATGTTTAGACATTATTTATTCTGTTCCGTTTTAATGCTCATGTGTGAAGTTGATGTTTCGAAATATTCTGATCTTTTATTTATTTACTTATGTCATAATTCCTGTAACACTGATGTATATGTTAGTTCGATTCTTTTGTAAAGCCTCTATTACTACAAATGTTACCTGTATTATTATGTTTTTAATGACGTATTTTGTACCTTTGTTATTGTATTCTTATGTTATAAAATTGTAATTTACACCAGTTCATCAAATTAAGTTACTTGTTAGTTACGTTTCCCTGCACACGTTTCTGTTGGTCATAGTATATGGACAATATGTGAGAAGTAGGGACTGTTAGTGTTCGTACGTGTGTTAATAATTCACACAAGGGACTGGATAACAACATTGCTGGTTCTAAGGACAATTCCAAAAACTTTGTGAGTGTACAAGTGGTGGTTATGGACTTGCTATATTGTCCGCAAGACTCTTCGATGGTCATTGTGCACCTGCACAGTCGCAACAGATGGTTGCTGGCCGTCTCTACAAGTTCTACAGTGGGTCTGCATCTTTGATGGCCCACCAATACCATTATCTCTACAAGGACTATAGTGGGTCTGCATCTTTGATGGGCCACCAATACCGTAATTTCTACCAGGACTACAGTGGGTCTGCTCTGTAATGACCTACCTACCAATACTCTTCAAAATTTCGACTGACTCTGCTGTGGGTTTGCTCTGTTGTGTCTGCATGTCAAGAGTCAGCACTGCCTTTCCGTTGGAAGGACTACACTACTTCTTCAAGATTGCATGGAAATCCACTACTTCCGTGTGCATTTTCTTTTACTGCTCAGACTTTGAGAAAAAAAAAACACTGCAATTTTACTGTGATGGATGACCAGGACTGACTTTATGGACAGTAAGAAAATTTTAGCTTTTGACCAACATTGTATCAATAAGTGTGTGCATTTGATTTCTTTGTTATTGTAATTGTGAAAAATAATTTTAACAAATATATATTGGCCAGTGCCCAAAAAAATTTGTAAAATTTTTTGTGGGAAGCATGGGGGCTATGTAAGTAGGCTGTTTAGGTTTTCTTATTGGTAACGCCACGTAGCGCTCTGTATGAAAATCACTGGCTGTGCTGTGTGCAGTCTGTGGCTAGTTTGCATTGTTGTCTGCCATTGTAGTGTTGGGCAGCGGCAGCTGGATGTGAACAGCGCGTAGCGTTGCACAGTTGGAGGTGAGCCGCCAGCAGTGGTGGAAGTGGGGAGAGAAATGGCGGAGTTTTGAAATTTGTAAGACTTGATGTCATGAACTGCTATGTATATTGTAAGTAGGCTGTTTAGGTTTTCTTATTGGTAACGCCACGTAGCGCTCTGTATGAAAATCACTGGCTGTGGTCTGTGCAGTCTGTGGCTAGTTTGCATTGTTGTCTGCCATTGTAGTGTTGGGCAGCTGGATGTGAACAGCACATAGCGTTGCGCAGTTGGAGGTGAGCCGCCAGCAGTGGTGGATGTGGGGAGAGAAATGGCGGAGTTTTGAAATTTGTAAGACTGGATGTCATGAACTGCTATATATATTATGACCTTTGAACACTATTAAGGTAAATACATTGTTTCTTCTCTATCAAAATCTTTCATTTGCTAACTATGCCTATCAGTAGTTAGTGCCTTCCGTAGTTTGAATCTTTTATTTAGCTGACAGTAGTGGCGCTCGCTGTATTGCAGTAGCTTGAGTAACGAAGATTTTTGTGAGGTAAGTGATTTGTGAAAGGTATAGGTTAATGTTAGTCAGGGCCATTCTTTTGTAGGGGTTTCTGAAAGTCAGATTGCTTTGCGCTAAAAAAATATTGTGTGTCAGTTTAAGCACAGTCATGTATAATTGTTCTAAGGGGACGTTTCAGTACTATGCGACTTAACTTCTGAGGTCATCAGTCGCCTAGAACTAATTAAATCTAACTAACCTAAGGACATCACACACATCCCTGCCCGAGGCAGGATTCGAACCTGCGACCGTAGCGGTCGCTGGGTTCCAGACTGTAGCGCCTAGGACCGCACGGCCACTCCGGCCGGCCTTATTACTTTCAAGGAGCTATTTGTCCCGGTCGTGACCTTGCTTGACGAACTATCAAGTAGTCGTGAAACCAACTTAGAAATAGCTGGTAAAGCTTGTATGTTTAGTTCTGCTGTCCGAAGAGCGACTTCGTAGTAGCTTTAGCAAATACAGCATATTGCTTCTCTTTAACTCTAAGATTAAGCGAACAGCTCCAAACTCCTAAAATGGATTTAACAACTGCCTTAAATCATGTGAATGATGTGCTCTAGGTGTTCTACTATCTAAGGATGGATGCGGAAATATAATTCGGAATTATTTTTGAAGACCCTATTAAACTGGCAGAAGATATTGGGAGTGTAATAGCAATGTCAAGAACTATTTCAACACAAACCAAAAGAGACAAAGTTCCTGCTTAAAACGCCGAGGAAAACTTCAGGCGAACAGTATTTTTACCCGTTGTGGATCGTTTCATTGCCGAGCTAGAAACAAGATTTCCCCATCATTTTTGCACCATGTTATCACTTGAAGCCCTCATTCCTGCATACTGTTTAAAATGCAGTGAGGATGAAGTGATACAGGTATCCGAGAAATATGAACAGTTTTTCGAGAGTTCTTCGCTTTAACGACAGGAAAATCTGAAACTATGGAAGAAAAAGTGGATTAATGAAAGTAAAAGATCTGAAACAGAAACTGAACCTCTAAAGAACTGTGACAAGCAATTTTTCCCAAATGTATATGTTTTACTTCAAATATTTGGGACTATTCCTGTCACCACAAGCACTCACTAACGAAGCTTCTCTACTTTGATATGAAAAAGACTTATTTACGTAACATAATGGGGCAGTTGAAATGGATTGGATTTTGCAAATGTCCATAAAGAAAGAGATATAGACATTGAAAATATCATTGATATATTCAGTAACAAGAAACAGAGACGAATGAGCATGACAAATTGGACAGAAGACGGAAATACCCAGTTCAGTTTGTTATTGAAGTTTTTTTTATATTCATCTCAAGTTCAAGTTTCTACATTCATGTCATCTTGTGTGTCCAGAAAATTAATGAAAACTTATTTGTTGGAAGTTGACCTGTAGTATGGTTTATGTAATTTATAAAATCTACCATGTTAAAATAGGTTTTTTTTTTTTTTTGCTCTGAACTCCAAAACAGTTACCAAAAACTACTTTAAGCCACACCAAATTTTACGAATTTGTCGGTGGGGGACCCCAAATCTCCATTTGATCAGCGCTATTCAATTTGCCCAAACACCCTACCGACCCCCCCCCCCACTTTAGCCCCCCCCCCCCCGCTCCTAACCGACTTCTAGAATCGCCCCTGCAAGCACATCGAAATGCAGTAGAAGCATAAACAGAACGAGGCCGAAAAAAGCAATTATAAGATTTAAGCCTCTTGCAGAATCAAATTAGGTTCTCAAGAACGACTTCAGAAAATTTAAAATTTAACATCGAACAGAGCAACCACGCCAACATCTAAATATTAAAGGATAATGGCCGAGCTCGCCTAGTATCGTCGCTAAAAAATAACAGGATAACTACTGGATTTACATTTGAAACCAACACGGCCGTAGCTGTAGGCAATGATTTAAGGGACAGATTAATATGCCAAAATTTTCAACAGACCTTTCTTTATTAGCAACTTGTCGTTGTTGTTGTGGTCTTCAGTCTTGAGACTGGTTTGATGCAGCTCTCCATGCTATTCTGTCCTGTGCAAGCTTCTTTATCTCCCAGTACCTACTGCAACCTACATCCTTCTGAATCTGCTTGGTGTATTCATCTCTTGGTCTTCCTCTACGATTCTTACCCTCTACGCTGCCCTCCAATACTAAATTGGTGATCCCTTGATTCCTCAGAACATGTCCTACCAACCGATGCCTTATTCTAGTCAAGTTGTGCCACAAACTTCTCTTCTCCCAAATCCTATTCTACACCTCCTCATTAGTTATGTGATCTACCCATCTAATCTTCAGCATTCTTCTGTAGCACCACATTTCGAGAGCTTCTATCCTCTTCTTGTCTAAACTATTTATCGTCCATGTCTCACATCCATACATGGCTACACACCATACAAATACTTTCAGAAACGACTTCCTGACACTTAAATCTATACTCGATGTTAACAAATTTCTCTTCTTCAGAAACGCTTTTGTTGCCATTGCCAGTCTACATTTGATATCCTCTCTACTTCGAACATCATCAGTTATATTGCTCCGCAAATAGCAAATCTCCTTGACTACTTTAAGTGTCTCATTTCCTAATCTAATACCCTCAGCATCGCCAGACTTAATTCGACTACATTCCATTATCCTCGTTTTGTTTTTGTTGATGTTCATCTTATATCCTCCTTTCAAGACACTATCCATTCCGTTCAACTGCTCTTCCAAGTCCTTTCCTGTCTCTGACAGAATTACAATGTCATCGGCGAACCTCAAAGTTTTTATTTCTTCTCCATGGATTTTAATACCTACTCCGAATTTTTCTTTTGTTTCCTTCACTGCTTGCTCAATATACAGATTGAATAACATTGGGGAGAGGCTACAACCCTGTCTCACTCCCTTTTCAACCACTGCTTCCCTTTCATGCCCCTCAACTCTTATAACTGCCATTTGGTTTCTATACAAATTATAAATAGCCTTCCTCTCCCGGTATTTTACCCCTGCCACCTTCAGAATTTGAAAGAGAGTATTCCAGTTAACATTGTCAAAAGCTTTCCCTAAGTTTACAAATGCTAGAAACGTAGGTTCACCTTTCCTTAATCTAGCTTCTAAGATAAGTCGTAGGGTCAGTATTGCCTCACGTGTTCCAATATTTCTACGGAATCCAAACTGATCTTCCGCTAGGTCGGCATCTACTAGTTCTTCCATTCGTCTGTAAAGAATTCGCGTTAGTATTTTGCAGCCGTGACTTATTAAACTGATAGTTCGGTAATTTTCACACCTGTCAACACCTGCTTTCTTTGGGATTGGAATTATTATATTCTTCTTGAAGTCTGAGGGTATTTCGCCTGTCTGATACATCTTGCTCACCAGATGGTAGAGTTTTATCATGACTGGCTCTCCCAAGGCCGTCAGTAGTTCTAATGGAATGTTGTCTACTCCCGGGGCCTTGTTTCGACTCAGGTCTCTCAGTGCTCTGTCAAACTCTTCACGCAGTATCATATCTCCCATTTCATCTTCATCTACATCGTCTTCCATTTCCATAATATTGTCCTCAAGTACATCGCCCTTGTATAGACCCTCTATATACTCCTTCCACCTTTCTGCGTTCCCTTCTTTGCTTAGAACTGGGTTTCCATGTGAGCTCTTAATATTCATACAAGTGGTTCTCTTTTCTCCAAAGGTCTCTTTAATTTTCCTGTAGGCAGTATCTATCTTACCCTTAGTGAGATAAGCCTCTACATCCCTACATTTATCCTCTAGCCATCCCTGCGTAGCCATTTTGCACTTCCTGTCGATCTCATTTTTGAGACGTTTGTATTCCTTTTTGCCTGATTCATTTACTGCATTTTTATATTTTTTCCTTTCATCAATTAAATTCAATATTTCTTCTGTTACCCAAGGATTTCTACTAGCCCTCGTCTTTTTACCTACTTGATCCTCTGCTGCCTTCACTACTTCATCCCTCAAAGCTACCCATTCTTCTTCTACTGTATTTCTTTCCCCCATTCCTGCCATTTGTTCCCTTACGCTCTCCCTGAAACTCTGTACAACCCCTGGTTTAGTCAGTTTATCCAGGTCCCATCTCCTTAAATTCCCACCTTTTTGCAGTTTCTTCAGTTTTAATCTACAGTTCATAACCAATAGATTGTGGTCAGAGTCCACATCTGCTCCTGGCAATGTCTTACAATTTAAAACCGGGTTCCTTAATCTCTGTCTTACCATTATATAATCTATCTGAAATCTGTCAGTATCTCCAGGTTTCTTCCATGTATACAGCCTTCTTTTATGATTCTTGAACCAAGTGTTAGCTATGATTAAGTTGTGCTCTGTGCAAAATTCTACCAGGCGGCTTCCTGTTTCATTTCTTAGCCTCAATCCATATTCACCTACTACGTTTCCTTCTCTCCCTTTTCCTACTACCGAATTCTAGTCACCCATGACTGTTAAATTTTCGTCTCCCTTCACTATCTGAATAATTTCTTTTATTTCGTCACACGTTTCTTCAATTTCTTCGTCATCTGCAGAGCTAGTTGGCATATAAACTCGTACTACTGTAGTAGGCGTGGGTTTCGTGTCTATCTTGGCGTGTCTATCTTGCGTTCACTATGCTGTTTGTAGTAGCTTACCCGCATTCCTATTTTTTTATTCATTATTAAACCTACTCCTGCATTACCCCTATCTGACTTTGTATTTATAATCCTGTATTCGCCTGACCAAAAGTCTTGTTCCTCCTGCCACCGAAGTTCACTAATTCCCACTATATCTATCTTTAACCTATCCATTTCCCTTTTTAAAATTTCTAACCTACCTGCCCGATTAAGGGATCTGACATTCCACGCTCCGATTCGTAGAACGCCAGTTTTCTTTCTCCTGATAACGACGTCCTCCTGAGTAGTCCCCGCCTGGAGATCCGAATGGGGGACTATTTTACCTCTGGAATATTTTACCCAAGAGGTCGCCATCATCATTAACCATTCAGTAGAGCTGCATGCCCTCGGGAAAAATTACGGCTGTAGTTTCCCCTTGCTTTCAACCCTTCGCAGTACCAGCACAGTGAGGCTGTTTTGGTTATTGTTACAAGGCCAGATCAGTCAATCATCCAGACTGTTGCCCCTGCAACTACTGAAAAGGCTGCTGCCCCTCTTCAAGAACCAAGCGTTTGTCTGGCCTCTCAACAGATACCCCTCCGTTGCGGTTGCACCTACAGTACGGCTATCTGTATCGCTGAGGCACTCAAGCCTCCCCACCACCAGCAAAGTCCATGGTTCATGGGGGGAGGATTAGCAACTTAATCACATTAAATGTTAGTTACTTGCCTAGCAGTTAAGCGACCCGCCTTAGAAGAAAAGTTGTTCAAAGAAGAAGGTTACAAGAACACTAACTACACTACTTAATAACGAGGTAGAATGGCCTGCGTGATCGGCAACACTCAAGATTAATCAGAATGCTAAATCACATTAAACCATTAAACACAATACAGTCACCGAATGCTGTCGTTCTGACACAGTACTAGCGGACAGTTGTTTGCCTGCCTATTCCACAGACAGGAATAGCAGTGGCCCCATGCTCACCACTTCACCAGCAAGCAATTTAGTCATTGTCATATTTTTAGTTTTAAAGTTCTTTGGAAGTTAACCCCACATGCAAACCACCTCTCAAGTTGCCCATCAATCCGCCAAGCCCATCCACGCAAACAAACAAGTGGCTTCCGCCTTCCTGCCAGTCCATGCTGACGGCTCCGCGCTCATAATAAAGATTCAACCTTGTTACAGCTTTAAATACTCATAAACTCAAAACAAATTAGGAAATGGAAATGCTTAAAATCAACAATTTATGTATTAAGACTATAGGAAGACAGGGATAAGTTTCGATTTATAGAATGCCATGACCGATGGATGGCCTATTCCTGCCTCCTGGGCAGCCATCACATTACCTTCTCCTACTCGCTATCCAAGGCCGAGGACCTCAGCGATGCTGTTAGCCTCTCGCCCTCAGATGGCGTGATCCTACATCTAGGTTAGTTACCTTTTATAGTTACTATCTTAAAATAATGTGAACTTATTTGTGTGTGTGTTTCTACTATCTGTTAACTGTTACTAAAACTACCTGTACCTTTTTATCTTATTTTGTGCAAGAGTTATGCAGATGGTAGCTATACGGATCAGTAATGATAGTTCTAAATCTATAATTGTTAATATTATCTTATGTATTGATATGTATTTCCTTTTTTCTATCGGCACTGGCGTCTGAGTCTGTGACTTTGTTTGTCATTCCATGGGTTCCGTCATCAAGTTTCTTGTGTGTCTACTCAAATGACTGTGTATGGTCGCCTTTCTACATGCCCCGTATAAGGTTTGTGACACATCGTCAAGTATATTGTTCAGTTAATACCATTTATCCGGTTGTCGTATTATTTGTCCGTTGTCGTCACACTCAGACCTTGGTCTTAGGCCTCTGATTGTAACTGTGTTGCAGTATTCCTTAACTCACGAGGTGACTTTACTTTCACACATGCCATGAGGTATGGTCTCTGGGACCCACACGTTTAAGCCGAGATGTAAGGAGAAAAATCACTTGAAATTTTTCACTCAATTTATTTAAAATTTATTTTCACAATTATTTAAGTGTTGATCAAATACGTCTTGTTGGTCGTATTGCGCTTAATAAAGTCTCCCGTACTTTACTTTTTACCACACAAACTAACATACTTTTGTCTGGTTTTTTAATTAGTGCTCATAAAGTTACTGTTATGGAACTGAATTTCACATTCATAAAAATTGTAGTATCTCTGTAGCAAGTTAATACTCACATAAAATTGAATTACAGTGTTTAAAATTACACTTACAAGCTGTCCTTGACAGGTGCGAAAACAAAGTCTGTGATGGAATCTACGATTCGCTTTATCACCATTCACAACACATTTTATTTTAATTAACACTTTATATATTTTATTGGAGTAGCAGTAAGATCCCAACCAGAATTGTCCTGAAAATCTTCCTGTTGTGATCATTGGTTATTGTAAAATCGTCGTCTTTTTCGACTATTTCTTGATTTTTATGCCTGACGTCTTCCTCCAGCCGTCGACTAACAATCTACCAAAACTTTGGATCGTTAAAACTGACACGTTCCAGCGAACACATTTTGTACTGTACTGGAGGAAACTGGTACGAAGTTCACGAGGCGCGGTCTAGGAAACCACGTGGGTCAATAAGACTCAAGAACAAAAAAAGACGGCGATAATGCAACCGACAACAAAACATTTTGAAGAGGGTGATTTAAAAAGAGAATCTTTCCCCATGAAATGACCTTGCGTAAAAACTGGACTGTGTAAAAATTGGGGCTTCGTACGGGCGCTGTTTATATTAAAGAAATGGTGAACGAGAAGGGTTGGGAAGTATGGTGGATTTATATTAATGGTTCAAAACACCTTGAGGGACATTTTTTTCTTTTGTATATTGTTATTTATTCGAATTACGTGGCCTTATTAGTGAAACTAGATTCCTTTTGTGTGCATGGAACTTAGCAGGACGGGTATATTATCCATAGTAACGAAATGTGGCATCCCAGTAGCGTATCTGTTGTTTCTGCAGTTTGTTCCCGCCTCCAGTTCCGTTCGTGTTGGTTCTTCTCTGATGCTATGGCGTTAAGAAGCCCAGAGTGGGATTATTTTATGAAGATGAATTCTGAGAACATTAAATGTAATTTGTGCTCAGCAGTGTTGTCGTTTAAAAGCAGTTCAACTTCTTGCTTAAACAGACACTTGGGACACAAGCATCCAACAGTTACTTTAAGTGGAACTCGTTCGAAACCAGTTTTTATGAATCTGGGCAGTGACGAAGCCAGTTCAGTTTCCACAGCAACTGTTTAGGAATCTGCCATTTCAGCGCCAGTGAGCCAAGATGAACAATCTGTGCAAGCCAGCACTTCACCGGTTCAATTCTGGGTAGGTGCGTTAGACAAACAAAGATTAGCGGATTTGCATCGAGACCAGTGCCTTCATCCAAATCAGCCAAAATAGACGAACAGATTTTGTGACTTGTTGTTAAAGAATATCTTCCATTTAATGTAGCTGAGAGTGTAGGGTTTAGAACAATGACTTATTTATTAAATGAAAACTATGTACCTCCCAGTAGAAAAACACTCTCCAACATTTTACTCTCTCAAGTGTTCGACAACACACTAGTGTGAGTAAGATCTTTGCAAGCTGCATCCTACATCTGCATTACAACTGATGGATGGACATCTGTCAAAAATGAGAATTAAATTGCAGTGACTGCTCACTTCATTGATGAAAACTACAATCTGAAGTCATATCTGTTATTTAGTTTTATATTCTATGACAAGCATACAGCAGAAAACATTTCCCGTGAATTAAAAAAATGTGATTTCAACTTGGGGTATTTCCAATAAAACTTTAGCTTGCACTACAGATAATGCACATAATATGGTGAAGGCAGTGATGATGTGGAAATGGTGGCATGTACCTGAATTTAATTGTCCAAACACACCTCGAACCATTTACAGACACAAGGGCAAAAGTGAAGTCAATAGTGGACTTTTTCAAAAGAACTCCTCAAGCACTTCACATACAAATGGGCTTCCCTATTTTAACACCGAAACAAGATGAAATTCCACTTATGAAATGTTTGACAGGCTTTTGAAAATCAAAGAGCCTTTGCAAAGCACCCTCACCATCCTCAGTGTGGATTCACAAACAAAACTGTCCATTGAAGACTATTCAGTTACTGAAAAATCTTGTGAAATACTATCTCCTTTCGAGGAAGTCGTAACAAAAATTAGCAGAGAAAGAAATGTAACCTTGTCAAAAGTTGTCTTATTAAGCAAAAGTTTACAAAGTCATTGTCTGAGACCGAAAAACTCAGATTACAGCAATCAAGCCACTAATACAGTAGTTGCTAAACTTGAGTATGGAATCTGTACCCATCTCGTTCAAAAGTTTGCAGATAAAGCAATTGCTTGTGAAGCAACATTATTGGATCCGCGCTTCAGGGAGCATGGATTTCCAAAAACTGTGCATCAATTAAAAGAAACAAAATACGCCATAATTAACAAGTGCTGTGCAATACAACAGGAAACCACTCAGTGTTCTACAAACAATCCACCACCAGCCAAACCAGTTGTTGTGAGCACATTCAACTCTAGCAGTGGCAATATTTGGCAAGATTTTGCCCAAGCTGTATGAAGCTTGATCCAAAGTCTAGATAATCCACGTGCTGCAAATATAGTCGAGCTTGATAAATATATGAAGATGCCACTGATACACGAATCACAAGATCCATTGCTGTTGTGGAAAGAAAATCATGTATTGTTTTCTACGCTGTTTGAAATAATGAAATGACGTCTTTGTATTATGGTCACCTCTGTCCCATGTGAGCGCATATTTTCAAAGCAGGGTCAAACAATAACTGACAGACTATCCCGTCTTTCAAGTGAAAAAGCATGAAAAATGATATTTCTAAACTAAAACGTAGAATAGGTACAGTAGATCCGCTCAGAAATGAAACAGTAAAATTTCATTTGATTTTGTTCTTCTCTGGACAGTGTGCACTGAATTTGTATTTGACTGTACTTTGTTTCGTCCACTAAATCGTAGAAGTAGCTTCATTACAAGAACATTTTTCTTAAATTTGTTGCACACACAAGACACTTACGTTTTTCCTCACCATTCAGTGAGTTTAATCTTTTTGAATATGTTATATATTTACGTATTTGAGAATAATTAACTGATTTATGTTTGTGTGTTTATTTTTCTAAATGTGCTATGTTTGGTTATTACACTACAGACATCTTAATACTTGTGTACCATGAGTAATTCTCAGGCAAATCAACAATGGTTCTTCGATACTTTTGTTTTTGGCGTTCAGATACTGTGATAAAAATTGCATTTCAACAGCATCTTAACTTCATCTCTAATTTCCTGGGGAAGTTTATAGTAAAATGATAATATATCATTTATTACCATTTATTACTAGGTCTTCGTCGCTCACCAGCCACGGCTGGACAGACTGCGTCAAAGTTACAATCTGCTTGCTGTGAGTACTCAAGAGAACACCATAAGTGTAAGCGGTGCAGAGCAAGATCTGCCATGGTACAGGTACTACAAAGGCATTACACTGTATGAATTGTTTTAAATTTTAGTCTGGATTTTATACTTCATGGAAACATACCGATGTCTGCATTTCAGTTACCTTGAAATGTTTTAACATGTTTTTCAGTTCTATGATGTGTAAATATTATGAGCTGTATCCAACTAACTTCTGAATGTTTGATGAAAAACTGTCACACTTGACCATTGTGCTACATGCTCCAGTCTATTATGGTAGCTTTTTGATCTGTGTGCATCCTGCTCTGTGTGACAAACAACGGAAAATTTAACTGTGAGTAAGAAAAGTGTGAGTGGTACACTCATAAAGGTTAGTTCAGTGCCTCGCTTCCCACAATGCTATCTCAATAAATTATATCTCATGATATGCCTTTCCAAAAGCACATACAGATTATCACTCATAAAACATTTCAAAATTAGGCTGTAGAATACAGGGAAACGAGTTTGGCAAAATCTGTTATGTCAAACATATGAAGTCTGTCCTCAGCCAATTGTAAAGTGCGAAAGTCACGTGACACGAAAACAGCGCATTTGCTACAGGAAATACGGAACTGCCAAGACGCTAAGCGAAAGTTTAATACTTTTGCGAGATGGCTGAAGCTCTCGAGCAGCATTTGTGTTCTTATAATATTTAAACATTACACATTCAAGATTATATAATGTGAAGGCCTTTACGATTATAAAACACAAACTGTTTTGAAACATTACACTGTACTGTTTCATTTGTTTCGAAAGAGTTCTGTATTTCAGTTTGCCCATCGCGTATCAATAATATCCTTTTCTCTTAACCAAGTGTCAATTCCACCAACCATTTTAGTTACGCTTCTTTGGCACATGTCATCCCACCAACCCTTTAAAATTACGCTTGCCTGTAATATTTACTTACGCCAACCCTTGTAATGTTCCTACGTAATGTAATACGATTGTAATATTCCGGCTGCGAGTACTAGCGACGATGCGCTCCGGAATTTGATACAACGCTCTTTCTTCTGACGATAAGGATCTTTGCTGAAAAAAAGAGGAGCATCTATGTTTTCTTGTAATTGTTGGAAATAAGTAATGCCGATTGGACATTGTGTTTTTTTGTTGGAGATAAGTTCGCACATAGAATTAATGTGAAGTGCAGAGGTCAACATGTAATCGCGATTATCAAGAATAAAAATTGAATTTGTGAAAAAGGTAAACATCGTTTTATTCGATGTTGGATCCCCGGACCTTCAAAAAACTGTTAGTGTGTTTTGAAATGCAGTGCACAGTGATTTCTTTGCGAATTAGCAATACTGGGAGAATCTGCTACTATCACGGTCTGAGCGACGCGCAATTTTCGCTGTCAGCTTATGTGAGCAGTTTGTCAGTCAGAAGATACCACACTGCCACCGTTTGTTCAACCTTCTTAACTTGAAAGCGTTTTCCAGAAAATCTTAACGGCAACTGTGAGTACCTTTGTGGCCAAGAGAGAGACGGAGTCTTCATTAGGAGTTGTAGCAGTTTTCTCTAACCTTGCCTGGCGTTCTCTGAGAACTGGAGAAGCGGAAACCTCAGACCGCCAACTCGTCCTGTACCTAACCCGTTCTCTCCTTACAGCAGCCACAACGAAAACACATTTATCGATAGTCAATTTTTTGCACAGATTTCTTTTATTTTAGACGGGTAAAAAATTTATAATGTATGCATCTAGGCAAAAAATTCAAAAGAGAGCTTTTTGTATGCAGTACCTGTCTCATCTGTGTCAAAGACAAAAAAGTCAAAAAGCAAGTTAATTAATTAATTAATTTTTCTTTTATGAGTAGCAGTTTCGTTTCACCCTTTGCAGTCAGTATGCTGCCACTCTTTGACAGATGGTGACGTCAGTGGGACACGATGGCAACAGCACGTATAGTGCATGAACCGACCGTGTGCCAAACGCCTCCGATATCCTAAGTGGTATGCTTCTTTGCCCGCGCCTCACAAAACTGTAGTATGTCGTCAGGCACAGTCGATGCCCCCAGGCACTCGCCGCGAAACATACGATAGACGAGAACAGGGCGCATAATATCTTTAGCAGTAGTCCGCATTGTGTAGCATTCGGTCTTGCCAATTTATGCATCAGTTTCGTTCCGTTGTGCATAATAAGTCTTGTGCGCTCCTTAAATGTCAGTTTTTCATCGATATGGATACCCACGTATCTTGTTAGGCTGTTTTTTTTTGTATTTTTGTTTAAGTAATAAGTTACTGTTTTATATGCTGCGATCGTGAGTTCGTGGTTACTCACTCTCTCGAGGAGTTATGTGGTTTTATTCTTTAATTGTGCTATGGAGTTTACAGACACCATGACCAGTAGCTTGTCAGCATATGCTACTACCCCATTTACTCTTTCATCTCCGTCTAAGTTGTTTAAGAGCGGCTCGATGACAGTATCCCAGAATATGGGCCCACATATCGATCCCTGCGGGTAGCCTTTGGTGTTATTGTGTATAGCCTTTGGGTGGCTGCTCACAACCCTATGTTTACAACAACCAAACAAGTAGGCTGATACATAGTGCAGCTGGAACTTGCATGTCTCTTAACCTTGCGAATAGCGCAGGCCACCAATTATTGTCGAAAGCGCCAGTGATATCAGGTAACACTGCAACAGCACATATGTCTTGCACGTTTTGAATTATCTCTAATACTCGATTGTCTGCTTCGTTTATTGATTTCCGTGGCTTGAAATCATACTGGTGTGACCTGGGGCCATGGCGCCGCCTGTGTGTTTGTAGTCTGACACACAGCAGCCTCTCTTGAACCTTAGTCAGCATGTTTAGAAGGCAGATGGGTCTGTACGTCGTGGGGTCAGTTGGGTCTCTATCCTCGGAATTTTTAAAGATCACTGCATTTTCTGACTCCCACTGGTGCGTATTATTCCTTGTTGCAATGCATCGTTAAGTGAGTCCGTAAAAAAAGGGATAATCTGTGGTGCGGCATCTTTTATGTTTTCAAAGTGTGCATCATTTGACCTCGGAGCTTTCCTGTCTTTAAGTTTCACGACTGCCAGCGCAACCTGCTTCGGAGCGAACGGGTTGGTGACTTCATCGTTTTATTAAATATTATTCATTTGTCTACGAATGTCCGCGTGATGTTATTGGGCGTATGTATGGTCATCTTCCGGAAAGAGCTTGCTCAATATGAGTAGATGTTCAGCCGCTCACCTCCAGTCCCGTATTGTTGCATCGCCTGGCCGCTTTAGTGCTGACGTTACCGTTGGTCTCATTTTGAAGATTCGTTCCGACAAAATTGTCCCAGTCGTCTTCCGTCTTCCTTGTCATTTTTGCATCGTTGTTTGCGCTGTATTCTGTCTCTGATAGTATTGTCTATTTTTACGTAAGACCTTTTTAGTCTCACAAGCGATGGAGACCGCAGTAGCTCCTATTTTCTTCTATTGTTATTTTGTGGGACTGCAGCAGTTTGAGCCCTTGTAGTACGTTAGTTCCTACGTGTGCACCATGGGTAGTACACTGAAACGCCAGAGAGACTGGTACACCTCCCTAACATCATTTACGGCCCCCGAGAGCACGCAGAAGTGTCGGAACACGCCATGGCATGGGCTCGACTAATGTTTGAAGTAGTGCTGGAGAAAACTGACACCATGAATCCTGCAGGGCTGTCCATAAATCCGTAAGAGTACGAAAGGATGGAGATTCCTTCTGAGCAGCACGTTACGAGGCATCTCAGATATGCTGAATAATGTTCATGTCTGAGGAGTTTGGTGACCAGCGGAAGTGTTTAAACTCAGAAGAGTGTTGCTGGAACCACTCTGTAGCAATTCTGGACGTGTGAGGTGTCGAATTGTCCTGCTGAAATTGCCCAAGTCTGTCGGAATGCACAATAGACATGAATGGATGCAGGTGTTCAGACAGTATGCTTACGTACGTGTCACCTGTCAGACTCGTACCTATCCAGTCCAACTGCACACGCTCTACACCATTACAGAGCCTCTACCAGCTTCTACAGTCCCGTGCTGTCATGCAGGGCCCATGGATTCATAAGGTTGTCTCCACACCCATACAATTCCGTCCGCTCGATCAAATTTGAAACGATACTCGTCCGACCAGGCAACACGTTTTCAGTCATCAACAGTCCAATGTCGGTGTTGACGGGTCCAGGTGAGGTGTAAAGCTCTGTGCCGTGCAGTCATCAAGGGTACACGAGTGGGCCTTGGGCTCCGAAAGCCCATATCGATGATGTTTCGATGAATGATTCGCACGCTGACACTTACCGATGGCCCAGCATTGAAATCTGCAGCAATTTCCGTAAGGTTGTACTTCTGTCACGTTGAACTATTCTCTTCAGTCGTCGTTATTCCAGTTCTTGCAGGATCTTTTTCCGGCCGCAGCGATGTCGGAGATCTGATGTTTTGCTCAATTCCTGATATTCGCGGTACACTCATGAAATGGTCGTATGGGAAAATCCCCACTTCATCGCTACCTCGGTGATGCTGTGTCCCATTGCTCGTGCGCTGACTATAACACAATGTTCAAACTTGACAACCTGCCATTGTAGCAACAGTAACCGATCTAACAACTGCGCTACACACTTGTTGTCTTATGTATGCGTTGCCGACCACTGCGCCGTATTCTGCTTGTTTACATATCTCTATATTTGAATATGCATAGTATATATGCCAGTTTCTTTCGCGCTTCAGTGTAACTAATGAGAAGTCTTAAATCGTGCCATTTAACGTTTGTCAGTTATCTCTACTTAGTATCAATCACTGGTGTTGTTAAGTGCGTCTGTTGGTGTATTTTTATGCGACTTACTCTATTATTATTGCATTGTGATCATTGTGGGTTGCATTGTCCAAAACTTACCAATTAGTGACGTGTATTTCACTAATCATGTATCCATTAGCTAAAGGATATCATCCTGCATTTCCACAACACACTGAGGTGAAAAGCGATACCTCCTAATATTTTGTCGGACCTCCATTTGTCTGGCGTAGTGCATCGACTCGGCGTAGCATAGAATCAACAAGCCGTTGGATATCCCCTGCAGAAATATTGAGCCAAGCTGCCTCTAATAGCCCTCCATAATTGCGAAAGAGTTACCGGTGCAAGATTTTATTCACGAACTGACCACTCGATTGCGTCCCATAAATGTTCGATGCGATTCACATCGGGCGACCTGGGTGGCCAAATCATTCGTTCGGATTGTCGAGTATGTCCTGACATTGCGCACTGTCGTCCATAAAAATTCCGTCATTGGTCGGGAATATGAAACACCATCAATGGCTGCAAATAAACTCCAAGTAGCCTAACCATTCCCAGTCACTGATCGTTTCAGCTGGAACAGAGGACCCAGTCCATTCCAAGAAAACACAGCCCACACCATTATGGAGCCACCACCAGCTTCCACATTGCCTTTTCGACTTTTTGGGTCAATGGTTTCGTTGGTTTCTCCGCCACTCTTGAACCATACCATCAGTCCTTACCTACTGAAATCAGGATTCATCTGCCATGCCACGGTTGACAGATCGTCTAGGGTCCAATTGATGTGGTCACGAACCTAGGAGACGCGCTGCAGTCCATGTCGTGCTGTTAGCAAAGGCGCTCTCATCGGTCGTCTACTGCCACAACCCCATTAACGCCATATTTCGTCGCACTGTCCAAACGGAGACGTCGTCGTATGGCCCACAATGGTCACTGTGATTATTTCCTTAAGCAGTGTTGTTTGTCTGTTAGCAGTGTGAACTCTACGCAAGCGCCGCTGTTGTGAGTCGTTAAGTGAAAGCCGTCGACCACTGCGTTGTCCGTGCCTCAGTTTTGGTATTCTCGGCATACTCTTGAGACTGTAGATCTCTAAATACTGAATTCCCTGACGATTTCCGCAATGCAGTGTATCATGTGTCTAGCTCTAGCTACCATTCCGCGTTCAAAGTCTGATAATTCCCGCCTTGGGGCCATAATCACGTCGGAACCGTTTCACACGAATCACCTGAATACAGATGACAGTTCCACCAATGCACTGCCCTTTTGTACCTTGTGTTCGCGATACTACCGTCATATGTATATGCGCATATCGCTATTCCATGCTTTATGTCACCTTAATGTACGAGGGTTGACTGAAACGTACATTCCTCCACCTTCGTAGCTCTTGAACAGTTGGCAGCATTGGCATGTGGCAGGTACTGGCAGGTTCTGTATCCTCTTTTCTACAGCTCCAGTTGGCGGGAAGCCTTAGCATTGAACGGTTGTGTTGTTACAGTATGGAACCCTGCGCAGACGGTTGGTCAATGCGATTTAAGCAGCGTGCAGTCATTGAATTTTTGTGGTGATTGTGTTGATGTGAGTACTGTGCATCGTTGGGCGAGTTAGTTTAAAGATGTTGAGGCGAGAACATCTGACCTGTGTGAGAACAAAGACTTTGTGACAGCAAACACCGATTTTCACAAACAAAATGCTGACAGAGAGAAACTGTAAGCACAATCGGCATTTCACAAGAACGTGTGGGTCACATTATTGCTTTGCTTGGCTATCGGAAGGTCTGTGCACGATGGGTACCCCGCATGCTGACTCCTGAAATGAAAGCGCACACACTTGAAATTTGTAAGGAACTCCTCAATACAGTCCAGATTTAGCACCGCCTGACTTCAATTTGTTCCCGATAATGAAAGAATATCTGCGGTGACATCATAATGCTTCTGATGAAGACGCTGAGAGAACTGTGAGACTTTGATCGCGGAAACCGAGTGGCGACTTCTTCCGTGATGTTTTCAAAAAACTTGTTCATAGTTGGCAGAAATGTTACCAATTGAATGGTGATTATGTGGAAAAGTGAATATTGGTAACTAAAGATCACATTCTAAGGTTTATTTCTGCGTTTTATTTATTAAAATATTCCCATCCAAACCCAATTAACGAAGGTGGAGGCATTACTTTTCGTTCAACCCTCGTATGTCGGTGATTCCCCTGCCATGTTTACACCAAAATGTTACACTCGTTTATTACATCGTCTATACTTTTTCTTTTGGCATCTTGCCTGTCAGCATACCGCAGTGTTGAGCGGACGTCTGTATCCGTGAGTAAGAGTAATTCTTTCCCCTAGAGAAACGTTCTTCCTCCCTTGTTCAGTCTGTAAATGGGTCGATATCATAGAGTAATGTGTATAAATTGATAAAATCACTCATGCTTCCCGTCCCAGTGTGATTTCAGTTAGTTCAATGTATTCTGGGCGGAGCTGTGCAGTCTTTGGCTCGGTGATGTGTGTGTTGGCCACGAAGATTACTGCTTTGACACCTCTTCCCCCTGTGATTATCGTATAGATCCCTGGGAGATAAGGTATTCTACCCCTACGCTTACAGGCTTCCTGTAGACAGGTGAAGTCCGTCTGTACTTCGTTCATCAGCCTGCCAAGTTCTGAATTAAGTATAGTACTCCTCGTACAGTTTAATCGTACGACCTTCATAGTGGATATCTAGTATGTGCAATGTATTTCGGTGTAGTGCCTTTGGGGTCGCAGTAGACACATCCGTGTGGTCTCCTTAGGTGCTTGTAACCTTTTCCCACATTTAAGCCCTATCCCTTGCGCGTACTTGCCACTATAAGGAGACTGGAGGGTTCGCTTTCGTCAGATGGTAGATTTTCGGTCCGGAGGATCGTACAATCCGTCTGCTAAACAGTCGGGTAGCATATTTTGTATGTATTTGGATGAATGAATTGTACCACTAAGCGTAGACCTGTTTGTTATACGTTTATATTTTCAAGCCAGCTTGGACGAAGTTTTGCCTCAATTTCCTCATATTCTAGCATGTTTCGTTTACCATGATCATGTTTTACGTCCCTGTCCAGTGATGTGCGTGATAGTTATCTATTTTTGTTGTGTGTACATCTGTGGAGTTTTTGTTTTTCTTAGATGATGATTGTTAGATATTTTCTGAGTGTGCTGTTGGTATTCTGATAGTTTTCAATTTTTCAAACATTGTTTGTGCTTTTTACTTCCTTCTTTGAAAAGGTCATATTCGAAGGTAACAAAAAAGTTGGTTTTAAGTATAGCTTCATGAGTAGGGCTAAAAATAACGTGTTCATTAATGTTGACACTAATTACTGTAAACTGTAAACTGACTCAATGTACATTATCACGATAAAAGTGTCGTTCACATTGTTTATCGAACATAGAACTAACTCTCAATGAATATAGCCAAGTCACCAGCAAATCTTGTCACTGATGTGCTCTCGCCATGAATTTTAACCCACTCTTTAAACCTTCTTTTATTTCCTTCATTGCTTCTTCGATGCATACATTTAACTGTTGGCGAGAAAAACTGCATCCTTTCTCAATCGAATAGTTCGCTCTTGGTCTTCCATTCTTATTTTTCGTGCTAGGTTCTTATATACAGAGTTGTCAGAAAGAGTCTGAAAAGCTTGTAACGGTTGTTCTGGAGCAGATTGTGCAGAGATGTAATAGTTAACACAAAAATTCGGTAAGTTGTGCCGTTTCCGAGTTAATTAGCCCAGAAGTTAGCCAATCAGACCGTTGTGCTCGCAAATTTAAATTGAATGCCAGAGACGGTGTCGCCAAACGTGTTCAGCGTTTGGTTTCCTAAAAGCGAAAAAAGAGCGATTCATAAACTGAATATGGGGCAGTAATAAGGATCGAACCCGAGCCACGTTCTGAACAGTGTCGTACTCTATCGTCTACGCTATGAGAACAACTGAAACTAATCGTAGTTGGCGGAACGCTTAAATTTACACGCGCAACCGCCAGATTGGCTAGCTTCAATGCCAATTAACTTGTAAACAGCGCAACTTATCGA
Organism: Schistocerca nitens; assembly: GCF_023898315.1. NCBI lineage: Eukaryota > Metazoa > Arthropoda > Insecta > Orthoptera > Acrididae > Schistocerca > Schistocerca nitens. The sequence goes on along the minus strand of NC_064614.1, from coordinate 117,020,087 downwards.
ATTTTTTTTCTTAACAATTATTTCTCAGCACAACCTACTATGCAATACCCTCACAAGCTTTTCAGATTGTTTCTGAGAGCAGTGTGTGTTGTACGAGGGCGTGCTTAAAAGTAATGTCTCTGAATTTCTTATGTCAAAACGTTAGAGCTTCTTAAATAGAAGAAATGTTATTAACACCGTACATCTCTATTCATCGTACCTACAGGTTTGCAGCTCTTTGCCGCTAGAGAGCTCCAAATTGTAGCTTGTAAAACGTCGGTGTGTAACGTAACTATGTGGTGCGTGAGAAGCAGTACGCCGTAATAAAATTTCAAACCGCAGAGGAGTTCGCCCACACATGGAGAGGCCTCTCCTTTAGTGTAGCAAAGCTAGACCACACACGAGAACTGCGACATCTGCAAAGGCTTGTGTTCAATGTCATCGATCATTTTCATCTGTTTACAAAACTTAAAGAGCAGCTTTGAGTACTTTACTTCGATAGTGATGAAGCAATGCAAGCAGGGATGAGGTTGTGGTTCAGTTAAAAAGTCAAACATTCTACAGTGATGGTGTCAACAAACTGATCTCTCGTTTGGAGAAATGTGTTCGTCGCCAGGTTGACTGTGTTGAGGAATAAATACGTATACATGAAGAATAAAGATATAAAACGTTAATAATGTTTGTTGTATTTAAAAATCTTTAAGGGTTTTCACATAAAAAAATCGGAGGCATTACCTTTGAACGCCTTCATATACTACTATCCGTCTTTCCCCAAAGCTTAGACACAATTTTTTCTCATATTTATAAACAGCTTGACCATGGAACCCTGTGAAAAGCTATTTCTGGGTCGCCACATCACATGAACGTGGCAGTCCTTTCCTAGAGTTCCGAACGGTGGACTAATGCGCAGTCTTTTGGCAATGAAATGATCACCGTGTCACTTTTCCTGCTACAGGTCACATGTCTTGTGTCTTTAATGCAATTGTTTCCGTTGCATTTTGTATCTTCATGACGTCAATCACTGCTGATTCACCTGCCTTTGAGGCAGTTTCCCAGTCTGAGAGCAGGAGAGTGCCATGAACCTCTGTCCGCCGGTCCACCCTCTTTCACAAGGCAGTTGGCAGAACGAGGGTGACTCCTTATACCAGGAGTTTTGGGTCGCAATCTCTCATGGTTTTTATTCAGAAATTAAGCACTGGCTGCGATCGAAATCGCAGGCCAAGAGATTTTGATTGCTAGTAAATACGCTACTCCTAGATCATGGGTGTATATACCGCAATACTATTTATAAAATCGTCCCTATAAACAAATCATTTTCTAATGTAATACAATATGAGAACATAATCTTCAACATTAAAGAAAACCTGTTTAGATAATCATTTACAAATTTGGGTTTTATACATAGTCCAAGAAACAAAAAAATGTTGTATTAGGTTGGTGCATAAGGTCGTAGAGTTTTTCCGTAAGTTTAATAAAAACGACGGATACACATACGAGAATATGCTCCTTCACTATTTACAACAGTCTGCCACCTCTGGCGTAATTTTTCCATTCCGCGACTTCAGAAATCACATGGTTTTCAGGCGAAGAACACGTCGAGCTGTGTTCGTAACGCATTTTCATGTGGAAAGGAAGTTCCTTGAAGGATGTTCGTTAGAGAGCGTAAAAGGTGAAAATCTCACGGCGCAAGATCAGGTGTGGAATGACTTCCCAACCCAACTCCTGTATAGCGCTTTTTGTCAATCTAGCAGAATGTGGCCGAGTATTATGGTGGAGTAGCATCACTTCACGCAGTCTTCTTGGTCGTTGTTCTTGGATTGAATCTGCAAGACGTCTCAGTTGTTGACAATAAACGCCAACAGTGATGGTTACACCGCAGGAAGGCAATTCGAGTGCACCCCGTCGGCGGTCTTCCACCAGATGCATAACGTTATCTTTTGGGGTGCGCGCAAGTCTTTGAATGGGGAATTGCTACTTTTTTTGGGGCTCAACCATTCCTTTCTTTTCCCTATGTTAGCATAAAGACATCATTTCTTGTCACCAGTAACGATACAGCATTGCAATGGTCGGTGTTGTTCACGCTCCACACATTGATTTATTGATTTTTGTGATTTTGGCTTAGAGCATCCATTACCCATACACCAGATCTTTTAATATTCCCCATTGCATGTAAACGCCACACGATGGTGGAATGATCACATTTCATCACATTTGCCAGCTCTCGGGTAAAGTGGACTGGATCATTGTGGATTAATGCGTTTAAACTGTCTTCATCACACTCCGAAGGTCTTTCTGAACGTGGAGAGTCACTAGTGTCAAAACGATCCTCCTTATAGCGAGAAAATGATTTTCTTGTCTTGCTTTGTCCAGTGACATTATCCGAATACACGACGCAAATGTTTCTGCCTGTCCCTGCTGCTGGAACCCCTGTTTTGAACTCAGACAGAAGAATATGTCGAAATGTTCTGATTTCTCCACTTGGCATTTTGCTAGCGTACACAGCTCCATCACTGTCTGCAGATTACAAAATGACAATATACACTCCTGGAAATTGAAATAAGAACACCGTGAATTCATTGTCCCAGGAAGGGGAAACTTTATTGACACATTCCTGGGGTCAGATACATCACATGATCACACTGACAGAACCACAGGCACATAGACACAGGCAACAGAGCATGCACAATGTCGGCACTAGTACAGTGTATATCCACCTTTCGCAGCAATGCAGGCTGCTATTCTCCCATGGAGACGATCGTAGAGATGCTGGATGTAGTCCTGTGGAACGGCTTGCCATGACATTTCCACCTGGCGCCTCAGTTGGACCAGCGTTCGTGCTGGACGTGCAGACCGCGTGAGACGACGCTTCATCCAGTCCCAAACATGCTCAATGGGGGACAGATCCGGAGATCTTGCTGGCCAGGGTAGTTGGCTTACACCTTCTAGAGCACGTTGGGTGGCACGGGATACATGCGGACGTGCATTGTCCTGTTGGAACAGCAAGTTCCCTTGCCGGTCTAGGAATGGTAGAACGATGGGTTCGATGACGGTTTGGATGTACCGTGCACTATTCAGTGTCCCCTCGACGATCACCAGTGGTGTACGGCCAGTGTAGGAGATCGCTCCCCACACCATGATGCCGGGTGTTGGCCCTGTGTGCCTCGGTCGTATGCAGTCCTGATTGTGGCGCTCACCTGCACGGCGCCAAACACGCATACGACCATCATTGGCACCAAGGCAGAAGCGACTCTCATCGCTGAAGACGACACGTCTCCATTCGTCCCTCCATTCACGCCTGTCGCGACACCACTGGAGGCGGGCTGCACGATGTTGGGGCGTGAGCGGAAGACGGCCTAACGGTGTGCGGGACCGTAGCCCAGCTTCATGGAGACGGTTGCGAATGGTCCTCGCCGATACCCCAGGAGCAACAGTGTCCCTAATTTGCTGGGAAGTGGCGGTGCGGTCCCCTACGGCACTGCGTAGGATCCTACGGTCTTGGCGTGCATCCGTGCGTCGCTGCGGTCCGGTCCCAGGTCGACGGGCACGTGCACCTTCCGCCGACCACTGGCGACAACATCGATGTACTGTGGAGACCTCACGCCCCACGTGTTGAGCAATTCGGCGGTACGTCCACCCGGCCTCCCGCATGCCCACTATACGCCCTCGCTCAAAGTCCGTCAACTGCACATACGGTTCACGTCCACGCTGTCGCGGCATGCTACCAGTGTTAAAGACTGCGATGGAGCTCCGTATGCCACGGCAAACTAGCTGACACTGACGGCGGCGGTGCACAAATGCTGCGCAGCTAGCGCCATTCGACGGCCAACACCGCGGTTCCTGGTGTGTCCGCTGTGCCGTGCGTGTGATCATTGCTTGTACAGCCCTCTCGCAGTGTCCGGAGCAAGTATGGTGGGTCTGACACACCGGTGTCAATGTGTTCTTTTTTCCATTTCCAGGAGTGTATAAACTCAAATAGCAAGAGATAACTAAAATTAAAAAATGTCGATCAATGAAGAAACCCATAGTAATCGGAATAAGAAAAAACAAAACAAAAACGCTACGAACTTGTGCACCAACCTAATGTATGTATAATAAAATGAAACACCTGTTGCCGTCCTTTCGATGTTATTTTATTATACAGCAGACAGTTTCGGTGACTCAGCACATATCTTCAGGCCTTAACTGACACTGAGGGGCTGAAGGCCTGAAGGTAAATGACATCGAAAGGACGGCTGCAGGTGTTTCATTTTGTTACAAACTGAACGGCTGAAGTGCCACAAACCTTCCATCAGTAGGATGGACATACAAAACCTAACATACACTCCTGGAAATGGAAAAAAGAACACATTGACACCGGTGTGTCAGACCCACCATACTTGCTCCGGACACTGCGAGAGGGCTGTACAAGCAATGATCACACGCACGGCACAGCGGACACACCAGGAACCGTGGTGTTGGCCGTCGAATGGCGCTAGCTGCGCAGCATTTGTGCACCGCCGCCGTCAGTGTCAGCCAGTTTGCCGTGGCATACGGAGCTCCATCGCAGTCTTTAACACTGGCAGCATGCCGCGACTGCGTGGACGTGAACCGTATGTGCAGTTGACGGACTTTGAGCGAGGGCGTATAGTGGGCATGCGGGAGGCCGGGTGGACGTACCGCCGAATTGCTCAACACGTGGGGCGTGAGGTCTCCACAGTACACCGATGTTGTCGCCAGTGGTCGGCGGAAGGTGCACGTGCCCGTCGACCTGGGACCGGACCGCAGCGACGCACGGATGCACGCCAAGACCGTAGGATCCTACGCAGTGCCGTAGGGGACCGCACCGCCACTTCCCAGCAAATTAGGGACACTGTTGCTCCTGGGGTATCGGCGAGGACCATTCGCAACCGTCTCCATGAAGCTGGGCTACGGTCCCGCACACCGTTAGGCCGTCTTCCGCTCACGCCCCAACATCGTGCAGCCCGCCTCCAGTGGTGTCGCGACAGGCGTGAATGGAGGGACGAATGGAGACGTGTCGTCTTCAACGATGAGAGTCGCTTCTGCCTTGGTGCCAATGATGGTCGTATGCGTGTTTGGCGCCGTGCAGGTGAGCGCCACAATCAGGACTGCATACGACCGAGGCACACAGGGCCAACACCCGGCATCATGGTGTGGGGAGCGATCTCCTACACTGGCCGTACACCACTGGTGATCGTCGAGGGGACACTGAATAGTGCACGGTACATCCAAACCGTCATCGAACCCATCGTTCTACCATTCCTAGACCGGCAAGGGAACTTGCTGTTCCAACAGGACAATGCACGTCCGCATGTATCCCGTGCCACCCAACGTGCTCTAGAAGGTGTAAGTCAACTACCCTGGCCAGCAAGATCTCCGGATCCGTCCCCCATTGAGCATGTTTGGGACTGGATGAAGCATCGTCTCACGTGGTCTGCACGTCCAGCACGAACGCTGGTCCAACTGAGGCGCCAGGTGGAAATGTCATGGCAAGCTGTTCCACAGGACTACATCCAGCATCTCTACGATCGTCTCCATGGGAGAATAGCAGCCTGCATTGCTGCGAAAGGTGGATATACACTGTACTAGTGCCGACATTGTGCATGCTCTGTTGCCTGTGTCTATGTGCCTGTGGTTCTGTCAGTGTGATCATGTGATGTATCTGACCCCAGGAATGTGTCAATAAAGTTTCCCCTTCCTGGGACAATGAATTCACGGTGTTCTTATTTCAATTTCCAGGAGTGTATATTTATGTCCAGCACATGCCACACAATGCGTTAGCGTTTATGCTAATGTTCGTATACAGTGAACAGAATTCGTGCCGACATCCATTTCTCGTTTGTCTGTATGGCGTGTTTTACGGCGACGTCTGTCTTTCAAACGAATTAATTTTGTACATGGAGATGGAAGATAAAAAGTTCCTTTCACGTTTAGTGTTCAATTGTTTACAGAGTTGAATTCCCATGTATAAAACAGCTTCAAACGTCTAATTACAAATGAGTTAATGTGATAAATATTTGCCTTTGAGCATGTAAGCGAGAAAAGGTTTAGGAAATATTTAAAATTATGCTTGAAGTTTTTTCGAAGTCACTAAGTGCTCTCATTATGCAACACTGGACGAATATGAACACCGTATTTTGTGCTGCATTTTCGGTACAAGCTAGTTCTTCACACATCAGGATTTATAACGTGATATGTCCCGAACTATGTATCGCAAAATGATATAGCTTGCAGGTACATCCTGTGATATATGTAGATACTATGGAGTTAGTAGTAACGATGCAATAAACTGAAACGTTATGACTGTTGTTGTGATTTTACTGCGTGTCATTTCGAGCAAAAGCTAGTTTTGCACAAATCTAAACGTTTATCACATTATATCCCCTGAACTATGTCACGTACAATGACAAAATTACGCAGGCACAGTCAATGGTGTATGTGGGTACTGTATACAAACTGTGTGGTGAATAGAGTTAAGTTAGTAGTAAAGAAGTAAAAAATTAAAACGTTTGAAGAAGAAGCACTGGAATACATACTTACAAGAAGTCTCTGCGAAAATAACTCTACAGATATCGTATAAGAAGACGCAATACATGGAGAGAAAGAACAACAACAACCAAGTCATGTACACAAAATATGGAAAGTTTAACAGAGTGGAAAAATTCAAATATCTTGGAGAATATATACAAGTAGGAAGATCAAACAAGGCATCCAGTATACAAAAAGAACAGAAAAACTTAAGAAAGTGTACACAGAGACAGAAAAAACAGAACGTAAAATTCTCCAAAAACGTATTGAAGCAGTACACAAAGATGGTATATGGATGAAGACACCAACCAAAGAATTATATGAATACACAGACACGATCAGAAAATATGGACTAACATTCTATGGACACATACGTAAAGTGAACAGCAACAGACTTACAAAGAGGATTTTTGACATAGTAAACAGTTCAATAAAATAAACCAATTGCTTTCAAGAAATAGAAGAAGACCTAAATCAAGCAGGGATCAGGATTGAAATGATACATGAAAGAGACAAATTAAAAAATGGTTCAAATGGCTCTGAGCACTATGGGACTTAACATCTGAGGTCATCAGTCCCCTAGAACTTAGAGCTACAAACCTAACTAACCTAAGGACATCACACACATCCATGCCCGAGGCAGGATTAGAACCTGCGACCGTAGCAGTCGCGCGGTTCCGGACTGAAGCGTCTAGAGCCGCTCGGCCACAGCAGACGGCAGAGACAAAGTCAAGAACAAAATTATGAACACGAAATCTGAAGTAAAAGAAAGGAAGGAAACCGACAAAATATGGACAGAGCAAAGGAAACAGGAACACAGTGAAAAAATTAAGAGGTTTTAACTCCATCCTCTGTAGCCACTCGTTTCTCAGACAAATAAAAGTTGTAAACCGTTCTCTTAACAGTGGCCTCATCAAAAGTATCAAGGTCTATAATTCTTTTGCATTTGCGTTTTTTATTTGAAGTTACAAATTTCCGTCTTCCACCAGATTCCGATAACTTGGCTTCCCCTTTAATTTTCTGGTTACACGAAACACCTGTGGGCACTTTGTCTCTCAGTTGAACTTCCCTGAGTGCACTCACCTTCCATAATCATTAAAATTTTATATATAATCTCCCGAAACTGACTAGTCAAATTCCGGCCTTTCAATTTTGTTGACGTATGTACTAACAGGCGGAATAATTTCAATCTCGAATCACTGCGCACTACTAAAACAAACACAGAAAAACACACACGGACACACGTGGCGACCTGAAGGCAGCCACTTACATTAGCGGTGAACAGTACCTCTCCGCTCATGCCCTCCGGCAGTTACATTTTAATGGCTGCGAAGCCTTCAGATACCTGGCGTGGAGTGCAGGAACACTTCTTCAAGCCCTCTACACACGCACAAATTTAGGGTCGACTAACCGACCGACCGATCAGTTTCGTGGCACTACACAGGTCCCCACCGATGTTACTCAGCGATTACAGCGTCGCAGTGACAAAAGACGACCGTCTGTCGGATGGTTGGTAGGACAGCGTTACACACGGCAAAATTTGTTGGCGTTAAATGCGAACATTTTAGGCTAGGCTTTACCGTGATCGTTATTGATATCGAATGGAACAACAAATTTACTGTTACCAGTCACTGTTTATTTATGTTCACGAAACGTTTCGAAGGTTTTTAACGTCCATCATCAGGTTGGAATACACTTCTTAGTATGACATGTGTGTCTTTTGTTACGATTCTGGAGTAACTTGTTTCACTGTCTCCAGTGGTCACAGGTTTCTTTCACTGTCGTAACACATCACATGTAAACGGTCATATTTTGTAAAGAAAGTTGGCTTCTGGAACTACTGCTACTAGTTCATGCCATATTTGTTTACAAAATATGAGAGTTCACATGTGATGTTTACTGCTTGAGGCAGTGCCACAAGTTCCTCCAAAATCGTAACAAAAGACACATATTCCATACTAAGAAGTGTATTCCAACCTGATGATGGAGGTTTAAAAAGCTTCGAAACGCGTCGTGGACATAAACAAACAGTGATTAGTAACAGTAAACTTGTTTCATTCGAAAATTTGTTGGGTGGAGTGGTTGTCTGAGCTGGCTGGAGTGGTGGTTGGCGACTGTCGAATGGTCCTTCCCGACCGACATCCCGACAACAAAAGTTGGTCGGTTAGTTGGCCAAAGCGTCTGCACACATCCAATTTGTCGACCGGTCAGCTGGTGCGTGTGTTGGTGCCTTTAGCAGTGAGCTGCCTCTAACTGCCGGCACGGTAGCTCAGCGTGTTCGGTCAGAGAGCTGGTTGGCCTCTGTAATAAAAAAACTGAGTGGAAGGATCAACAAAACGAACTTGAACGGATGTCATGTGACGTCCTCAACGACTAAACGCAACGATAAAAAAAAAAAAAAAATAAAAAACTTGGTCAGTCATAAAGGCCGTACAGTTAACGCAGTGCACTGTTGCCCTCTACAGTCGCCTGATCTCAAGGTGGGTGTTTATTTGTGGCGGCTTGTGAAAGACACTGTCCTGTCTGTGTGCCTCCCCTTCCAACAGCTAAGAGTGAACTGCAATACCACATAGCAACAGCAACCCAGACATGCCTGGTTGTTGGTCGTTATGCTGATGGAGGGACTTTCAATGAAAACTGATTCTAAACGACATTGTAAAAAATACCCAAAGGTTCTATACGCATGCATGTGAAAGACATACCCTTGTAAAAGCCGATGGTTCTTTTGAAAATATAAAGCTTTGTAGTAAGTTACGAACTACCCCAAGTTTCTGTATTCGTCCATGTAGCAGATGTAGTCTTATGAGATAGGATTAAGGTGTTTGGGAACATCCTGTTAGTCGCATAAATTATTACGATTGCGAAAACAAACAAGCGGTGTATGATAAGTTAATAGAGACAATGAAGTAGATTGAATCCGCTGCCGATAAACAAATAGTAGAGTCCAAAATAAACAATATCACAAGCAATTGTCTGGTACTGGACCAGAAAATACTAGGTCTTCATAACTCAGATTAGTCTATCATGCGTTTTCTCATAATCGTCACTTACTTCTTGGTCATTTGCTGAAGTAATGAAAGAAATTTCAAATCATCCATTAGTAAATAAATATGACACTCATTAACCTGTTCCTCATTTCTTGCAACGAACTAATACAGAATAACTTTCCTTTTCCTCCCGCCATTCTGTACAGCACTTAACCCTTCATTTTGTTCAAGACAGGCTTGGCTTGGCAAAACTGAAATAATGTGTTTGCTAGAGCGTCGTCAACTGACACCGCTATGAACCGACAAGTTACCAGAACTGTGTGTGTGAGTGTAGTAGGTATGAAGCAGGAACATACGTAAACTTGCTCTACACATTTCTAACGGAATGCTTCTACGCAGATTCAGTAAGAGCAGTTACTCAGGAAAATTCAAACGGTTCTTTATCTTCTGTAAAAATTGTAGTTTATTGTTGCTCCAACCAGCTAATACTCTTGTTGATTTTTGTATTTGTTTCAGATGCGCTGGGCACTGACATTATCTGTGTTATCTCGCCCAGTGAAGGCCTGTAGCCGCCCGTCAGACGCCGATCTGCTGGCTGATCCAGTCGACGTAGCTGGAGACCCTGGTGTAGACTGTGGGGTAGGGAGGGGTGGCGCAGCGGTAGGACCACGACACCAGACCCACGACGACGCCGTCGTGCAGCAAGGGGTCTCCAGAGTCGCCCTGGAAGCAACAGTACGTACAACACCACTATTCTTAGAAGAGGAATGGGTTGAAGTGACAGAAACATTAATGCAATTATTTAGCAACTGAGAGGTTTGGCCGGCCGAGGTGGCCGAGCGGTACTAGGCGCTACAGTCTGGAACCGCGCAACCGCTACGGTCGCAGGTTCGAATCCAGCCTCGGGCATGGATGTGTGTGATGTCCTTAGGTTAGTTAGGTTTAAGTAGTTCTAAGTTCTAGGGGACTTATGGCCTCAGATGTTGAGTCCCATAGTGCTCAGAGCCATAGTGCTCAGAGCCATGCTACGGTCGCAGGTTCGAATCCTGCCTCGGGCATGGATGTTTGTGATGTCCTTAGGTTAATTAGGTGTAAGTAGTTCTAAGTTCTAGGGGACTGATGACCTCAGAAGTTAAGTCCCATAGTGTTCAGAACCATTTGAACTATTTGAAAGGTTTGGAGGAAATTTTAAACCCTTATTTACCAAACGGTCGGCGGATTAAATATCAAAATACAGTGTTAATTTAAAACTCATTTATTGTCAATACACTACTTTGTCATGTCAGTGTAGGAATGCAGAACAAAATAGAGTGTTAATTTAAAACTCATTTATTGTCAATACATTACTTTGTCATATCAGTGTAGGAATACAGAACTTTATTGAACTGAAATCTTATTCGTTGAAGAAGAAGAACTTGAATTACTGTTGCTATCGACATTCTGAGGTCGTTTATAAGATGAATATCGTCAATTGTAGCAAAACCAGCTGTTGGTGCTTCTAGGATTTTCAACTACAACTACGTGCGAAACAGGGTTCTCAACGTAGGTGTCGATAAAAAATAAATAATGCAACAGATCTGATGCTGAACCTGTCATGATATCTAAAAATTCATCGATAAAGCCTGATATTAAGTATATCTGCGAAAATAATAACCAGTACCATTCACGTACTTAAACTTTAAATTTAAAAAATACTATTTGATCATATTATTATTTAAATTTGTTTCAACATCTTGTGGATGAATTCTGAAATAACTTTTTGAGGGGTAAATAAACTTAATTTGTCGCGAATAGTCCATTTACAGACTGTTGCGTAACAAGTATACTGTTGAAGAATACCTTGAGTTCGACGATGAAAGTGGACGTTATAAAGGATATTACGTACTAAAGAATTAAGAAACGCTGGGCAGTGTGTTAATTCGGCTGACCCAGGCAAATTGTTGCATGAATAGTTTGACAAAGCGTCCTACATCCAAAATACTCTACAGTCCATTCACAACGAATCGCTGTTGTTCCGAAAGCTTCTAGTGGCGTTCCATGACGCTAGGATGAAAGAGACTAAATATTTTTCTGGTCTGTCTATTAGATCTTTGCAGTACACCCCCACCCTTTATTCTTTAAAGTATCCAACTCCTACGCGTAAAACGTCATATATCCCAAATCGTGCAGGTAGATTCAGTGGTATGTGCGGCTACTCCTCGCAAAATACATTGAGGTGAGAGAAGACCACGTAATATCGTGCCGGGCCTCGTTTTACGCAGCGTAGTGCAGCAGCTCGACGTGCAATGGACTCAACAAGTCACTGGTATAAGTCTCCTGTAGATACATTAAGCCATGCTGCCCTTATAGCCCTCCATAATCGCGGAAGTGTTGCCGGTGCAGGATTTTGTGGACGAACTGACCTCTCGATTACCATAAATGTTCGATGGGACTCACGTCGTGCGATCTGGGTGACCATATTATTCGCTCGAATCGTCCTGAATGTTCTTCAAGTCCATGAATGGTTTCCAAGTAGCCGAACATAACCATTTCCAGTCAATGATCGTTTCAGTTGCACCAGGGGACACAGTTTCATGTAAACACAGCCTACATTATGGAGCCACCACTAGCTTACACAGTGCCTTGTTGACAACTTGATTCTATGGCTTATGGAGTCTGCGACACACTCGAATCCTATCTTCAGCGTTTACCAACTGAAATCGGAAGTCATCTGACCAGACCACGGTTTTCCAGTCGTCTAGGGTCCAATGGATATGATGACAAGCCCCTGGAGACGCGCTGGAAGCGATGTCTTGCAGTTAGCAAAGACACTCGCGTCGGTGGTCTTCTGCCGTGGCCCATTATCGCCATATTTCACCCTTATTGTCGTAACGGATACGTTCGTCGTACATTTCACATTGATTTCTGTGGTTATTTTTCAGACAGTATTACTTGTCTGTTAGCACCGACAACTCTACGCAAACGCCACTGCTTTCGGTCGTTAAGTGAAGGCTGTCGGCCACCGCGTTGTCCGTGGTGCGAGGTAATGCCTGGAATATGATTCTCTAGGCACACTCTTGACACTGTGGATCTCGGAATACTGAGTTCCCTAATGATTTCCCAAATGAAATATCCGATGCGTCTAGCTTCAGCTACCATTCCACGTTCAAAGTATGTTAGTTCCCGTCGTGCGGCCATAACCATGCCGAAAACCTTTTCACATGAATCACATCAGTACAAATGACACCTCCGCCAATGACGCTAGCCTTTTCATATCTTATGTTCTCGGTACTACCGCCATCTGTATATGTGCGTATCGCTATCCCATGACTTTTTTCACCTCAGTGTATGTTGCGTGTAGAGATAATAGCGGAGAAGTAGTAAACTTAATGGTCATTTCGAACGGTGCAGTTTTATTACATAAACAGCGAAACCATAGTAAGCAATAAAAACTTTTTTACCTTTCCTCGTTTTGTGGGTGAGTGTCAGCGACAAAAACTTTCGTAAATTTGTGAAATAGTGTGTTAAGTTCGTTTTAAGTCGCTAAGAGATCTCAAATACTCGATGAATACACTCTAGCAATTCGCGTGCCATGAACTGTGTTGTTTCAAGACATGTACGCATTTTATAACTGAAATTCATTACATGGTGTTAAACCTTTACAAAATATTATTATCTTTTAATGAAAAGATTATGACAGAGTTTTAAATTTTTAAATTCGGTCAATAACTGTAAGAATTATTGATAACAAAGTGCTTGTGGTCCGTGTAAGCCATTACGTAGGCAACCTGCACCTGGGATTGTGCCCCGGGTTAGGCATTTAGTAATACACAGGGTGTCTCTCCTACGAGACGGGAGGGGCATTTCCTGAAGTGTTCCGGCTGAAATCTCTTGAGATAACATGATGATTAAGGTTTTCAAAAGGTGCGTTCCAGCCGTAACTCGAGACGAAACTCCACAGCGTCCACAGAATCCTGTGAGAACCCAGCAGAGTTGCTCATCACGTCTTTCATGCGATGGCCAGTGCGACGCCAAATCGTCGATTTGTGTCCCGTCACAAATAAAGTTAAAAGCGGACTTTTACGTGCCCATTCGAAAGAGCTCCAGCAACGACAGTAGCCGGCTCGACCCATGCTGACCTGTCGCCAAGCAGCGTCGCTGCTCAGTCGTTGTTGGAGTACCCGTCAACCATCGTGTTTTACCGTCCCTGTTAATACAAACAGATGAAACAAATATCGTACTACACTAATTCGGGACCGATCTAACGAATGGGCACCTGGAATAAGTAACCAAAGATATACAGGGTGAGTCACCTAACGTTACCGCTGGATATATTTCGTAAACCACATCAAATACTGACGAACCGATTCCACAGACCGAACGTGAGGAGAGGGGCTAGTGTAATTGTTTAATACAAACCATACAAAACTGCACGGAAGTATGTTTTTTAACACAAACCTACGTTTTTTAAATGGAACCACGTTATTTTTGTTAGCACATCTGAACATATAAACAAAATGAAATGAAATGTCGTGTGACGAGGGCCTCCCGTCGGGTAGACCGTTCGCCTGGTGCAAGTCTTTCGATTTGACGCCACTTCGGCGACTTGCGCGTCGATGGGGGTGAAATGATGATGATTAGGACAACACAACACCCAGTCCCTGAGCGGAGAAAATCTCCGACCCAGCCGGGAATCGAACCCTGGCCCTTTGGATTGACATTCTGTCGCGCTGACCACTTTTTTTTGTCTCATTTTGTTCGTTTTCGTTCGTTGTATCTGCTCGGTGCGGACGTCGCAAGACACCCGTTTCAGTTCGTAGTTGATCCATTATCTCAGTTTTTTTATTACAGAGGTCAACTAACCCTCTGACCGAACACGCTGAGTTACCGTGCCGGCAACCACTCAGCTACCGGGGGCGGACTGAACATATAAACAAATCCGTAATCAGTGCCGTTTGTTGCATTGTAAAATGTTAATTACATCCGGAGATATTGTAACCTAAAGTTGACGCTTGAAACCTCCGACGTTCAGTTGCGTGTTGTAACAAACACGGGCCACGGTCGGCGAGCAGCATCTGCAGGGACATGTTTACGATGACGACCGTGTTTACGAGTGTGGCTGTAGTGCACTGTTGTGGTTTGGTTTAGCTGTCGCAGTGTCCGCATGTAGCGCTTGCTGCTATTGTTATTCTGCATTCGTCTCCGCACGCAGACCAACTTTAGTACACCCTGTTACCACGCACGCACGCACGCACGCAGACCAACTTTAGTACACCCTGTTACCACACGTCTGTGATAGTGTAGTGTTGTAGGAACTGTGACCATGCTGTATTCGAACTCTGAAAAGGCGGAGATGATACTCATCTATGGCGAGTGTCGACGAAATGCAGCTGAAGCCTGCAGCGTATATGCAGAACGGTACCCGGACAGAGAGCATCCAACGTGCCGCACATTGCAAAACATCTACCGCCAACTGTATGCAACAGGTATGGTCGTAGCACGCAAACGGGTCCGTAACAGGCCCGTCACAGGAGAAGCGGGTACAGTTGGTGTGTTAGCTGCTGTTTCCATGAACCCACACATGAGTACACGGGACATTGCGAGAGCCGGTGGACTGAGTCAAAGTAGTGTCATGCGCATACTGCATCGTCACCGCTTTCACCCGTTTCATGTGTCGCTACATCAGCAATTACATGGTGATGACTTTAATCATCGAGTGCAATTCTGTCAATGGACATTAACAGAGAATGCGTTGCGGTTCTACGTGTTTACCGATGAAGCGGGTTTCACAAACCACGGGGCAGTGAATCTACGGAACATGCATTACTGGTCCGTGGACAATCCTCGCAGGCTCAGACAGGTAGAGCGACAGCGACAGTGGACTGTAAATGTATGGTGCGGAATCATTGGCGACCACCTCATTGGTCCTCACTTCATTGCAGGGGCCGAAACAACTGCAACATACATCGCGTTTCTACAGAATGATCTGCCAACGTTGCTCGAAAATGTCCCACTGGAAACGCGTCGACGTATGTGGTATCAGCATGATGGTGCACCTGCACATTCCGCAATTAACATTAGGCTGACCCTTGACAGGATGTTCGACGGGCGTTTCGTAGGACGTGGAGGACGCATAAATTGGCCAGCCCGTTCTCCTGATCTTATACCTCTGGACTTCTTTCTGTGGGGTACGTTAAAGGAGAATGAGTACCGTGATGTGCCTACAACCCCAGAGGATATGAAAAAACGTATTGTGGCAGCCTGCGGCGACATTACACCAGATGTACTGCGGCGAGTACGACATCCATTACGCCAGAGATTGCAATTGTGTGCAGCAAATGATGGCCACCACATTGAACATCTATTTTCCTGACATGTCGGGACACACTCTATTCCACTCCGTAATTGAAAACGGAAACCACGTGTGTACGTGTACCTCACCCATCATGCTAACGTACATGTGCGTCAGTGAAAAAGACCAATAAAAAGGTGCTAGCATGTGGACGTAATGTGCCGTTCCAGTCTCTTCTGTACCTAAGGTCCATCACCGTTCCCTTTGGATCCCTACGTAATTCGGTGCTCTCCGATACACACGATCGAACAGCGGAGGAGTGGTACTCAAGCGTCAACTTTAGGTTACAATATCTCCGGATGTAATTAACATGTTACAATGCAACAAACGGCACTGATTACGTATTTGTTTATATGTTCAGATGTGCTAACAAAACTAACGGGGTTCCATTTAAAAAAAACGTAGGTTTGTGTTAATAAACTTACTTCCGTGCATTTTTTATGGTTTGTATTAACCAGTTACACTAGCCCCCGCCCGCATCTCGTGGTCGTGCGGTAGCGTTCTCGCTTCCCACGCCCGGGTTCCCGGGTTCGATTCCCGGCGGGGTCAGGGATTTTCTCTGCCTCGTGATGGCTGGGTGTTGTGTGATGTCCTTAGGTTAGTTAGGTTTAAGTAGTTCTAAGTTCTAGGGGACTGATGACCATTGATGTTAAGTCCCATAGTTCTCAGAGCCATTTGAACCATTTTTTACACTAGCCCCTCTCCTCACGTTCGGTCTGTGGAATCGATTCGTCAGTATTTGATGTGGTTTACGAAATATATCCAGCGGTAATGTTAGGTGACTCACCCTATATATTGAAGGACTCTTTGTGAAGCGATTACAGAGCTCGGAAATGTTTAATTTTTGAGAGATTTTGCTATTGTTGCGCTTCGCTGTTAAGCTCCATTGTAAATGTTTAGTTAGTCGATGGCACAATAAACAAATTCAAGAAAATAATGCTCATTCAAGGTGTTTATTTATCAATTTATAAAAGATTTGACAAACATTCTTCAAATATCACGAGACGTAGATCGAAGTGCAGTGTGGAATGATGGCGCGAGCCTGCATCTTTTCACGGTCAATATTCTTCGAGAGAATATCTCAGAAGCAATAAACTTTTCGTTGATAAAAAAAGTTAGACACATGAATCCATAAGCATCATACAACATAGCACGATCTTCGTAGCGAAATAAACATTTTAGAGATTTCAGGTGGAGCAGATCCGACGAAGAGTATCAGCGAGATCGACGCTGTGGGACACATATCTAGCTCTCCTGTGATATTAAAAACCAAAGGTTTATATTCTTTAACTTTTAAAAGACTGAAGCTAAAACCTAAATAAAAACCCTGGAAATCATACCTAAAAATACCAAAAATAAATAAGAAGCAGGGAATTTTCTTAAGCAAATTTCTTAAGTAAATTAATTAATTAATTAAAATATAATAAAACGACCAGTGCACGCCAAATCGTCGGTTTGTTTCCTGTCACAAATAAAGGTTAAAGCGGACTTTTAAGCGCCCATTCGAAAGATCGCTCCCAAATTAGTCTAGTACGATATTCGTTTCATCTGTCTGCATTAACTGGGACAAGAAAACACGATGAATGACG